>NC_044324.1:107653542-107956572 GCF_007399415.2 Gopherus evgoodei
GAACTACCACCAATGAACAGCCACTGTGCCCCTGCTCTCCACGGAGTCTGAGTGGAGCAGGGTAGAGTGTCTAGCCCATTGTGACAAATCCTTTTATTTGCATGTCTAATTGGATAGTACTGTTGCACTGCACTGTAGGTTATAAATTCCATGCTCACTTGATATTGGTCTGTGCTGGATATAGTGTGGACCTACATCACCTCAGGGGGAACCCTGGCAGGCATCTATCCCAAGGAGCACCGAGGTGTGTGGGGCGGGGGGAGAAGGAGATGGGCATGCATACAACTTTGCCATCAGCAAAAGCATCAGGGGAATGGAGCCATGTCTCTTTCCTGCCCCTATTTCCCTCTTTAGCCAGTAATAGTTCTGCAGCTTAGTTGTGCTGAGGGACTGCAACTGAGATCAGCCCCTGCTTCAGGATTGAGGTTGGGGGCTAAGACTCTTTGTGCCCTCAACCATTTGCAAACCTGCATTGACTCATATTGTGGATGGTCAATCTCCAGCTGTGTGCGGTAGCATCTGTTGGTGCTGAACAGAAGACAGATGGGCATTTGCTATCAGGCATGTGAGTGCAATTCCCATTTCCTTGAATGGAAACAATGTTCATGCCCTCAAGAGTAGAATTTGACCATCTTCTAGACAACAGGAGTTGCTTGTAGGATCAAGAACATAGTCTGCCCTAGGTGCTTCTTTGCTTACTCAGCACTTTCCCCCTTTGGAACGACAAGATGTTCCTATGTTAAAACATATGTACAGTAGAAAGGTTTCAACTCAGGGTGCATTCTACAATAAACACCCAAGTAGGTTGCAGGGAAAATATATTTTTTCTCCTTATATGGTCAGGGAGTAAGTCCCAGTGAAGACATTATTTGGGTGCTTATTCTGCCCCTCTGAAAGATATGCAGTAGGACTCGGACTGTTATTACAAGTTTCAAAAGCCATTTAAAAAAAGAACAAAGATGACTGAAGGACAGAGAGTCCCTGAGGAAAATCCTCAGCCCATTCATTTAGAAATCCTTCTTTTGTAAAAAAGCCAGAGCTACTTTCTGCCCTCAGTTACACTCAGGCAACCCAACTGTCCTCAATAGCTGTGCCTATGTAAAGCAGAGCAGGACTGAGCCCTTAAACGGGGATTATGGATCAGACCCTCCTCTCACAACACTGCAACTTCAATGGAGTCAACAAGGTTGCACCTGGACAAATGAGGGCAGAATAAGATCTTATGAATTTTCGCTCCTATAGTTCCTTAAATATAGACTATAATTCCAATGTATTTAATTAAATTTTACTAAATTAGTGCCTGTTGTCATCCAAGTGCTGTGAAACAAAATATTAAAACACAGACTGAGCCAAATCCTGAACTCAGTTTTTACTGAGTTTTAATTAATTAGTTTTAATTAACTTGAGATTTGTCTCAGTTTGAGTGAGGACTGACTAAAAGCAGAGCAAGAGATTCTGAGGTAGTCCTGTGAATAATATGATGCTACTCAGTAGGAGTCCAGATCCAGGCCCACTGAGGTCACTGGGAATCTTTCAATTACTTCAATGGGCACTGGATCATAACCAGGCCTTGTGAGTGCCACAGAAAGAGGTGTATAAGGATTGTAGCTGCTTTGGGTTCAGTTAAGAGCATTAGAAGATTGAATGAAAATTTATGGGATTGTAAAGGAGATGTTTCTAGCCCACCCCTGCAATCAGAGCTGGCTCCAGGCACCAGCCCAGCAAGCAGCTGCTTGGGATGGCCAATGGTGAGGGGCAGCGGGTCCCTCACTCCGTCTCGGAGCGAAGGACCAGCTGCCGAATTGCTGCCGAAGACTGAAGCAGCAGCGGTAGAGCTGCAGATTGCGATTGCAGCTTTTTTTTTTTCTTTTTGCTGCTTGGGGTGGAAAAAACCCTGGAGCCAGCCCTGTCTGCAAGGACCATATGCAGCTCCCCTTGAAGTCAAGTGGGGTATTTGCCTGAGCGAGGGCAGAATTTGAGCCCTACATATTATTTCTAAAGTATGGTTCTACTTGAAAATGACTGTTTTCAAATGTCATCTTCTTATTCTATAGACAAGATCCCTGTGTGACTGGCACCTGCTGGCAGAGTCTATTCGGCTCTTACATGGACATGCTGTGATTGGGAGGGCATGAGAAGCCTTACCTCGTCTGCAACCTGTTTAAAGGCCAGGCAAAATTGCAGCCCCTGTGCTGGGGGAGTGCAGGGACTCCTCAATTCCCATTCTCTTGGGGGCATACAACATGCCCCTGGGGGGAAAGCAGAGACAGCACCATGGCCTTCCTCCCAACCAGCCTGCAAAGCAGAATGGGGACACCCAGCTAGCAGACTGCAGCCAAGAAAAGGATGTAATAGCAGGCTCAGAGAAGTTTTCTGCTATTATCTGCTATGTGCCTCCTCAAACTCTTACTGAGGCATGCAGCTCTGCACTAGAGTGCCAATTTCAGTTGGACATAGTCCTGGAGATTTAATCACATGACAATCTTTTATTAAAGATTCATCTTTAATTCCTGGAAACTCCCGGCCAATCCTGGAGGGTTGGCAACCCTACTCCGCACTGTCCCCTATTCTGGGCATGATCTAGCCCTTAGTGACAAGAATAAAGATTTACTATTGTAAGCACGAGAGTCAACATGGCTACAAAAGAGATTCCTGTATTCTATTACTTTTTATACATCAGCAGGCTTGGTAACTAAAAGCCATCTGCAGAAGGGGTTTGGTGGAAAATACAAACTCTCTGCAACCCCTCTGGTTTCATGGACACCTCTGTGAGGGAGGGAAATATTATCCACAATTTACAGTTGGGGGAACAGAGTCACAGTTACATCATGCAACTTGGAAATCTATGGCAGACATTTACAACTTGTTTACTCTCCTACATTACAACATAGTTTACCATAAGCCCTGCATATCTAATGGTAGAACCTGGTGTTGCACATTGTTTCCCTTAAAAGAAAATAAGTGTCAGAAATTTTAATCAGTAGGTGTTAGGTGCCTACCTGACATTTCTGCCTTTGAAAATCACCCTCTTAGCCCATTATATTATGGACTGATTAGAAGAAATGACATGTTATATTCAAAGGCTCTGCTTGAAGTTCATGTGCAGTTCATTGGTTTTTTGATCATGCATATTTAGACAGTTATGGTTTTGGCAATTTTCTATTATTCAACTGCTGGGTATATTTTTGCTTCATATAGACACCTGCTCTCTTCCAGTTCTGATTCTAAAGCATTGGTGACAGATGTCAGCAGACCCATGTCTTATTATATCTGTAATCTGGAGCTTCAGGCAAACATATGTTCAGATGAAAGAAATATCTTTGTCCCTGAACAAGATCTTTCAAACTACCATTTATTTTCATATGTGTAGGTTACTTTGCAGTAACAACTTAGAAAACATTTTAGAGGCATTTATTATTTAAAAGAATGTACATCTGGATCTTGAAAGACTTGACTTGACTAAATTTCTCTGGTTGTATTCAAAGAAAATATACATTCAGAATCTGTCCTGGTGGGAAATCTGTGAAGGCCACAGAATGACCTTAAATGTTCATTTTTTACAGTGCTACCATAATGTTGCACGCATGGCAGTAATCTTTAGGGCTGTCAAACGATTAAAAAATTAATCGCAATTAACCACAAGATTAAAAAAACTGTGATTAATTGCAGTTTTAATGGCGCTGTTAAACAATAATAGAATACCAATTTAAATTTATTAGAAATATTTCTGGATGTTTTTCTACATTTTCAAATATATTGATTTCAATTAAAACACAGACTACAAAGTGTACACTGCTCACTTTATATTATTATTTTATTACAAATATTTGCACTGTAAAAAAGATAAAAGAAATAGTATTTTTCAATTCACCTCATACAAGTACTGTAATGCAAGCTCTTTATTGTGGGAGTGCAACTTACAAATGTAGAATTATTTTTAACATAACCGTATTCAAAAACAAAACAATGTAAAACTTTAGTGCATACAGGTCACTCAGTCGTACTTCTTGTTCAGGCAAAGAAGGTACCAATGTGAGATTTCTAAAGATAGCTACAGCATTAGACCCAAGGTTTAAGAATCTGAAGTGCCTTCCAAAATCTGAGAGGGATAACAAGGTGTAGAACATGCTGTCAGAAGTCTTAGAAGAGCAACACTCTGATGTGGAAACTACAGAACCCAAACCACCAAATATCACCCTTCTGTTGGTGGCACCTAACTCAAACGATGAAAATGAACATGCAACAGCCCACACTGCTTTGAATCTGTAAGGATAAGGCTTTTTCCTGTTGACATATTGTAAGGCCTAAGGCCTTTGTCTGCAGCCATATTAAGAGAGTAGCAGCCATTAGTCAAGAAGCAGAAAGTCACATCCTCACATTCCATCTAAATTACATTAAAACAATGTAATATCGGGCGGTTAAGAAGGCAATCCTGTCCTAATAGCACCCAGCATCACAGGATAAAGAAACAGATCTTAAGGTGGTTAAAGAAAACTTGACAGCATTCTGTCTGGCAATTCACTTATCAACAGCTGTGGTTGTAAAATCCCCATTTCTTTATTGTTTTGTCTTTATGGTCTCCACTTCTCTATTGTTTGTCTGTAGGGTCTCTGGTTCTTTGATTGTTTCTGTTTGTTACATAATTAATTTTGTTGGATGTAAATCAATTAAGGTGATGGGGTATGACTGGTTAAAGAATTATTTTACAGTATGTTAGGATTGGTTTGAGAATTGATTAGTAATATTCTAGTAAAATGATTGGTTAAGGTATAGCTAAGCAGGACTCAAGTTTCAATATATAAACTGGGGTCCAAAAGGAAGTTCTTGGGAACCAACTCCAGGACACAGCCCCAAGATCAGAGCTGCCAGACCTCAACAAGCTGCCATCCACACCGTGCGGAAGCTGGAGTCCCCTCAATGATCTGATCCTGATGGGCCATCAGGGGAAAGTTCATCTGCCTCATTGTGAGGGGTGAGCACTGCATGCTTAGCATGTACATTCTCTTTTGGTGATTGTTAATAAATAGAGGTTAAGTAGGATATTACTGCGTAACGCTCTTTCACTGGTAAGACCCCACAAACCCGCAGACCTGAGCCCACAGAAGGGTAAGGGTGGGTGCCTAAATTAACAGGGTTACGCCTGAGCCCTAGGGCAAGGGTGGGTGCCCTAGAGTGTAAGGTTACGACTGAGCCCTAGGAACAGGGTAAAGGTGGGTGCCCCTAGAGTATGCAAGTAACAGAGAATTTCGTGTGGGTAATAGATCGTTATCTAGCAGAGCCCATCATCAGCATGGAAGCATACCCTCTAGAATGATGGTCAAAGTAGGAAGTAGCGTATGAATATTTAGCATATCTGGCACGTAAATACCTTGCAACGCCATCTACAACAGTGCCATGTGAATGCCTGTTCTCACTTACATGTGACATTGTAACTAAGAAGCTGGCAGCATTATCTCCTGTAAAAGTAAACACATTTATTTATTTTAGTGATTGGCTGAACAAGAAGTAGGACTGGGTGGACTTTTAGGCACTAAAGTTATACATTGTTTTACTTTTGAATGCAGTTATGTAAAAAAATAATAATTCTACATTTGTAAGTTGCAATTTCATGATTATAAGACTGTATTACAGCACTTGTATTAGGTGAATTGAAAAATACTATTTCTTTTGTTTATCTTTTTTACAGTGCAAATATATATAATCAAAAATAATAAAGTGAGCACTGTAGCCTTTGTATTCTTTTTTAACTAAAATCAATATCTGAAAATGTAGAAAAACATCCAAAATAATTTATATCTTTTAATTGGTACTCTATTATTGTTTAACAGTATGATTAAAACTACGATTAATCACAACTTTTAAAAAATCTAGTTAATTTTTTTGTGTTAATCGCTTTTGTTAACAGTGATTAATTGACAACCCTAGTAATCCTGTTGTTATTTCACAAGTTAGTTAAGTAGGGTAAGATCTGCTCAGTGCTAGAATAGGTGACATTTGAGAAAAACTCAAGAGTGCTTCAGCAGTAGCATTAATGATTCAGGACCTGATTCAATTCTCAAAATGAATTCATTGGCATTACACTATTTGATTTACACTACTGTAAGTAAGATCAGAATTAGGCCTATGTAAGTGGGACTCCTCCCTCTGAAGCAATATTGAATGAATGCTGCAGAGGCACTGTGCTGCTGGAGGAGCTGTCTTTCAGACAGATATAAAGCACAGGAGGTCCTTGTGGTCAAATCCCAAGGCATTTTTTGCAAAAGCAGGATGTTAATCCCACCATTCTGCCCAAATTCAAATTTGTGTTAATTACATTCTACCTACCAAAATTCCTTCTGCAGCTTCAAATAGATGTTACTTTTCACTTCCTGCCTTAACTGTAGTGTAGCATTTCTGTGCACTTTTTAAGAACCAGTCCTTCAAATGATTACTATTGGGTGTATCTCTTTCTACCATAAATAGTCTCATTTACTTGGATGGGACTACTCACGACAACGAGCACTATGCGTGGTAGTGTTTGCAAGTATTTTGGTGCTAAAACAGTTGTAACATTCTACCACACCTGTGCCTGCATTTCAACGATTGGCAAAGTGATTCCTATGCAAATTTGTAAAGTGAATTGGTCTCCTTTGAGGTGAAATTTAGTACATAGAGGTAGGTTATTATGATGATGCTGATTATGCTGCAGCCATCTTTAACACGAAAGCCAGATTTGTAATCAAATCCAAGCATATGTTATACAATCATGTTGACTAATATTAATACTTATTTTAATAAAACAGGGTCTCTTCCACATCTGCGTATGCCTCATTTGAACAAAATGTAAGCTACACTCCATTTTCATTCAGCTAGGGCTAACTCAACCTCCACCCGTACAGCATTTAGTGAGCAATGAACATTTCCTTAGGGCATCTGTACTTAAAAGGCTACAGTGCCACAGCTGTGCCCCTGCAGTACTTCAGTGTAGGCACAACCTACGCCCATATGATTCTCCCATCAGCACTGGTAATCCACCTCCCTGGGAGGTCTACCACTGTCTAGACTGAGGATGCGGTAGGTAAAGTACACCCTCACTATAACACTCTTCATAACAACAAACCTATAATTACCCAGTCCCTCCAGCACCACCACTACAGCAGAGGCAGTGGAGAATTAGCAACTGGGCTGACAGGGCCCGTGCCAAGGAGCTGTGGCTAGTTGGGGGAGGGTTGCCAACTTTCTAACCACACAAAGCTTAACACCCTTGCCTCTCCCTCTGCCCTTAGGCCCTGCCCCTTCTCTGAGGCCCCACACCCGCTCTCTCCATCCCCTCCCTCTGTCGCTCGCTCTCCCCCACCCTCGCTCACTCACTCATTTTCACCGGGCTGGGGCAAGGGGTGGGGTGCGGAAGGGGGTGAGGGCTCCATCTGAGGGTGCGGGCTCCGGGGTGGAGACAGAAATGAGGAGTTCAGGGTGTAGGAAGGGGTTTGGAGAGTGGGAGGTGGCTCTGGGCTGAGGCAGGGGGTTGGGATGTTGGAGGGGGTATGGGCTCTGGGCTGGGGGTGCAGGCTCTGGGGTGGGGTCAGAAATGAGGGGCTCAGGCTGTGGGAGGGGCCTCCAGGCAGGGGCAGGGGGTGTGGGCTCTGGGAGGGAGTTTGGGTGCAGGAGGGGTCTCAGGGCTGGAGAAGGGGTTTGGGTCATAGGAGAGGGTTCAGGGTGCAGGCTCTGGGTGACTTACCTCGGGGGGCTCCCGGAAGTGGCAACATGTCCCTTGGCTCCTAGGCAGAGGCACGGCCAGGAGTCTGTGCGCATTGCTTCCACCCACGGGCACTACCCCTGCAGCTCCCATTGGCCGCAGTTCACGGCCAATGGGAGCTGCGGAGCCGGCGCTCAGGGCAGGGGCAGCGCACAGAGCCCCCCTGGCTGCGCCTCTGCCTAGGAGCAGAGGGACATGTTGCCACTTCTGGGAGCCACACAGAGCCAGGTAGGGAGCCTGCCAGCCCTGTGCAAACTGGACTTTGGTCAGCGGTGCTGACTGGAGCTGCAAGGGTCCCTTTTCGACTCGGCATTCTGGTCAAAAAACAAATGCCTGGTAACCCTAATTGGGGGCTCTGGAAAAAGTGGCACCCCCATACCCAACCCTGCTCCCTGGCTCTGCTGGCCTGGAGTGGGAGAGGCTTTGTCATTCCCATACTAAATCCCGCTCCCTGTATATTTTGGCTTGTGGGATGTGGACAGAGCAGGACGGAGCAGCTTTTCCTCTGCGCTCTGGGTCCTGCCTCAGCAGCTGGACACAGCCTCCTGAGTTCTAGTGCCCACCTGTTTCCTCTACAATCGTAAGTGTGTGGGCAAAGCAATGGAGATGGGGGGAGAAGAGAAGGGGAGAGGAATGGGGAGGGGATGAGGAAGAGAAGGGGATATGGGAATGGTAAGGGGGAAGCAGGAGCCCAGCATGTAGCATACTCTAGGCAGCAGCAGCCCCAGCAGGGAGGCAACAGCAGCAGGGCCAGAACAGTGACATCACTGCAGCAGCCGGTGTCAGAGTGGTTGCCAGCAGCAGCTGGGGCTCCCCCATTATGCCATCCTGTCCCCCCAGCACTTGCAGCCCAGGTACCACTGTAGGCAGAGGAAGAGAGACAGTGAACCAAGGGGACTGACTTCAGCATGCGTGTGTGTGTGCGTGCGTGGGCATGCTTTGTCCCCCCAAATATAGCAGTCAAACTATGCCTATAGCCCCAAGACTGGAGGAACTCTCACTCCCTGCTGTGGCCCAGGGCCATGGTGGTTGGGAGGAGACAGAGCTTCTCCAATCTTAGGGCCATGGGGTGAGGGAGAAAGGAGTAAGATTTCAGGGCCACAGTGTGGGGGCAGAATCGGGCTGACCATGTGTGGGACTGGGCAGGACAGTGCGGGGAAAGGGACAGAATGGGATGGGGGTGGGCGCTGTGTGCGGGGCTGCAGACAGAAGGGTCAGAAAAGGGGCAACACTGCAGGCAGAAGGGGGGCCCCACATTTGCTCTGGCAAAACCTTAATCCACCTCTGGCTGGAGGAGCTTTCAGCCACCCTCTCACCCTAGCAGCAGGGATCTTTTCCTATAATGAACCCACGGCTATAACGAACAAATGGCGTGGATCCTGATGGGTTCATTATAGCGAGGGTGTACTGTATAGCTACGTCTCTCTGCAGTTGGATTTTTCAGCACCCTCCTGCCGAGAGATGTAGTCACACCGATCTAAATTCCTATTGTAGACCAGGCCCTACTCTGCACAGTTTCATTCTGTCAACCCTCTTGCTCAAAATCGACACAAGGCATCTGGAGATTGAGAGATGATTTGGGTTGCAGTACCATATGCTATGCTGCTGATATTCAGGTGTCTGGGGCAGACACTCAGCTGATGTAAATCAGCACAGTTCCACTGAAGTCCATGGAACCTGGACTTTGGGCTGCTTTCCCAATGCCTAACTTAGAGCATTGAAAGAGTTAAACCCAGTTCAGAAAAAGTGGATGTGACACTGTCAGACAAGGGAAGGCATCTTGAGAAATTGATGGGGTTATAAATTCTCTGTCCTATGCAGAGGTATTCTCACTTCTTGACTCAGATGTCACAGTTTCAGGGTATTATTGGATCCATAGCTGCTGCTGAATTTCGAGATAGAAGCAAATCCCTGCAAACACCTTTACAGACGGATTAAAGCTGTTCTGTGTGAATGATTTGTTGTAGGGCTACTAAAAACTTAGTTTTTGTAAAGCATAAAACCCCTATAGAAATCCAGTCATATTGTTTACAGAAAGAATTTTGGACCACTATAAATTAATAAACATATTGCACCAGGGTATAACTTTACAGGAACATTTTAAGATAATTGAGAGTTAACCCAGATTCTGATCTCACACCATTGCAAGCTGAATGACTCTACTAAATTCAAAGGACTCACTCTGGATTTAAACTGGTGTGAGGGAATTTAAAATCAGGACCTTATTAAACAGAAGATAGAAAAGTATGAGTTAAAATCCACATCCAGCATTCCAGGCTCAGATCTGAATGTTCCTCTTTTATTGATTGAGTTGGTAATATTTAAAAATGCCAAACTGATCTTTCCCTCAAGGGAGATTTAAAAACAAACAAACAAAAATCCCTTTGTGCTAAAAAATTTTTATATGACAAGCTTTAACTTGGAGAAATATATTTTTTTAATTGCAGCATTGCAACTCTCTGGAAACAGAAGTTTCTCAGGAAGTGCTGAGAAATCCTGATGATTGGGGATGGGGAAAGGGGAGAAGGCAAGGGCTTTCTTCTTCAGTGATCTTGCTGTGGATAAGGATAGTCACCAAGCAATAAGTGAATGTCCCTTTGGAGATTATGAGCGTTCCTTGGGGGGAAGATATCTCGCCATAGCATCCCTAGCCCTACTAATCTCTAATTGATGGAATGGTCCCTTGAGCAACTGGACATGAATTAGAGAAGCCTTCATGGTCCTCTGACTTACTCCAGGGACCAGGCCAGGTCCTATCCTTCCCCAGAATATGAGAAATATAAAGATGGGCTAAGGTCACTTTTTCTAACAACATACTGGCAGGTCCTTCAAGGGCTGAGAACCTGGGTCCACTCCTTATGTGGTGCTCATTACCATTGCATCTGCATACCTCTCAATAATTTACAATGAAATAACAAAGACAGTTTCTTTTGCTTTCTTCACAAAAGATAGGATTAAATTTCTTGATTAGAGTTGGGGGGTTTTGATTGTTTGTTTTGTTTTATTTATGTTGTTATGGGAGAAGAGCTTTTTGAGAGAAAGCTCAATCAAAGAAATGAGGTTTGCATTTAGTTCTGTGAAGTTACTACTTTCTCAGCTCCTGTGGAATGAATTCCATAAGTTAGGTCCAAGCTCCTATGAAAGTTGAGTCTCTAGCACTGAAAGGCATTCCTTCAATTAGCTGGGGCCAATCCCCAGGAGGGTTTTGAATACTAGGACAGAAATACTGACCTGAACTTTATTTATTTCGTACCAAGTGCAGATAGCAGAGCACTGGTATGATAGGTCCATGGCAACCTATGTCGCTAAGCAGAAAGGCAGCTGCATTTTATACTAGTTGACACTTTTTCAGGATGTGTGGCTTCATTCCTAGATAATACTTAGTTGTCATGATCATTCTTAAAAATCAGAAATGCATGGACCACTGTGACCAAAAGAATGGGTTGCAGCCTTTAGGCTTGTCACAAACAGAAGTAGCCTTTTTGCCACTATGAGCAGTGAGGAGTCCAAAAGATTCCAGGGTTGAAGACTGATTTAACAAACTGAGGGCACATGCCTCAGTGAGGGGTACATTACAGAGAAGGCCAATTCTTTGAGGCATGTCCCTCTTCCCAGTAGCATCACCTCCATCTTACTCAGTTTTAATCAGTTGCTGTTTATCTAAGGGCTGATTGAGCTAAGCATAAAGCAAGCTGGAAGATGGTTTTGTTTAGATCTGACACAAAGGAGATGTAGAGACTGGTGTCATCTGAGTACTGGTGTCACTTCAGACCATATTGTCCCCACCAGCTGTCCCTGTGTCCCAGGTTGAATAATACAGGGGAGAGGACTGAGCTTTATGGGACTCTTCAAGTGAGGGCTCTACCGCTGCCAGATGTGCTCGCTCTCCATGTCTGACTCAATTCCACTGGCTGCCAGTTCCTGACTTCCTCTTTGAGCCAGGAACCAGATGTGGGGAGGTGAAAAGTCAGGCCAGGGTGGAGTGAGCCAGCAAATCTTACAGTAAAGAAGGGAGGCAAATTAGGGGCAGTGGCCAAGAGGGACGGACAGACAGGATAAGGCTGGTGAGCTGATCAGTATGGGGTCAGAGTGATAGACCAGGTGAACGCTGCACAGTTTTTCTATCCCTGTGCCACCTCTCAATCTGTGTTTTCACACAAAACTGTCGTATTACACACCATTCTAACTTTGACACCTCCTCCCTACCACTCACCACTGAAGGGATAAGGACCTCAAACAGGATAGGACATAATGTCCATTCTAAAGGCCTGATCCTCAAAGGTGTTGAGCATCCACAACTTTCAGCGATGTCAACAGAAGCTGTGGATGTCCATTCCTGCCCAAGGAAGGCCATACATGTGAGGCAGATTAAATGCAAACTTCCTGCTCTTATCACTTGGATTTGAGTGTCAAATCCACACCACATACTGGTGAAAAACACCACTGTCAAATGAGTCCACCATCAAACAAAATGTACAAGAGCGGTGAAAAACAATTGTAACATACACACTAGAGGTGATTTTACTGTTCACTTGGAATTGCAATACAAATATTTTGAAATAAAGAAAACAAAATGACCCTATCAATTCAAATACATAAAAATGAATGAATACTAGCTAAATTGGCTCAATTTTCTCAAAACATTTTTATTATAAAAGTATAAAACAATTTTCTTAAGACAAAATTTAACAAAAAACTATTTTCTGTTAGCTTACCTGGACTACCTTGGTGAGGAGAATTCTTATTCAACTGGGTGGCTTTTTTAGGTTTTGTTTTGCTTTTTGCTTTTGTTTCACTTTGTTTTGTTCTTTTTTGCAAACAAGTAGTCTTCAGTGTTTTTACAGCAGTGGCTACTACAGAAACTATATCTTTTGTACTTCTTATCTTGGAGGGTGGACAAAATGAACAAACTGAAAATAATACTACAATGAACAGTAAATGATTAAAGGTTTATAATACAAAAAATAGTGTAAAAAGGAAGACAAGTTTAAATATTGTTGTATAAGAAAGGGATGAAAACAACACAAGGATGAGAATAAGTAAAATGATAGGCTGGAACATCTGGGAAAGTAAATACAAAGACACAGAGAACGGTTAATTAATAAAAAGGAAAGCTCAACATTTCAACAGAATAAGCAGTGAAGCAGGATCTAATCCTGTAAAGGTGCTATGTGCTGAACTCACACTGGCTTCAGTGGGAGGTCTGCATGCAGAATGCCTGCAGGGCTATGCCCCCAAATTACTGATTTAAATACCGTATTTGTTTGTTTGTTTAGAAAATACTAAGTTATCAATTACACTTACACAGTGTGAGCCCGTCCTTCAAATGCTCCATGCACAGGTCTCCTTTTAAATTAATGGGAGTATCTACTGTGCAAAGCAATTGGCTAGGCGGCAGAACAGCTGAAAAGGATCTGGGGTTTATAGTTAAGGTGACCAGAAAGCAAGTGTGAAAAATCGGGACAGGGAGTGTGGGGGGATGGGGTGGGTAACAGAAGTCTATATAAGAAAAAGACCCAAAAATCGGGACTGTGCCTATAAAATCGGGACATCTGGTCACCCTATTTATAGTGGATCACAAATTGAATATGAGTCAACAGTGTGATGCAGCTGTGAATAAAGCTAACAACATTCTTGGGTGTATTAACAGGAGTGCTGGATGTAAGTCATGGGAAGTACTTGTCTCACTCTACTCGGCACTGGTGAGGCTTCAGCTGGAGTACTGTGACCAGTTCTTGGCACCACACTTTCAGAAAGATGTGGACAAACTGGAGAGTGTCCAGAGGAGAACAACATAAACAATAAAAGGTTTAGAAACTGACCTATGAGGAAAGGATAAAAAAAACTTGGCATGTTTCGTCTTGAGAAAAGAAGACTGGGGGAGGAGGGACCTGATAACATACTTTAAATATGTTAAGGGCTGTTATAAAGGGGATCGTGATCAATTATTCTCCACATCCATTGATGGTAGAATGAGAAGTAATAGGCTTAATCTGCAGCAAGGGAGATTTAGGTTAGATATCAGGAAAAAAATTTCTATCTATAAGGGTAGTTAAGCTCTGGAACAGGCATCCAAGGGAGGCTGTGGGATCCCCATTACTGAATTTTTTAAAGAACAGGTTGGACAAACACCTGTCAGCAATGGTCTAGGTTTACTTGGTCCTGCCTTAGTGCAGGGGGTAGGATTTAACTCTTTGAAGTCCCTTCCAGCCCTACAATTTTATGATTCTATAATTATAAATGCCAGATCGGGCCCATAATCTGCATGAAAATATGGTATAATGTCTTTTCCTTTTGTTAAAAGATGCAATGCACTCTGTCACACTTTGATTTTATAGAGTGCACTTATAGCAATTGCCTGTGTCTGTGATTTTCAGATACAAGGGAACAAACAATCAAATTAATCAACATATAAGTAAGAAAAAATAGCTTTCAGCTTCACCTGGCAATAATTCTTACTGTAGGGCTAGAAGTACTTACAAAGTTAATATAACCTAATACGAGACTTACTACGAAGTCTGGAGAAGTTTAGGACCAATAGCAACATTTGAAGTTACTCATGTTAAGATAAGGGTAATTAAATATTATTTTTCAGGACATAAGATGATATTCAGAGGGGTCAGGAAGGCATTATCTCCCTGAATTCAGCATGGCACAACACTGCATGTAATATGGAGTTTTGTTGTTTTTTGTTTCTTTTCCTTGCACTGCAGCATAGGCTTGAGTCACTTTATGATATATGCAATATACCATACTTCATTAACCATCTGATCTGTTCAAACACTTGCTATACTCTATTATACAGTTTCTTTTTGGTCATCACCCAGATTACACTTCCATTTCACTCCCTCAGGCCAAAGAACTTTTGTGCACTGACATTATTGGTGATGTCAGAAGAACTCTGGCAAACACTGCTGCAAAGCTAGAATGTTCTGTCTCCCACAATAATTGTATCTACAGTATTTTGTTTATTTATTTTTTAATGCTGAGAAGCCTGGTTCTACAACCCTTCCTTATGTGAAAAGTCATTACTCACATGAGTAGCCCAATTGATTCCATTAGGAGGATCAAATGCCATGTGATGGACTGGGGGATTTAAAATTAAAATCACAAATATTTTCGAACCAAAAACTTTGCTCATCAGATTATAATAATTTTAATGCATTGTAGAAAAAATTAAAGGCTTAAACTATTTGGCAGTGTCTTTTTACCTCGCAGCTGTAATAAGTAAAAAACTACCTGACTCACTGACAAAGGTTCATCTGCACTTCGGTCATCTGATGACTTTGGAACTTCTAGTCTGTCGATGAAAGTCTGGAGTTCTTTCCTAAATGCCTTCATCTGTGCATTGATTCGATAAAGAAGCTCATGCTCCCGAATCCTACTGCCATCATCTTCTTCATCCATGAGTCCAAACAGATCCCCATTGGCCACATAAATTCTTGCCTCCGTTATGATGGTACTCGTATCAGAAATCAGGCGATCTATCGTTTTGCCCAGTCGCTCGGCTTCAGAGCGGATGTCCTTCATCTGCTGCCGATCTGTGAAGCTCTTCTGCCACCCAGTCGATGTAGGATAAAAAGACCTAGTGGGAGTCAGGCACCGGATATTGCGTACCTCCTCAGAGTCGCTTTCCCCTCCAATGGGACCTTCCCTTTTGCGGTGGGGAGGGCGGGAATCATCATCACTTTCTTTTTTCCCTGCATCACTTTCAGCATCACTGTCTCTGGGGCTGCCCCGGATCCCGAGGTGAGAGGCCAAGTCATAGCGCTGCATGTTGGACATTAACACTCTGTTTTCATACTGAAGTTGCATGACTTTGCCACTGAGCTCATTGATTTGCATTCGGGCAGCTTTTAGCTCTTCTTGCAGTGCTTCTGTCTTAGCATTATCATGGTGCCTTGAGCTCTCATGGGTGCCAGACTTGTATTTGTATTTGTTTAGCTCTGTTGTGATGCGCTTGTTTTGTTCCTCCAGGTCAGACAAGTTTCTCCTCAGCAATTCTGTCTCATCTTCAACTAGCTGCAAATGCTGCCGTAACTCAGAGAGAGATTCACTCTGTTCCCCCATGAGGGGATTTGCTGTTCCTGAGAAATCATCTCCTCTTAAATCATCAAGCTCTGCTTTCAGTCCTCTATTTTCTACTTCCAGTTCTACTATTTTCCTTCCAAGGATGTTGGCTTCTTCCTCTACTAATCTCAATCTAAGCTTGAGTTCTGCCTCCCTTGTGGTAGGTGGTCCTCCAGCTTCACCTTTCGGTAAGGGACTGTCTAGATCCCCATAAAATGATCTATATTTTTGAAGCTCATGTTCAAATCTGTCTTTCTCCTTATCAATTTTAGCCATTTTTTTCCTCATAAGGGCAGCTTCTTCTTTAACAAACTGCAACTGGCATTTCAGATCTTCATTGTCCTCCTTAAAAAAAAATGAAAATAATTTTATGTCAATAAAGAGAGCACCACTTGAAATCAAATACAGCTTTAAATCAAAAGGTTAACAATAAAAGCAATATACCATCAGAAGTTAAAATGTGATTATAACAATTATTTTTCTACATCTGAAGATGAGATTAAGACAAAAAAGCCTTCTTTCTTTGCTATGAAAGCCTGAACTGCTTCCAGAAAACATGTGTTTCCAGCATCCTTTCATGAAAGACTAAGATTTTATTGGCTCATGATGTGTGGAAAGTGAAAAGAAAGTGAGAGGATACTTTCTAAGCTTCATACCCAAAAGGCTGAAAAACCAAAATTGAAAGTCAGTTAAATAAGGCAACATATACAGAAAACAGTCTCAAAGTCTGCAACCAAAGGGCCAAGTCCCGGAGTCCTGGTCAGATAAAAGTCTTGTTGACTTCAATGGGAGTTTTGCCTTTCATCCGGATCCTACAAATTGGACTTCTGAGCCCATGCAGCACCCTACTGCAGTCAATGCACAGGTCCACTTGTACTGTTCTCAGTGCAGGATTGGGTCAGTTGTCAAGACTACAGATTTGGGCCCAAGATCCCTATATCCTATACAGCAGTATGATATAATACTAAACATCAAAACTAACAACAAAAACAAAGGGCCAGATCCTCAGTTCATGTAAATTGGTGTAGCTCCACTGAAGCCTCAAGCTGAGGATCTGGGTTGTTATTACTTCAACATACCTCAGTGGGTGTCTGCTGTGACTTTTTTTCTGATTTTTGCAAGTCTTTGCTCCCTCTTCTTTTCAACGACAGCTACAAAAGAGTGAGATACATTGAACATGTCACTAAGCATGTATCTAATTCAATCCCCTTTTCTAATACATATCAAATCACATACAATTATTGGACTGCTTCTTCTAATTCCTGTAATATCACAAACAAGGGAAATAATTCTATCTTAAAATAACACAACAGAAATGCTATATAAGGCATCGTAAAATAGTAACCACTCTTGGTTGAATTTTCAATATTCAGACATCAAATAATAAATGCTTAGAACATCCCCATGAGGCAGGTAAAAAACTTATTATAACTCATATTGTACAAATAGGTAAACTGAGGCAAGGAGTGACATCCTGGCTTCACTGAAGTCAATGAAGTTTTGCCATTAAGGTCGATAGGACTAGGATTTCACCCTGGGATCTTAAGTGACTTCTGCCCAAGGCCAAAGAAGGAATCAGAAACAGGCAGTCCCCAGAGATCAGGAAATTAGGCCTCCCTGCTTTCATTAGAAAAAAAAAATTAACACTAGAGCTGGTGAAATAATTTGTTATGAATCAGTTATCTGATGGGCTTAGTCCTCTTTTCTGTTCACTGCTTGTTTGCAAACCAATCCTGATGTCTGTGAAAGTATTAATTAGTCACAGGGATTAACCAAATTGCCTACCTGGCCAATTTTCAAGTAGCAGTGTTTGCAAATGGTTCACTATTCACAGAGTAGGATGGGTCACCAAAGTCACATGATATTGTTTTCTTCTGGCAGATTAGATAACTGGAAGCTTTTAAATACAAGAATCATAGAAATGTAGGCCTGGAAGGAACCTCAATAGGTCATCTAGTCCAGTCCCCTGTACTGAGGCAGAACTAAGGTCTGGTCTACACTACAGAGTTAGGTCGATGCAAGGCAGCTTACGTCAACCTAACTATGGAAGTGTCCACACTTAAATTTTGCTCCCACCAAGGTAACTGCCCCACTACATGGACTTAATAACTCCACCTCCATGAGTGATGCAAAGTCAAGGCTGATGTAATTAGGTTGATGCAGTATCAGTGTAGACACTGCATCGCTTATGTCGACAGTTACTGGCATCCACAATGCCCCACACTGACAGTATAATACATACAAGCACTCCTGGTGAGGACGCACACCACTGACACAAGGAGCAAAGTAGACATGCACAAGTGATGTAATTACTGCAGCAGCTGTATCCCAAGGTAAGTTAAGTCAACTTAATTCTGAAGTGCAGACATGGCCTAAGTATTATCTAGACCAGGGGTTCTCAACCTTTTTCTTTCTGAGCCCATTCCCCACACCAGCAGCATTCAATAAAAACACCATGGCCCACCAGTGCCAAAACTGCTTTTCTGCATATAAAAGCCAGGGCCAGCATTAGTGGATAGCAAGCAAAGCAGTTGCCTGAGGCCCCATGCCACAGGGGCCCCCACAAAGCTACACTGCTTCAGCTTCAGACCCGAGGGGTAGGGCTCAGGGCCCTGCGCTTCAACCCCAGGTGGTAGGCCTTTGACTTTCTGCCCTGGGCCACAGTAAGTCTAATTCTGGCCCTCTTTGGCAGACCCCCTGAAACCTGCCTGCAGCCCACTAGGGGGACCCTGGTTGAGAATCACTGATCTAGACCATACCTGACAGGTATTTGTCTAACCTGTTCTTAAAAACCTCCAATGATCCAATGATGGAGATTCCACAATATCGCTAGGCAATTTGTTCTAGTGCTTAATTATCTTTACAGTTACGAAGTTTTTGCTAATGTCTAACCTATATCTCCCTTGCTACAATTTAAGGTCATTACATTTTTTCCTGTCCTCAGTGGTTAAGGAGCACAATTTATCACATTTGTCTTTAAATCAGCCTTTTACATGTTTGAAGGCTGTTATTATGTCTCCTTTCAGTCTTCTCTTCTCCAGACTAAACAAACCCAATTTTTTCAATCTTTCCTTGTAAGACATATTTGCTAGACCTTTAATCATTTTTGTTGCTCTCCTATGGACTTTCCCCAATTTGTCCACATCTTTAGCAAAGTGTAGTGCCCAGAACTGGACACAGTACTCCAAATGAGCCTTTTAAGTGCTGAGTAGAGTGGAGTCTTACTGACAACACTCCAGCTAATACATCCCAGAATGATGTTTGCTTTTTCTGCAACAGTGTTACATTGACACATATTTAGTTTGTGACCCACTATACTCACAGATCCTTTTCTGCAGTACTCCTTCCTAGGCAGTCATTTCCCATTTTGCATGTGTGCAACTGATTGTTCTTTCTTAAGTTGTGTATTTTGCATTTGTCCTTATTGAATTTTATTCTGTTTATTTCAGATCATTTCTCCAGTTTGTTAAGAATTATAAACCTGTCCTCCAAAATGCTTGCAATCCCTCCCAGTTTGGTATCATCCACAAACTCTATAAGCATACTCTCTATACCATTATCTAAATCATTTATGAAGATATTGAACAGAACCAGACACAGGACAAATCCCTGCGGAACCCCACTCAATATGCCTTTCCAGCTTGAGTGTGAACCATTGATCACTACTCTCTGACTATGCCTGCCCTCCCTCTGAGAACATTCTCCTCTCTGGCACAAAGAGCCTCAGTGGCAGAGAGAGGAGAAATATGCACTTCCCTACACCCAAGGCCGGCTCCAGGCACCAGCCCATCAAGCAGCTGCTTGGGGCGGCCAACGGTGAGGAGCAGAACATCTGGGTCTTTGGCAGCAATTCGGCGGCAGGTCCCTCAGTCCCTCTTGGAGGGCAGAATTAGCCGCTGAATTGCTGCCGAAGACTGAAGTAGCGGCTGTAGAGCTGCAGATCGCGATCACGGCTTTTTTTTCTTCTTCTTCTTTTTGCTGCTTGGGGCGGCAAAAACCCTGGAGCCAGCCCTGCCTACACCACTGGGTGGAGAATCCAGACACTACCCAAAATCAAAGCTAGCTTTGTTCTGTTTGAAGTCTGTACCACATAACGGATCAGGAAACAATGGATCACTATGTTGTATGCAGAAACCCTGTGCATGACTCTACCTACGGGTCCCTTTCATTCACCACCACAGCAGTCCCATAACAAATAAGATCCACACAGTGCAGTGTAGCAAAACTAAAGACAATGACATGTAAGTGTCAGCAGTAACTAGAAACAAGCCCAAGGGGGCTCAGGTTCAGGGGTCCAGTTTGAGCCCACTACAGAATCAGGCATGACTCACGAAGTCCAGATCAATATATATGGCCAAAATTCGGAGTGGAGAGTGGGCAGGCTAAGACCTGGCATTACACTTACACTTTCGAACTATCTCTTGCAGAAAAACTAAGGCAAATGTTCAGATTAGTGGATTCAAGGATGGATAAAGAAATGGACCTTGAGAGGTTCAGCTTCACATTAAGTTTTATCAAAGGAAAGTCCCCACAAACAAACAGATTGCATTAATACTAAAAACCTTCACATAACAGATCCTTGCCAATGCTGCCCATTGATAAAATACTAGGGGTACAAAAATACAGTTCTTTTTCATCACCTAATCTCATCTTTTCCATCTCCCTGAGCTCAGCACCTCTCCAGATATACAGAAGTTCTGAAATGCTGAGCTCCAACTTCTCCACTAAGCCTTCCAGCTCCTAATTAAAGACAAGGGCTGTCTGACAATATTCTCACAACAAATAAACTGGCCAAAAAAACCCTCATCCAATTTTTCTAGGTTTGAGAAATGCTATAAACATGTTTACTCTTGCCTCAAAGTTTTAACAAACATTACAGTTATTTTTGGTAGCCAGGATACTAACATTTGAATAACAACAACTTGCCTTTATATATTGCCTTTCATTCTGCTCTTCTCAAATTTTAACTATACCCAATGCTCATATTGTCCTCTACTGAAATGAAGCAGCTGTTTAATAGCACACAGCAACATTATATAATTTTATAGCAGAAAGCAACAAAGAATACCACATATACAATTAAAATTAGAGGAGTGATTTGAGTAATTAGATTGTGCCCAATTGGAATTTGGGTGGGACACTGGGGTTATCACTCATTCTCCTGTGAAAAGTACCATGGGGAACTTAATGACCACAGGAGGTCAAAACCTCAGTTTTATATCTTCTCTGAACATAAGAACGGTCATACTGGGTCAGACCAAAGGACCATCTAGCCCACTATCCTATCTCCCAACAGTGGCCACTGCCAGGTGTCCCAAAGAGACTGAACAGAACAGGTAATCATCGCGTGATCCAAAGCTGACCTCTTCAAAAAACACAGTGCGCCCTAATAACATGTCAGAACATTGATCCAATATGGATGCTGAAGAGAGAATGTCATCTAGTGACTATCGAACACTATATCCTGCAGTCCCTGAATAATAAATTCAACAGGATTTTTCAGTGGTATAGATAGCAATTTAGAATGTCTACACATACCTGCCATCATTTTATCTTCATATTTCATACTTTTAAAAAACATGGATCCTATTTTCAAGGTGTGAAATTATCTACTGCTGCTAACAGATATTTTAATTAATGGAAACTGAACATAAAATATTTAGGGACTGAATAAAAAACATTGGACAAACTAAATATGTCCTCCCTCTCCATGGAATCAGATTCCTCATATTATCTTTCTTTGGGCCCCAAATGGAAGGAGAGAAAGACCTTGAGGGAAGCACCTCACGGTGACAAAGAGTTGTGATTTAGGGTCAGGAAGCAGAGAGAGTGTTTTGGGTAAAAGAGGAGATAGGCTAGGATTGAAAGAAGTGAGAGAAAATACAGAAGGGCAAAACAAAAAAAGGAAAAATACATTTAAGAGCAAGGCAAATAAAAAACAAAAAATAGAGACGCTTGGAGCCTGATTTTCAGACTATGACCTCCATTTGGCACATATATGATTTTATGAATATACACTATGTATGCACTTTTGGTGCACTAACACCTGACAAGATAGATTATAGATTTTGTCACTTCCATGTGCAGAATTTTTATGTGCAAAATCTATCTGTCCACAATAGTTATGCATATGAATTCCTTTAGGATATATTTCTCTACTTGTCTCCATTCTTTTCTTTTGGCTTGATTACATCACCACAAGATGTAATGCAGCAACATCCAAATCACACCCACAACTGCTTCTCAACTGCAGTAACAGACCTAGCACCAATATTTCAAAGCTGGTTTCGAACATTATTGGTCTAAAATGTAATTTTTTTTGCCCAAAAGTATTTTTTACTCAATAATTTGAAAACTACTCAATATTTTTGTGCATTCTTATAGCAAGAACAAAATATTTCCCTAAAACAACAAATATTATTGTTTATAGGGAATTAACAATATGTCTATTTCTAATGAAAGTATTAAACCAGTTGAACTTTTTTTTAACATGTCCCTCAAGATTTTTCAAGTGTACTTTAGCTAAAGCGTAGTCAGGGACTGTTACACAAAACTAACATCATTTAGAAAATCTACCATTGTATTTAACCATTATGATCCAAAAAGATGACAAACTACATAAATAATTCATTTAGTTTGAAGATCAATTTAGTATACTTTGATTTTTTAAATGTGTTTGTCAGACAGGTTTACAATGATTAAGGATATTTCCGAAATATCTGATGAAACAAATTATGTATCTGAAATGGAAAAGACTGAGATATGATCTACCAAATGTTGACTACACCGAGGATTTTATGGAACTCCCACTAGCGATTAGCAACTCCACCAGAATTAGCAACAGTGGGAGCACTAAACTGGCTGTCAGCATTTCTACAGGCTGCTGAGTAACCCTGCTCAGAGCAAGTCTAGAAGACATGGAGGTAAAACTTCACCACTCTACCAGGGCTGAGCATCTGAAGCCAACCACATGAGAAACCACCATAACACAGAGGGATCTTTACCCCTGCCCCCATCTTCAGCCAGCACAGATGTCATGGCCAGGGAAAAAAGAACGCAGCTGTTGTAATAACTTGGAGCCACTGCAAGTTAGAGCTGGCTTTAAGCCGTCTTTGTACTCCTCGATATTGGTACATCTGTGTACCATCCTGGTCTCTAGCCTACTCTAATTTGCACTTACTGACCAGCCTCGCACAGAGTTGCCCCAAGTTCAGGGAAATGCAAAGCTGGTTAAAGTCACCTTTGCACCCTTCCCCCAACTCCTGACTTGCTTTGAGCACTTCTTGCCAGACCCTAGGATCTGACCCTGAATAGACACGAGAATTGAAATAATCACTTTACTATCACCTATTAAAAAAATTAAATGAACAGGTATTAGAAACTGAATGGATCCTCTCCAGGCTGGTGACTGAAAATATATTCTACCCTCAAAATAATATGTTTTAAAATATCCATTTCATTCCTAAAGTTTATCAGCCTTCCAAGACAAGGGCTACACTCCTAACAAACTATCTCAATCACCATGCTGGGCAACCTACCAGCAACACACCCAGGGCACCTGATTTGTCTCTGATAAGCACAAGCATACATATCCTACCAATCCAGTGTTCTGCCCAGCCTACTCCAAGGGCAATGTCCTGTGTATTTCAGTACCTTGCCTGCTCATAAGAATGAAGCAGGGAGGTAGCACAGAGGGATATTAAGAAATGCAAGTGAATATTCATACCCAGAAACTGAACAGAAATTTGCTAGGTCTGGTTATAGCCCTAACAGCCCTATCAGTGTCCTCTTAATATTAAAAATGGCATGTGTTACACTCATTACTGGAGAAGAATATAGAATGCAGGCATCCTTCACCAGGAAAAGATAAGTAGCTCAATGTAGTCATTTAAACTAGTTGAAGCCAATATCCCACTTCAGAAGAAGGGGGCATGGGGTTTCTTCAGCTATTTATATTTTACATGTGCTTTGTTTTAAATTATTTTATTTATCATTTTCAGATTCATTCATATCTGACTATCATAGTCACCTGTTGATTAAATTGAGAAAATTTCAAAAGGAGAAAATATACAGCAAAATTTACAATCTATCTAACAAAGCCCTCAGAACATTTTGGGCCAGTCACACAAACAGCTAAATTATCGCTCATAAAATAAGCAAAGATAGTAGACATGCAAAAAAAATTCTATTGTTAGTGTGAAATGAAATAGCATACCAACACCTAGCATACTTTCATTTGCATTTTATCTGCTTTTTCACAAACTGATGCAAAAACTCAGAGAAATGAGACATGAAAGTCAGCTTTACCAACCTCTGTACATGTGCTGGCCATGCAGCATACCCAATTCTGATTTCTGTTGCTTGTGACTATGTACTTTCTGATCAAGCAGAGTTCAGCACAGTAGTGGAAGCAAAGTGTTCTTTCCTTTGAGATGCTAAACCCCTTGTAACTGACCACCAAACCTTTCAACTGATCAAGAACTGGTGATTAAATTCAAAGAAAGATACATCTAACCATACTCAACTGAACCAGATTAAGGTTGAAGGTCACCAAACACAGTCCTCTAATCCTGGAGTGCACAGCCGAATTTCAGAGTGCAGTGACTCCTTTGAAATGAAATGCCTGGCTCAGGGCACTTGGTAGAACAGAGACTATGGTAAACTTGTTTCTTTGTGCTCTCCCAGTCTGTCTGTTGTATCTACCTGTTGTCTCTTGTCTTAAAGCATAAGATCTGTGGGACAGAGACTGTCTTTTTATCGTGTGTTTGTATACTGCCTGTCAAACCCACTGTGCAGGAGGAATACAGCCTCAGAGATGCACAATGCTGCTTTGTCAAAACTACGCAAGGTGGCTGGTTGGTGAATTTATGTAGTTATAGATCCACCGACCTTGCAGCGACTCAAAAAGAACCATCTGCGCTATATTTGTACAGCATTAAGAAGCCTCAGCCCACATTGGGGCCTTTGGACACCATCATGACACAAATACATACATAATAAAATAATAAATAAAATAAAATAAAATACAATACAATAATACATATATTAATATATAATTAATAATAGGATAGAACAAGAAGCTCTGTTCCATGGCTTCCTACAACACACACAGACACACACAGTAAAACTGCCTGAGATCCACCATGTTCAGGGCCAATGGGAGATCAGGCAGATCTGTAGATAGATCTTACAGTTGTCTGCAGACCTCTGCACAAGAAGGCCAGTAGAGCTGAATCCTCCAATGCTGGCAATTGGATCTAGATAATTTTCCACAAACCAAAAAAATATGAAATATATAGAGACTTTGAAGGAGGGGCTTTTCATCAGTGTTGTTTGCTCCCTTTATTTGCTTCTCTTTATTTTCTGTTCCATATTGAGAGTCTAATGAAGGCATAGTCTGTTGAACTTCAAGCCACAGTACGTCTCAGGCCTAACAGCACCTCCTAGATAGGCCTGGATATGAATCCTTGCCTGCTCACCAGATTCTGTCCCTGCTGGTCCTGACAGCTGGACAGAGGGGAACTCCTTATCATGTGGGAATTGGAAAGAAGTAGGTCTCACCTCTTGATTCAACCTTCCACACTGTGCACAGAGGGACTACAAGGGGACACTGCTTGCCTATGGAAAGAGCCATCTCTCTCCTGAATTGACAACAATCACCACCCATTTGTTGCCTGATCCTAAGGAGGGGATGGCTGTTTCTTTTTCTTCCTGTCTTCTCTGCTGTCCGTGCTTGGTTTGGGGGGCATTGATTTGGCAAAATGAACAGCTAGGAATATTTTCCATCATAAAACAAAAGGGAATAAAACAAGCTGGTTTTGTAATGTGCAATTTCCCCACATGTTTAAGCTAATCAAGACAGTGCGTCAGACTCTCCAGAGCATAGTAGGTAGTTTGTCCTGCTGCATCAGTGTAATCCTGCTACTATCCAATAAAGTCATTGCAGTGGAAAACAGGGGTTGGCAGCTGCTGGCACAGTGAGTTCAGGGGGCATAGTACAGGAAAACAAAGTACTGTCAGGTGCAAAAAGATGTCACACTGATCCTCATCTTCCTACCTAGTGCAAAACAGATGCGTATTAGCAGTGGTACTTTCAGTCTTAAGGATAATCTAAGATACCATGTAAAGGGCTCCCCTAGCTATTTTTGACAATAGGCAGCTCAGTGTAGAGATCTTGCTTACTGATAATGCACTACAAACCTAGATACCCTAAGCAATCATCTGGCTTCTCACCTATTACCACAAAGGTCACTGAAAAGGCAAATCACTTGCAAAATAGTGCAGTAGCACTCATCAAAATATCTCTCTCCACATCACCAGTGATCTGCCTTAGAGTGATACAATGTATGCAAAGGCAGACACATGGTACAGGCTAAGTCTATATACAGTACACTATTATAATGTGGAATTAGGAACAGACACATGTAACAGGGCACCTGGCAGAACCTGAATACTGCAGAAAAAAAGGGGGGGGGCTTTAGAATGCAGTGTGTTTAAACTTGAAACAAAAAGATGGGTTTGATATCAGACTACGTTGCCAACTCACCATTTCCATCAAATCTCCACAGAGAGTTCCTGATTATGTAGCACTGCCATGCATACCGTGTAGAGAAAGCAGTCACTCCTAAAATGGAATTCACTGTGGAGACTTTGTGGACTAGTGGGAGTGTTCTTGTATGGCATATCCATTGCTTTCTGTGCTTATTTACAGTTACTGGCCAGGATGCAAAGGCATGTTTGATGCCTGACCTTGTATCCCAAGTGTCCGGATGCTCTACAGTTCAGTATACAGTTATGACTAGCCGTTCTAATGAGAGAGGGATCCCACGTGCTCTCCCAACAACTCAGCTACTGCATATGTGACATAGCTGCATCATAGCTAGACCGGTATCACTATGACACTGATAGGTGGGGACCGACTTAGGGAGACACCAAACAGACAGCGTAACCGAGACGGTAATTGTAAGAACTGAAACCAACAACAGACAAGATTCAGAATTGTGCTGCTACCAAAGCATCACATCCTCCATCATGTACTGTGCACTAAATAGCAGTCATGTTATTTTACTTGTTGGGTTGAAGAAGTTCCATAGTGGAGTTGTTTGTAGCAAGAGGTGGTCAGGTCTGAGAAAACGCATGTCATCTGTATTCCTTCCACAGGCTCTTCTTGTAAACTCTTTTTTTGTATACTCAGTTTTTAAAAAAATCATCAGTAGACCAGGTTTGAATGCTCATCACCTGCTGATGAGAACCAGCTTGTGTTCATGCAACTCTGTTTATTCCATCACAGTAGAGACTGCAGCACAGCATGCATACAATACTCAAGTACTCTGACCACAACATAAATTATAGATCACTGTGAAAGCACATGCATGTGCATACTGATACAAAGTACATCACGTTAACTTGCCTGTGCTAAACAATTCCCTCTTCTGCATAAAAAAAGTACACAGATATGCAATGGCTGGCCTAGACGACAGCAGATGTACCAAGACAACCAGAGAAAGAGCTTAGCACAAAACATATGCGCTATCCCTGGTCACTTCACTCCTAATGTGGTCACCATACAACTGCTACTTCTCACTGTAGATGGTGCACTATAAGAGAAACCCATCAGTGGTCAACCAACACGGTCTGATGAATGGTCTGTGCCTGTCACATCACTGGACCTGGGTTTCCCACCCCTCAGGGAAAATCCTGCAACCCTCTATGGAACTGTATCAAGATCCTTACACCCAGCTTTGATGCTGAGGCTCAATGCAGAGTCACATGGAGCACTTTGACCACTCAAAACAAACAGTTTGTCATTGATCCTGTTGAGGAACCACCAGGTTTTATGTCAGAAAGACAGGTGCAGATTGAATCGCATTAGGACATCTCATGGGAGATGTAAACAAACCCTCTTCAAATGGAAAACGAGGCAAACCCCTGTATGTGATTGTGGTCACCAGGCACAAACCATAGAGCACATCACATCTGAATGTCCCCTTCATTCTTTTGCTGAGGGCCTGAAGGCACTCTGCTGGCTATCAAACTTAGATATAAATGTGTAGTTGCTGCTATCTACCCAAGCCATACGAAAGAAGAAGTAGTTCAAAACAGAGCCTAGCACATTGCCACTAGTGCACTGTCTCTAATAAATCACTTAACTGGAAATCCAAACTGCTAGTACCAGTCAAAATTAAAAAGGTTTAGTCAAGCCTGTAACACCATATGCTTCTGGTAATTAGGTTGCCATGATGGTCATCATCAGTCACACTCTAGATGTATGCACACCAGTCCCTATTACAGGCAATAGTGATGGGAGCAGGTGCATAGCAAATGAAAGCATTCATCCATGACCTAAACAAGCATCCATAACATGTACTTATCATCCTAAACTGGGTTTAATATTGAAATAGCTAAATTCATTAATATAATGATACAATTATGAACAAATAAGGCAATATGGAAAGGATAGCCACAAGTTTCTCTAACATACCTCCATATGTGCTGCCATCACTACTGAATTTTCACATAATATATAAAAGCATTTCCACAGAACTAAAGACTTTTTTTTTTAATTGGTCCAATAGGCTAAACTTACTTTGTTACTTCTTAACAATGGATGCAGTGTTTGGCACTCTGATTACCTGGATCTACTAAGACACTGAAAATGTCAGCATTTTCTGGCTATTGATGCAGTGAATACTGTGACAAGTGGAAAACAAGCCTCCAGCTGGCAATGAACAAACACCAAAAATCCTGCCTGCAGCTTCATACCCCCAACTATTGTTGATTCCACTCAATTCAGAGTAGATGTCTGACCAATTACTGATGCAAACCCACAGCAAAGAAAAATCCACGTCTGGCCCTTGCCAGCTGACTCAGACTCACGGGGCTTCGGCTGCGGGACTGTTTCATCGTTGTGTAGACTTCTGGGCTTGGGCTGGAGCCTGGAATTCTGCAGGATGGGAGGGTCCCAGAGTTCAGGATCCAGCCCAAAGTTTTACACAGCAATGAAACAGCCATGCAGCCTGATCCCTGTGAGCCTGAGTTAGCTGACATGGGCAAGCCAAGGGTTTTTCTTTGCTGTATAGACATTACCCCAGTTACTCTATGTAATGTTCAATGACATACACTACAAATACATAATTCAACTGCACATACTCAATCACAATGCCCTAAAAGAAGAAAGGTGGGCTGTGTCATATAGTTCTGCAGTCAGTATCACAAGTACAGTTTACAAATAAAATCAGAAGTGAATGGCAAATTGCTTAGAAGGTACAGATATCATGCTAGTAATTAATGCAGAATCATTACAGAGGTGTATGCATAATTCTGTATAATTATTTATAT
The DNA here is from genome assembly GCF_007399415.2 of Gopherus evgoodei. Classification (NCBI taxonomy): domain Eukaryota; kingdom Metazoa; phylum Chordata; order Testudines; family Testudinidae; genus Gopherus; species Gopherus evgoodei. The sequence continues at coordinate 107,682,686 of NC_044324.1, forward strand.
GCAATATTACACTACAGCGTAACCAGAGAAGCTGTTTTGCATGCAGTATTCACCATTGACACATGTTTTATCCATTCTCTTTATACCTCACGAAAGAATGAAAGAACGAAAGAAAGAAAGAATGCAAGCCAGTCAGGCTACATGTAAGATATTTGCTTAAGCTTATTTTTAATTCCTAGCACATTCACACATAAATAGCTACTTCACACAAAACAGTTACTGTGGTTGCAGACCACTTTACAAAAAGCTTAGTGTATTAGGAAAAATGCCATAATGGTAGGATGGTACCAACTTCTACCCACCTCTACATGTTGGCTGTGATGAAGGTTGGCTTGGATAACGTGCCCATAATGACCTCTGCAATATCTCTGTCTAACAGATATAACCTGCTCCCCATCCAGAACAGAGGCCTACTTTCTGACAGGTGCAAAATGAGTCATTGAGGATCACAAAGTACATCCCAACTAAGGAGCCCCAAATTATAACCAATGTCCTTATCATACTTCACAAACTCTTGTTTTTATTGAGTGCATTGGAAATTAATGCAAATTACATTACCAGTTGTGTGCAACAGAACCTATAACCTGTGTTAATTTACCTTTGAAAGGGAGATTTTTTTTTTCAGCAACTACAAAAGAAAGGACTATGATTTCTGCACCAGCCAAAGACTCAAACTGTGATCATAAAGGCGGAGACCCTTTAGCACATTCCACCATATGTCATTAGTGTTCTGTGTCATTTGGCTGTAGTTTATTGAGAACGAGTATGTACAGCTGTGTCAGGTTCAGTCAGCTTACCTCATTTTGCAAGCACTGTGTAACTTACTAATGGAGGTTAGCAACCTAAAAAAGGGTCATTTTGAGGAAGTTACAGATGAGCAAGTTGTTGATCTGTTATACAGTTAACATAATAATTCCTTTATATAGTAATTGTCAGAACTTGGATTAGCTGCCTGCTGCTCATCTGCATTACTGAATGAGGTCCTGCCAATTTCCTTCACCTGATTTTGCATTCAAAATTGCACAGACGTACTCCCAGAAGGACTGAGACATGCCTCACAGAACACATCTGTATTGCGATATGCGTCTTATTCCTAGCACTGTTAGCAGGATACTGCTGAAACACAGGACAAAGCTTACCTCTGTAACAGTATATCCTATTTTCCAGCATGGGGCAATGGCAAGCAACCTAGTGTTGTGGTACTTTGCAGGAGTATGACTAGGAATGCTGGAAGCTTTGACACCACCACACGCCATTCAAAAGGATACCTGAAAAATACACTGTCAAATTCCATGTGCAAAACAAAGGGAGCTTGAAGGCTTCTTACCTGGGACCTGAGCACCTCATTTATTAGTCCCTTGTTCTGTACCGCCCTATGCTTACTAGAAGCATTGGAGAATCTGGCCTAGCAATGTGTGTTCACTGAAGAGTTGAACCTGAGACCAGGAGAAAGAAGTCCTAAAGATAGCAGTGGCCATGGATACAATAAATGACATGAAAGCCATGACAACTCCTCCTTTGATCTGACAGAGCTTGAGTTTTTTGACTGTCAGCGGCAGGTTGCAAACTCTATCTATTTTCCCAGGCTTTTCTTCAGGGGGCAGGGGGCAGTGAGGGAGTAAGTTGAACACAGTGGGTTGAGGGGTAAACAGTTTTTAACTATTATTTTTCATGGCCTTGAAGAGATTTTCAGTAACATAAAGTCTCTTTTGCAGTGTGTACTCATTCTATAAAACAATGTCTTCGTGTTGAAGAGCAATTTTTGATACATTTGGGGAAAAATATTATACTGGTGCAGAATTTACCTTTTCCAGAATACCGAAACATTTTTAAAGGATCTATAATCCTCCAGTGAGTGCCCTGGAATCCATGGTTCAGAACGACTGGAAAGTTATTACTAATAGTATTTATTTATACTGCAGAAGTGCCTAGAGCTCCCACGCTATACAGACATATGACAAAAAGAAGGCCCCTTTGTGAAGGGTTTGCAGTCTAAATAGGCAAGGTAAATGTACAGAGAATGTGCTCTGACTCCACTTCTATTATGCCCCCATCAGGTAGGGTGACCGGACAGTAAGTATGAGAAATTGGGATAGAGTGAGATGGGGTAATAGGCACCTATATAGGACAAATCCCCAAATATCGGGATTGTCCCTATAAAATCAGGACATCTGATCATCCTACCATCAGGCCCTCAACACACCACTATGCTTGGGGTTGGGGGGAGCCGTAGTGTAATGTATGCCATGCAGAGATTCCCCCTTATGTCAAGGGAATCCCTGGTGGCCTTCCTCAGCAGCCCTCTGCCCCTTTGCGTCATTGACGCAGCATGAAGGGGATGGATCTGGCCCTCTCTGTGCTGTTTCTTTGAGGATCTACACCAGTTCTATAGAAATGTGCCAAAGAAATGTTCTCTGAGATGGTTCTACATAATCCCATAGAGAATGGACACAAAGATATGTAATAAATTGAATCAATCAATATGACCAAAAAAATGACAGCAATAACAGAGATGAGACAAAAAATTCAGGTCATATTATCTGAGGAGAGTTAAGCAGAGAAAAATCACTCAAATCAGCAAAGAATCCTGTGGCACCTTATAGACTAACAGACTTTTGGAGCATGAACTTTCGTGGGTGAATACCCACTTCCTCAGATGCATGTAGTGGAAATTTCCAGGGGCAGGTATATATATGCTAGCAAGCAAGCTAGAGATAACGAGGTCAGTTCAATCAGGGAGGATGAGGCCCTATTCTAGCAGTTGAAGTGTGAAAACCAAGAGAGGAGAAACTGGTTCTGTAGTTGGCAAGCCATTCACAGTCTTTGTTCAATCCTGAGCTGATGGTGTCAAATTTGCAGATGAACTGAAGCTCAGCAGTTTCTCTTTGAAGTCTGGTCCTGAAGTTTTTTTGTTGCAGGATGGCCACCTTAAGGTCTGCTATAGTGTGGCCAGGGAGGTTGAAGTGCTCTCCTACAGGTTTTTGTATATTGCCATTCCTAATGTCTGATTTGTGTCCGTTTATCCTTTTCCGTAGAGACTGTCCAGTTTGGCCGATGTACATAGCAGAGGGGCATTGCTGGCATATGATGGCGTATATTACATTGGTGGATGTGCAGGTGAATGAACCAGTGATGGTGTGGCTGATCTGGTTAGGTCCTGTGATGGTGTCGCTGGTGTAGATATGTGGGCAGAGTTGGCATCGAGGTTTGTTGCATGGATTGGTTCCTGAGCTAAAGTTATTATGGTACGGTGTGCAGTTACTGGTGAGAATATGTTTCAGGTTGGCAGGTTGTCTGTGGGCAAGGACTGGCCTGCCACCCAAGGCCTGTGAAAGGGTGGGATCATTGTCCAGGATGGGTTGTAGATCCTTGATGATGCGTTGGAGGGGTTTTAGCTGGGGGCTGTAGGTGATGGCCAGTGGAGTCCTGTTGGTTTCTTTCTTGGGTTTGTCTTGCAGTAGGAGGCTTCTGGGTACACGTCTGGCTCTGTTGATCTGTTTCCTTATTTCCTCGTGCTGGTATTGTAGTTTTGAGAATGCTTGGTAGAGATTTTGTAGGTGTTGGTCTCTGTCTGAGGGGTTAGAGCAGATGCGGTTGTACCTCAGTGCTTGGCTGTAGACAATGGATCGTGTGATGTGTCCAGGATGGAAGCTGGAGGCATGAAGGTAGGGATAGCGGTTGGTAGGTTTTCGATATAGGGTGGTGTTAATGTGACCATCACTTATTTGCACCATGGTGTCAAGAAAGTGGACCTCCCGCATAGATTGGTCCAGGCTGAGGTTGATGGTGGGGTGGAAGCTGTTGAAATCGTGGTGGAATTTTTCCAGCGTCTCCTTCCCATGGGTCCGGTTTGTGGAAACCGGAAATCCTGGACGCCCCATCATCTCGGGTATTGGCACTCTCACTGAAGGACTGTCTGGATATATGGACTCTCTACTCAGACCCTATGCCACCAGCGCTCCCAGCTATCTCCGTGACACCACTGATTTCCTGAGGAAACTACAATGCATTGGTCACCTCCCAGAAAACACCATCCTAGCCACCATGGATGTAGAGGCTCTCTACACAAACATCCCACACACAGATGGAATACAAGCTGTCAGGAACACTATCCCTGATGATGCCACAGCACAACTGGCTGCTGAGCTCTGTGCCTTTATACTTACACACAACTATTTCAAATTTGATGACAATATATATCTCCAGATCAGTGGCATTGCTATGGGCACCCGTATGGCCCCACAATAAGCCAATATCTTTATGGCCGACCTGGAATAACGCTTCCTCAGCTCTCGTCCACTCACGCCCCTCCTCTACCTACGCTACATTGATGACATCTTCATCATCTGGACCCATGGGAAGGAGACGCTGGAAAAATTCCACCAGCTTCCACCCCACCATCAACCTCAGCCTGGGCCAATCTACACGGGAGGTCCACTTTCTTGACACCATCGTGCAAATAAGTGATGATCACATTAACATCACCCTATATCGAAAACCTACCAACCGCTATCCCTACCTTCATGCCTCCAGCTTCCATCCTGGACACATCACACGATCCATTGTCTACAGCCAAGCACTGAAGTACAACCGCATCTGCTCTAACCCCTCAGACAGAGACCAACACCTACAAAATCTCCACCAAGCATTCTCAAAACTACAATACCAGCACGAGGAAATAAGGAAACAGATCAACAGAGCCAGACGTGTACCCAGAAGCCTCCTACTGCAAGACAAACCCAAGAAAGAAACCAACAGGACTCCACTGGCCATCACCTACAGCCCCCAGCTAAAACCCCTCCAACGCATCATCAAGGATCTACAACCCATCCTGGACAATGATCCCACACTTTCACAGGCCTTGGGTGGCAGGCCAGTCCTTGCCCACAGACAACCTGCCAACCTGAAACATATTCTCACCAGTAACTGCACACCGCACCATAATAACTTTAGCTCAGGAACCAATCCATGCAACAAACCTCGATGCCAACTCTGCCCACATATCTACACCAGCGACACCATCACAGGACCTAACCAGATCAGCCACACCATCACTGGTTCATTCACCTGCACATCCACCAATGTAATATACGCCATCATATGCCAGCAATGCCCCTCTGCTATGTACATCGGCCAAACTGGACAGTCTCTACGGAAAAGGATAAACGGACACAAATCAGACATTAGGAATGGCAATATACAAAAACCTGTAGGAGAGCACTTCAACCTCCCTGGCCACACTATAGCAGACCTTAAGGTGGCCATCCTGCAACAAAAAAACTTCAGGACCAGACTTCAAAGAGAAACTGCTGAGCTTCAGTTCATCTGCAAATTTGACACCATCAGCTCAGGATTGAACAAAGACTGTGAATGGCTTGCCAACTACAGAACCAGTTTCTCCTCTCTTGGTTTTCACACTTCAACTGCTAGAATAGGGCCTCATCCTCCCTGATTGAACTGACCTCGTTATCTCTAGCTTGCTTGCTAGCATATATATACCTGCCCCTGGAAATTTCTACTACATGCATCTGAGGAAGTGGGTATTCACCCACGAAAGCTCATGCTCCAAAACATCTGTTAGTCTATAAGGTGCCACAGGATTCTTTGCTGCTTTTACAGATCCAGACTAACACGGCTACCCCTCTGATACTCAAATCAGATGAGCTATGAGAAAGGTAACACAACTGGTGTAGAGCTAGCTAAACTGGGTAGCCTCATTTTCTGACCTGGGCTTCTAAATTAGAGCATCACATTTCTCATTTGAACAGTCAAGTTGGCAACTAGAAGACTAAAGTTTGAGTGGCCATATATGGAACTGGGAGTGAAAGATTGAAAACTGGTCCCCAATGAATCCAAGAAGGGCAACTGAGACTCCTATATAGCTCTATACCTCCTTCTGGGGAGATGTGCTCAGCTCTGTCACAAGCTATCACAACGCCTACAAGAGATTAGCACATGGTAGTTGGTTTAAACTGAAGCCAAGCAAGACTGCAGTGATGCTGGTGGGAATAGGGATACACTTTAAGGAGCTAGATATATTTCCCTCTGTTTGCTAAGCTAGTACAATGCCTCAGGGCCTTAATGGAGTTATCACTAATACTGGATTTCACTACTGGATATTCAAGTGGGAACCATAGCTTAAACTATCCTCTTTTTCCTCCAGATTTCTAGGAAATCATATCCTTCCTTTAAGAGGAGGTCCTAGCAACAAAGATTCTTGCATTCATTGTCCCCACACTTGACTACTGTGACTCGCAGTACCTTGACCTAAAGGTAATGGCAATATGACAGCTCCAATTTGTGCTGAAAACAGAAGACCAGCTCTCTAGTAGAAAAAATTGCTGAAAACATGACATCAATGCTCCTCATCCTTCATTGGCTCCCACTTAACTTCTGGGGTCATTTCAAAGCCCCTTGTCTTAATCTTTGAAGCCCTCCATGCTCAGGGTCAAACTGCACTAACGACCACTGCACCATTCATGACCCATATAAACAGCTGTGTATACCAGTTTTGCTGCCTTTACCCCTGTACAAAGGAAATGGATTAGATTTACTACTCTGCCACCTCACTTGAGTCGGTATAATTCATCACTGAGTCAATGATTCTAGTAGACATCAGAAACTCTAGTGATGAGAACAGTGGTTCAAAAGAAAGTTGGTCTTCTGCTTAATACACTGAATTGGGAAGCAGGACATATGTGTTCAGTGCCTTGTTCTGCTACATATTTTCAGTGTGACCCTGCTCAAATCACTTACTCTCTCTGTGCCTCAGTTCCCCATCTGTAAAATGGGGATAATACTACTTCCTTTTTTAACTCTTTGTCTGCTTTATCTATTTCGATTGTAAGCTCTCTGGGACAGGTATTGTCTCTTTCTTTTGTACACTGCCTAACATAAAGAGGCCATGAACTCAGTTGGGACTTCTCTGCACTATCATTAAATAAATAAATAAATAAATAAATAAGCACAACCACCACCACTACATATGGAAACTTGGGGCTGCCCAAATCAATTAAAGAAAAAAAGAAAATCAGAACAATATTATCCTGGCATTAGGAAGGAAAGAAAGGCAAGCCAGTACAGTATTACTATGTCTTCAAGTTCAAACAGCTAGCAGCCTTTAATAAGGCAATGCACTGGGGCAATTTTATTCTGGTGATCACAGGTGATGATAGAATTACTTTTAAAGTATATAATTTCCCTCAGTTTTAAAAGTATCCTACTTATATTATCTTCATTATATTTGCCAATTTGTATTATTTTCTGCTAAACAGACAAAACTGCCAATATAAATTCTTTGTAAACTTGGAGACAATTTGATGACAATACACCAAGAAGCACTTGGGCAGCACTGTCACCCTGAAAAGGTCCTGTTAGCCATTTTTTGGAAGAAAATCTCCTTGTAAGAATGCATCTCTTGAGCCTGAAAAAATATCCCAGTACTATTTTACAAGTGGTTTGGAGACCATATTTTTAATGACCATCAAGCTGTTCAGTTTCCACTTGGATAAACTCAGTTTGCATCACACTGGTATATACTTCTCAACCATTTTTTTTCTGCTTGTGACACATCATTAACATCATTTTCAAAAGACTTAAAGGGAACAGCTACAATATATTTTGTTGTGGGGATTACCTTGTTTTTCAACACCACAGTTTCCTCATCTTTAAAGCACCTATATGGGGCCAAATTCTGATAACCTAGATCCTAGTGAAATCATTGGGAATATTCACAGTATAAGGTATTAGTTATGGTGATCAAGGGTGTCAGAATCACACCCACAGACTTTGAGCAACATCCATATTCAGCATTGTTTTTAAAAGAAAAATATTGGGGGGGGGGAGGGCAGTCATGTGAGCCCTGCACATATAGGACTCCAGTGGAAGTAAGTGGAGGGGGGGTCTGTCAGTCTGTATATACAGTGTTTACAGAACATTAGGTTTGGGGAGCATTTTGGAAATATTTTGCTAAATAAATCCTGGATTTGATTTTGCTTCTCAGACCCTTTGGAAATAAAATATCTTAATTATGATGTTTAATTAAGCTTTCATAAAAGGCGACAAACTGAGAGCCCCAATAACTGAAATCCTCTAGGTAGGGATATCACTGGTAGATGTTTTGCTATAGAGACAGACTGAGCCCTCTGTCCCTGGAGCAGACCCAGGAAGAAACTGTGATTGAAAGAATCACAAATCCTCCCCTGCTGCCATCTTGTGCCAGGAACAAGTAAGTTATTAGAACTCCAGAAAGGGTGCAGATTACTTGTTTCAACATGGGCCTGGCCAACTACTCTAGCCAGTGAATAGAGGAGCAGGGTCAAGTCCCCATCCATTCCCAGCCCCTCTTTTCCCCTTTCCTGCCCATCTGCTTGCAGGGTGGTAAACAGCTAGAGAGCGGAGGCTGCACTCCCCAAAAGACTTAGACCCAAAATCCAGGTAGGCCAAACAAGGGCATAATTTAACCCATAATGTTTATTGTTTGGGAGTGGTCTGTTGTATTTAGTTAACAATTGTTAACTATTGGTTCAAGTCTGCCAGCTGGGCTCACATTAAACTGTACTTTACTATGCACATACTCCTGTTCACTGCAGCGGGACTATCTGCAGTGTTAAAAATACTACTCAGTATGAGCAGAAAGTGGCAGAACCAGACCGAAAGTTGTTAGCATTTACACAATTGAACATATTCCACATACACTGGTCAATTTATAAAAACTGACTATATTCCCAAAGATAACTGTGAGAAGTACAGTTCTAAAACAAAATGAAATGAACATAACCACAGAGCAGATTACAAAATTCTCCACATCAGCTCCACCCTGGCCCATCAAGAAAAATTTGTTTGCTGGGGACCTACTCCCATTTCACCCCCGTTAGAGATGTGTTGGGGGCCTCCCCCTAAGCTCAGGGCCCTTGTACAACTGTCCTCTCTTTTCCCCCTCTCATAAGCCCTGCACTCCACCAATTACACTGGTCACTGCATGGCCACCAGAGGCCTGATGTTGCATTCCTTGTGCACTGAAGTCAACAGGAGATTGACCAACACCTCTAACGATTAGATCTTGGTTTTATTTGCTTACATCTTTGCCAAACAAACTATTTATGCTGAAGTTTTCCATGCTATGTGGTTTACTTTAGGCTGATTTTTTTTTGAACGTTTCAGCCGAAATGGTTCAGCCATTTCTGATAATAAGGCTAGGAAAAATACATTGTCTTGCCAATATAAAAGAATTCTGGCAACCTTTTCTTTGAGAAGGTCCAGCACACTCATAAGAACAGCTATACTGGGTCAGACCACAGGTCCATCTAGCCCAGTATCCTGTCTTCCGACAGTGGCCAATGCCAGGTGCCCCAGAGGGAATGAACAGAACAGGTAATCATCAAGTGATCCACTCCCTGTTGCTCATTCCCAGCTTCTGGCACACAGAGGCTAGGGATGCCATTGATGGCCCTATCATCCATGAACTTATCTAATTCATGCTTGGGAACAAGGACTTGAAATAATGCAGGGAGTGGCCTTTGTGTCAGGAATGTGCCTTTTAGCTGTTCCTGTGGAAATCTGCCCAAATTTGGCCAAATTCTAATAATGCTCTCAAAACTGTCGTTCTTGCGTGCTCAGTAGAAACTTCTTAGAGTTTAGCAGCTAAAATCTCTGAAGATTCCACGTGTGCTGAGCATGTACCATCCCCTCAAAGCTCCTAATGCTGACCAGATTGTACATAAGCCATCCCCACAGCATGGTTACAGGGAAAAAGCCTGAATTTCCCTGTATTTGCTGTTGTTGGCTGGTCCAGATCAAAATGGGGCTGGGCACTAGAACTGAGAACAGGGAACATTTCTCCCCTGTGCTCTCAGTAACTCTGGCCTGCTGGCACACAGGCAACATGGGGGAGAAAGCCACCTGACTTGAATGCAGAGGGAACGAGAGCTGGAGTAGATAGGAGGGAAGGAAGTAGACTGGGAAAAGGAGCTTGATGAGACTGGGACTTGGTGGCAAGGGCAGGGAAAAGAAACTGTGACTGGAAGTTGCAAGAAGGACAGGGACTAGGAGCCGGGATGGAGACTCAGACATGTTGGGCAAAAAACCTGGGGCTGGGACCCAGGAGAGGGGAGGTTGAGAGACAGACTGGGAGACTGACATTGACTAAGCAAGGAGACAGTGACCTGGGGGAAGGGGAAGCTGGGATTGGGTGCTAGTGAGATAAACAGGGAGCAGAGGAGACCGGCAGCCATCTGGGGGTGGAGAACACTGAAGTGAGACTAGGAGCTGCAGGGAACGGGGGAGCCTGAGACTAGGGACCAATAGGAGGAAATGGGGGCAAGGGAAGTGAATCTGACAAAGACCCCAAATGCAGAGTAGAACTGTGACTGGCTGGGCAAAGGAACCAGTACAATGGGGCAAGGAAGGAGGGTGGAGACTGGGACAAGAAGCCAGGGAGACAGACTGGATGAGGAGTCCAGGGAGGGAGACGGAGCTAGGGTGACCAGATGTCCTGATTTTATAGGGACAATCCCAATTTTTGGATCTTTTTCTTATATAGGCTCCTGTTACCCTCCACTCCCATCCCAAATTTTCAGACTTGCTGTCTGGTCACCCTAGACGGAATCAGCACGACAGGGGGAGCAGAACAAGGACGGGGAGGAACAGGGAGACAACTGGGGACTTGAAGACAGGAAAGAAGTAGATCAAATGAGGAGTCAGGAGGGGAGATCTGGAACTGGTTGGGCAAGGAGACTGTGAACAAGGATGAGGGTGGAGGGAGAGAGATACTGTCTGTCAAGGAGATTGGGAATGGCCAGGGAGACACTGGGGGAGAGGGAGGGGAAACTGGGACTCGGATGCGGAACGCCAAGGAGGAGATTAGGACTGCTGGGCATGGAGACTACAAGTGGATCAGCCTGTCCCTGTGTGAATCTGCCTCACCATTCCCGTCTCCAGTGGGGGAGAGGGGGAGACACGGAAAGCACAATCTCCCTGCTCCCAGTTCTGGTGCCACAGTAGCCCCAGCAGTCAAGAGGAATAATTACAGGGAAAGTTCTGCTCAGTCCTAGAACTCTGGGCTGGACACATTCAGTCACTCTGTGGGAATGATGTATGCACAATCCAGTTGACATAAAGGATCTGTGAGGGATTGGAGCATACTCACTGTGAGTTGAAACATCTGAGAATTTAGCTGCCAAACTCTAACAAATCTTTACCGAGCATGTGTGAGCTAAAATTTTTCAGTGGCTTACACCTCGGCCAAATTTGGGCCTGGTCTACACTACACGTTTAAACCGATTTTAGAAGCATTAAACCGATTTAACGCTGTACCCATCCACACCACGAGGCCCTTTATATTGATAAAAAGGGCTCTTTATATCGGTTTCTGTACTCCTCCCCAACGAGAGGAGTAGCGCTAAAATCGGTATTACCATATGGGATTAGGGTTAGTGTGGCCACAAATCGACGGTATTGGCCTCCGGGCGGTATCCCACAGTGCATCACTGTGACCACTCTGGACAGCAATCTCAGCTCGGATACAGTGGCCAGGTAAACAGGAAAAGCCCCGCGAAATTTTGATTTTCATTTCCTGTTTGCCCAGCGTGGAGCTCTGATCAGCACGGGTGGCAATGCAGTCCCAAATCCAAAAAGAGCCCCAGCATGGACCGTACGGGAGATACTGAATCTGATCGCTGTATGGGGAAACAAATCTGTTCTATCAGAGCTCTGTTACAGAAGATGAAATGCCAAAGCATTTGAAAAAAAAATCTACAGGCTACACAGTGTTGCGTGACAAACGTAACAGGAAGCCAGAGACTCAAACGGACACTCATGGACGGAGGGAGAGGGTACTGAGGACTCCAGCTATCCCACAGTCCACAGCAGTCTCCAAAAAATATTTGCATTCTTGGCTGAGCTTCCAATGCCTGTAGGGTCAAACACATTGTCCGGCGTGGTTCAGGGAATAGCTCGTCAATTTACTTCCTCCCCTCCGCCACGTGAAAGAAAAGGGAAAGAAATCGTTCCTTGACTTTTTTCAATGTCACCCTATGTCTACTGAATGCTGCTGGTAGACGTGATGCTGCAGCAGTGAAGAGCAGTATCCGCTCCTCTCCCCTCCCTGATGGCAGACGGTACAATATGACTGATATCCGTCGTCACCATCAGCCCGTGAGTGCTCCTGACTTGCCTCAGGTGAGGTCGGCTGGGGGCGCCTGGGTAAAAATAGGAAGGATTCCTGGTTATTCCCAGTAGATGGGACAGAACGGCTGGTAACCGTCCTCATCATAGCAACTGGGGGCTGAGCTCCATCAGCCCCCTCCCTTTCCTGTGTAAAGAAAAGATTCTGTACTGCCTGGACTATCATAGCAGCGGGATGCTGGGCTCCTCTCCTCCGCACTGCTTAATGTCCTGCCTGGACTGTCATAGCACCAGGAGGCTGCCTCCCCCTCATTTTATCTCACTAACAAGTCACTGTTTCTTATTCCTGCATTCTTTATAACTTCATGACACAAATAGGGGGGACACTGCCACGGTAGCCCAGGAAGGTTAGGGGAGGAGGAAAGCAATGGGTGGGGTTGTTGCAGGGGCACCCCCCGTGAATGGCATGTAGCTCATCGTTTCTGCGGGATCTGACAAGGAGCAGCTGTACTCTTTGATACACTGCTTCTCTAGTACACTTGCCCCAAATTCTAGGCAGGACTGACTCTATTTTTAGAAACCATAAAGGAGGGATTGACTCGGGAAGTCATTCCCAGTTTTGCTTTTGCGCCCCCCGCCGACCTCAGCCAGGGGCACCCATGATAGCACCAGACAGCACAGAAGGACAGATAACCGTCATCTCATTGCCAAATTACCCTGGCAGCAGACAGTACAGAACGACTGATAACCATCTCTGCTATCATGCAAAAGCAAATGAATGCTGCTGTGTAGCGCTGGAGTATCGCCTCTGTCCGCGGCATCCAGTACACATACGGTGACTGTAAAAAAAAAAAAAGCTGAACAGGATCCATAGTTGCCATGCTATGGCGTCTGACAGGACAATCCAGGGAAAAAGGGTGCGAAATGATTGTCTGCCGTTGCTTTCCCAGAGGAAGGAATGACTGACGACATTTACCCAGAACCACCCGCGACAATGATTTTTGCCCCATCAGCCACTGGGCTCTCAACCCAGAATTCTAAGGGGCGAGGGAGACTACGGGAACTATGGGATAGCTACAGAATAGCTACCCACAGTGCAATACTCCGAAAATCGACGCTAGCCTCGGACCATGGACGCACACCGCCGAATTAATGTGCTTAGTGTGGCCGTGTGCACTCGACTTTATACAATCTGTTTATGTAAAATCGGAATTATCCCATAGTGTAGACGTACCCTTGGATGGATTTTCAAGGGGACGACAAAGGCACATCCCTCAGCCATCTCAGAAAGGTACAAGGCCTCCCAGGGCTTTACCTTTGCACTGGAGAAGTGATTTCTGAAACCCATTTATGGGGTTTAGCATTCTCCCTCAGCCACCAGCCTACTCCATACCTACTCTATTTTGCCCAACAGGAAGCATCTAGTGCACAACACCTATATATCCAAGTGCTTGGCTGCAACTGAATTTGGCATCAATGTGGATGCATGAGATGGGGGAATCTTTACTTTCTACTATACCTCTGAGAAACTACATAAAGGCTACAAAAAATGTAGCCCTAAGTAATTAATTATTCATTATTATGCCTTTGTCAGCTTTCAATAATAATATGGTATATTTGTTGACCTTGATAACTGTCCTACCTCTACTAAATATTTAATATTAAGTTGCATATCTAATGATGAACTAAAGTGCTTAAAAACCTAACAGATATGCTAGAGAACCCAAACAAATTACAGAACCTATATATCTAGCATCATATGCTACCTGCAATAAAAATATTACTATTCATGATAATTATTAATAATGGGGCACAGATATAAGCAGTTAGTAGTAATTTGCTACAAAGAAAGGCTGAAGCCCCACTGTGCACATGAAACACCTGCATTCTGCGCGGCAGCTTAACTGGCCTGCTTCCATCTGGAGATATGCAGTGGTAAGGCTGCTAAGCAAAGAATCTGCACAGTGTATTAAATAGGGCATTGACAGGCTTCAGGTGGGAGCAGTCAGTGGAAAACACAGTTCTATCACATGCTACCCCAAAACAGCTCCCTAAATTCTGATGTCAAACTGATTGCAAGCTGTTGCAGCCATGAGCAACATTAATGTCCACTCATGAGGCAACATGCCATGATTCCTTCAATTTTCAACTGTTCCAAATGCAGAGAGGAATCTGATACCAAATGTGTAAGTGCATGTGTGTGCACACGTATGTGTGTATGTCTGCATGTGCGTAAAAATGTCCAGGGAAGATCTCTGGATCAATCTGTGCACAACCTATGTACCTTTAATGCCACATGCTTGCAATATGGCCAATCCATCTTCTTTAATAGCAGCCTTAAAGGCCTGGCATCTTTACTATGAATGTTTGGCTCTGGTCACTCTCTGCTTGGTGAGCTGGGGCATGCTACTTAGCACAAGAGGCTTCCACAACACTTTCTTGTGTCTCATTTCATATACCTCTGCTGTCTCCACACTGTTTGTCATAGAAAAAGAGCAAACTCCTAACAGAAGTTAGACTTCAATGCATTTTAAAGAACAGAAAGGCTCAATACTTTTCCAATACATGAATTTAGGATTTTGCATTTCTCCAGCAAATTTGGTGACATGCAATATAAAAGATATTCAAATTACTGAGACACATTCAGATCACAGTTGCTCTGTTGTAAATCAAGAGTAACTCCACTGACTTCAGTGAATAATTCAGTGAATAACACTGGAATAACTGAGATCAGAATCTGGCCTCCTCCTCACACTGAGTAGAACTTATTCAGAAAAGAAGTTCAACTGATTTTGATGGGTCTACTCAAATGAGTAAATGCTGTTCAGGATGAGAAGAGATTGTGGAACTAGAGTTCCAAAGAGAAATAATTCACAAGAAAATAGGAAGCCACCATTGTGGCAGTCTGATGACGTGACTGAAGACACAAGAAATGTAGATCAGCATCTGAAGATATGAGAGGCAGCAGACACTGAAATTTGGTGTAGGTATATTCTATTATATTTCAGAATTATTTGGGTTGTTCTAATGGTGGTTTCATATTAACATTATTTCCACAGTTTCTTCACAGATGCTGAACTTCAAGTTTGCAAGACGGGAAATCAGTATTCTGTCTCTAGCTTCCTCCTTTGCTCTTCCAACTGGCAAAAGGCTTGCAACGTGCATAGTATTAGACTTTTCTTCAATATCCCTCTCCTCTGTCTGAACTGCTTCTCCTCAACCATCCTTCTATATCCCCCATCCTGTGCTGAAAATCCTAGCCAAGGTCAGCATTCTCTACTCCAGGTTCCTTCTCCAAATGGATGAGGTACAAGTCTCATAATATTCTGGTCCAGCCTGATAATATTAACCTACCCCATCCTAAGGGTGCAGCTCTTCACTCCAACTCAGTATAGAGATACAACTTTGCCTCTCATGATCAGTGTCTGTACCCAGGGCCCTGATTTCTGGTGCCCAGTCTCCAAAGGGTGTCCCATTTCTCCTCTCTGGCCCAGTGTCCCCATTCTGTGATAACAGAGATCATTAGTGAGCTTTGACTTCCTGAAGCTATTACCAAGGAGAATAGCACCAGCCCCTAATCCAGCTTGGCTTTCTCCTTCGTCCCAGAGTTCCAAGGATCCTTCTTGCTGGACCAGAGAAGGAAAGCAACAGATACTCAAGCTAGGGGGAGAAGTGGAAGATATGAGGAGCAAATCTATGGTTCAGTGGCATGGGATAGAAATGTATACAGAATAGATCCAGGAGTTAGGAGGAGATCATAGAAGCTAATGATGACAAAGGCCCATTATCAAGTTCATTCCCTTGCCTGTACAAGATGTAGCTCCCTAATAGATGATGTATGAGATATTAAACTGATACCACATTTGATCTTAATTCAAAGACCAAGAGGAAGCAGGTTGTGAGGTAGAAGCTAACCATGGCATAACCTTCAGCAGTGGACTGGGGCAAAAGAGTCAGAAGTAGGGCTGAACCCTGAACAGCAACCCAGAGAGTCTGAATGGACTGAAACTGGGGAAGTTTTGGAGCAAGGCTGAGTCCAGCAACAAGTACTAAGGGTAACTACAGAAGTACCACAGTCTCATAGCCCGGAAATCCAACAGATACCACAGTCTCATAGAGCAGATGGGTCTGGCAGCTGAGAGAAGTGGTGTTTTACATTGAAGACCAGAACAAAACCAGAAGAGGAAGAGAGTCTCAAGCATGGAAGATGGAGCAGGCTCTGATTTTCATGTTCTTGGCAAACCAGTTACTAGCTGGAAAGCAATGGAAGGAAGTTTGTGGGGGTGTGGCAATGGATACACTTTATCCTCTACTGACAAGTGTGAGTATCAACACCTGCAAAGAAAACACAGGTATTGTGTACATGAAACCACTGTTAAATTAAACAAAACAAATTCTAAAAACAATAGAACTTACTCTACAATGCTGAAAATCTCCTGCCTTACTTAGCTACTTAAATACATTTCTTCACTCTCTAGCAAGATCAGACTAGCAACTGGACTGTTGGGAAGTCTCACTAAAATGGCAGCCAGAGGCATTCACTAAATGAATATACTGAAATGGTGAGTTATTTCTTAAATCTGTTTGGAATATTCATTTTTAATCCACACACTGTTTCTTGTTAATGCTTGCTTTGTTACCTTTCAGTCTGCTGCAGTATGTATTGCTGTTGCAGACTTTTCTTTTATTAAGAAAAATCTGGGTGCTCTTGAACCTAGGTGCTGGGGAAGAGGATAAAGAGCATTTTTTTCAGCCTAGCACATGTGAACAAGTCAGGTACAATACAGACCTAACATTTCATTGAGCATTCAGCATTTAGGCTGAAATGACAGCTAGTGCACCCATTAATATTCCAAAACTCAAAGCGAATGTAGCTAGGATGGGAACATGGCCAGGACCTAGCTCCTCTGCATGCCTGCAAGCATCTAACAGGAGTTGCTGGAGGAGCACATACCCCAGTTTACAAAAGCAGGTGTGCAGGACACCATCCAGCACATTTATACTAAAACTCCCCATAGCATTCCTCAGGCATCTACCTTACATAGGCAGAATGTCTCAGAGCCCCACGGCTTAGCTATGACAACTCCACAATCTCATAGTTTCAGAAAAAAGCAAGACAAGAGTTTGGTTATGTATGTCTTTGAAATGATATTTACAGCCCATTTAATATCTCCAATTTGTTCACAGCTTCTCAATAATCAAGCTGTTCAACCTGACCATTTGCCACCTTTGGTTCTGCACCCTCAGAACTCTCATATAACTGCAACAAGTATATGAAATATTAGTTATTTCAGCAATGGTAATTTCAGAAATTCAGGTTGAAATAAAAACAGTTCACATATTTTGAAGTAGCACTAGTAAATAACACTAACCTCCTTCACTTTTTCCAGTTCATTCTGTAGAGCCTGTTTGGTAATCTCAACTTCTATAAGCTGCTGTCTTAGCTTTTCATTTTCATCTTCTGTTGTGGCTCGTTTTTCTTCCACATTTTCTAACTCATGATGAAGTCTTACTGAGACATCTTTTGCAACCTAAATGAAATGGTGTTTGCAAAAATAAATAATTAAATACATGAAAAATATATATTTCTGCAGTACTGTCTGAATTACCACTTATGACTTTTTTCAGTAGAAGGGTGTGGAAGAGATGTGCGGAAGCCACAGTCAACCAGTGGGATTCTGGCTACCAAAGAGTTCAGCCTAACTTTCATTAAAGTTAGGAAAGAAGATTCTTTCCATTGATTTCAGTGGGAGTTGGTCTAGGCCCTAAACAAATACTCCATCTCTGGACTCTCAGGTGTGCACAATGAAGCAGTAACTCCACCATCCTTGGAAACTGTACTTGAAAGGGACTGAATTCTGCATTGACAGTTCTCCCAACTCCTTCACTCACTGCTTCCTTTTCTACTGCACCCAGGCATGTCCCTTTCAGACAGTTAATGCCCATGGAAGCACTGACTAACAGCAAGGTCTACCCTCTCCAGCCATATGAAGCACAAACGAGGGGACAGCTCCTCACTTCCTTCCCCCTGTTTAGGCATGAAAGGTTGGTCACAATCTAGTCTTTATTATTGCTAATTACTTTAATTTTAAAAATAAGATATGCCTTAGATTTTGTGACCAGTCACCTGTGTCTAACACTAAAATTCAGTATCACATTTTTAAAGTGCATAGAAGCATTCATGGTTTTTGTTTTCAATTTTGAAATGCACAGACACAGAGGGAAAATTTAAGGAAATGTACCATCACCCAATCCCTTTTTTCATTTATGTAAATGACAATTATGCCACTCAGAACATCGTATTATAACTTTTTGGCACTTTAAAAACAGTAATAACATATATCAAATATTTAGGCAAACAACAACAGCTATGATAACTTCGATACAATCATTTTGAAAGATCTTACATGTTAGTTTCTTTAAAAATTGAAGACAGTTAATCGTTCTTTGGTGTTTGCATTACCTAAGTCTGAGCTCAGAGTTCTATCTTTTTATGGCCAATACAATATTTGTTACATGTTTTTAATACTGTTATATTTCATGTACACACCCATACACAGAACTCTAAAGAAAAAAATATTGCACAGAAAGCAATGCAGAAGAATTTTATCTATCAAAAACCACTTGCAGCTAGTACCTCACTCTTTCATGACAAGAAACACAATTGTGTGTGAAGTACTGATACAATAGGCTGCAGTATTCATTCAATGACTTCCCCATCCCTACGCCCCATCCTTTACACACACACACATATGCACACAGACCTTGCAGGGGGAGGGGCCATCTTTGCTGAATTCCTAGACTAAGAGACTGCAGGATAGGGTGAAAAATCACATCAAGTCAGAGGACTAGATCCCGACCTCCTTTCCCCCACTTTTGTGCTTAATTGATCAGTTGGGTAGTCCTCCAACATAGGGGATTCCACAAGTAGCATCTGTTACCCTCCCTCTAAGCCCTGGCATGGCAGGAAAGTCAGATATATGGCCTAGATTCTGCAACCCTGAGGCTGAATAGCACTTCATATCCTTTTTTGACAAGACTAACTATTTGGCTGACAAAGGTAACTATACTGACATAATGTATTTAGACTTCTGTAAGGGTTTTGACACAGTCATGCAAAATATTCTGATTAAAAATCATCATCCAATGGGGTCATTTCTAGTGGGATCCGTTTTTGTCCCAGTACTATCCTACATCTTTATCACACATCCTGAAGAAAGCATTAAATCAATTGCTGGTAAAGGTTGTAGATGATAAATAATAAGGGCAAGTCAGTTCTATGGAGCAATCTGGATCACATGGTAAACTATGCTCACTTGACCAACACGCATTTTAATATAGCTAAATGCAAGATCAAATATCTGGACTATACGTCACCTTTGTAGGCTGAGGAACTTAATTTTAGAAAGAAGTAACTCAGAACAGGACTTGGGGGCATGGTGGATAATCAGCTGCAATGCACTGGCTGAGACAGCAAATGCGATCCTTTAATGTTTATGCAGGGGAATACTGAGTGATAGTAGAAATAAGATGTTTTTAACATTGTATATGGCATTACCAACATCACTATTGGAATACCATGTGCCGTTCCAGTATCCACACTTCTAAAAGGATGTTGACACATTGAAAAGGATTCAGAAAAGAGCTACAAGAATTATCTGAATTATGTAAAACTTGCCTTACAGTGACTAAAGCATGTATCTAGTTTAAAGAGAAGGTTAATAGGTGATTTGATCACAGCTGATAAGTACAGTGACAAGATTTCAAACAGTAGAGGTATATATTTCAGCAGTTTAATGCATAACAAGATGTGGTGAACAGAAATTAAAGGTAGAAAAATTCAGACTAGAAATAAAGCACACAGATGAGAAATAAGGCACAAATTTGGCCCAATGAATATTTAACAATGAGGGCAATTAACCATTGGAACAACTTACCTATGAATCCAGTGGATCCTCCATCACTTGAAGCGAATGGTTTTCTTTCTAAAATATTTGCTGTAGCTTAGCCAGAAGTTATGGACTTGAGGCAGGAATCCCTTGGTGAAACTCTATGGCTTGTATTATGCAAGAGGTCAGATAAGATGATCGTAATGGTCCCTTCTGGCCTTAAGATCGATGGCTGAAATCCTGTCTCCCACTGAAGTCAATGGGAGTTTTTCCATTGACTTCAGTGGAGGCATGATTTCACCCTATGAATAACTTCTTCATACAAATAATCTCACTGAAGCCTGAGTAAATACTCTAATGGTCCCACTGGAATCAATGGGACTATTCAGTTGGGTTACAAAAATTGGCCCATAGGGTGTAAGCTGTTTTGTTTGTAATGACCTAAAAAGATCCGAGTGTAATCACTCAGGGAAATTACTTAAACTCCTGATGACTTCACCAAGAATTGGCTTCAGTAAAGACTGAATAAAAGACACATCTGAAGCCCAAAACATGGCCCATAAAATTCTGCCCCCCAAATCAAAGGGTAAGTCTGGCCTCCGATACCCTGTGCTTCCTGCATAGTCTAGAAGATGTGTGTTTCAAACTGGTATGGAGCAGAATGTGTGAGTCAGAGACTAGGATATGGGAGCACCACTTTGCCTCAGTACTCAGTTCTCTCCTTCTTCAACTACCCACCCACACACTGAGACTAGGTGCTTCTGTACCTTGAGGTCCTGCTCCATGCTGCGCAGGAGCTCTCCATCGATTTCCCCAGTCTGTGCATAGCGGAGCCTCTTGCGCTCAGCCTTGCGGAGCCGGTACTGTAGGATTCGGCAATTCTTGTTGGCTCTCTCCAATTCATGACGCATTTCCTGCAGCTGACAAGCATCCTCCTCGAAGAAACTGTCCCTCATCTCATCCATCTCAGTTCTCAACTCATCTATCTCATTCTGACACCCAGTCAGGCACACGGATGGACCAAGAAAATAAATATCAGAGATACACAGATAAAACATAGGGAAATGTGACTAAAATGCAGCTGGAAAACAGGTCTTCCCCCTCCACGCCCATTAAAAAATAAGACAAATGGGAGAAATGGAGGGCAGTAAGAGAGATACTGTGAACTAAAACACATTATTGCCCTTGTATAGTATTATACTGATATTATTATAAATCCTCCCCCGCATGAGCTAGCAAAAGAAATAGGAAACAAGCAGAGATCTAGCCCATGATGCTTTGTATCTGCTGTGCAGCATCCTGCCCACCCACAGATGTGGAGCAGCAGAAGGGGTTGGCTAACCTGCTTTCTCCCCTTCTACTCTCCCCTTCTACTCCCCCCGTCACTCCCCAGGAAGGGTGTGGGTGACAGGCCTTGCCCCTTTCCAGCTCAGATCACAAATCTCCCCAGAGGAATTTTCCCAGCCTCACCCTCCACCTCTGCCAGGGGTGGATGCTAAGTGCTAGGCCCCTTTCTAGCTCCTCATCTGACAGGGGATGGAGGAACCAGACATTGCCGATTTCCACCCCCACCTGCCCAGAGGCGGGGTTCACACCCCATCTTCCTCCTCGGGGGAATAAAGGGGGCATCTCGCGCCCATCCCCCGCTCACCTTGAGAGTCTCGTTCTCCTCCCGCAGCCTCTCCATCTCCTCCTGCAGCTCCTCTTGCTGGGGCGGGCTCGGGCTCCCGCCGCTCCCAGCGCCCTGCTGCAGCCCCTCGGGCCCGGCCGCCGCCATGGGCGAGGGGGAGGAGGCCAGGGGCGCCTCAGCCGGGGCGGCGGCGCTGCTGTGGTTACCGCCCTTGGTTTGCATCTGGGCCGCTGCCGCCAGCCCCCGGCGCAGGTGGAACTGGATGAGCTCAGTCTGCAGGCATCCCTCCCGCCAGCACCCGCCCGCCGCCCGGCCCCTGCCTGCGCCACACGACGACGGAGATGGAGGGGCCGGGGCCGCCTCCCCGCCTCCCCTCTGCGGAGCCCGCCCCGCTTTGCCCCTCCAGTTCCTGGGCGGCGGCTGCAGCGCGGCTGCCCCCTCGCGCTCGCCCACTCCTCCGCCCTCTCCTCCCGCGGGCGGCGGCTCCTCGCCGGCAGGCTCCGTGGCGGGGGGAGGTGGCTCCGGCGCCCGGGAGGCTGCGGCTGCCCTCGCCGCGTGCGGCTGCGCTTCAGCACCAGCCGCCGGCTGGACAGCTCCCGGCAGCGCCGCGCCCCGCAGCAGCGCAGGCGGCGGCTTGTCCCCGCGGCCCCGGCCGCCTCTCTGCCCCGGCGGCGGCCGCGCCCAGCTGCCTTTGCAGGCGGCCGCGGCGGCTCGCGGGGGGGTGGCGGCGGGGCGGCTGTCCCTGGGGCCTGCCGGAGAGGACGCTCGCTGCTGCTGCTTTCTGCTGCTGCTCCCCTCCGGATGCTGGCGAGGCTCGGAAGCAGCTGCAGCGCCCCCGGCAGGCGGCTGGTTCATCGCGGCTTGCTAGCGCCGGGGAGCCTCGCTGGCGGCAGGCAGCCGGGGCATCCTCCTCCGCCGCCTCCCTGGGAGCTGGGGAAAGAGCTGCACAGAGAAGGGAACGGGGGGCGGAGAGAGGCGCACACGCTCAGTGCTCGCACCGGACTGAGCGCTGCACACCCGCAGTTGGGCTTGCTAGCAGGGAAACCCAGGCACGGAGCCCTGCGGGGCGGCATGCGCCCAGCCCCAGCGCTAGGGACGGGGGCTCAGCCCACGGGGTGTATGTAAATACTGCCTGCTCCCTCCAAGCTATTCTCTAGGGGCCGCGTTGCTGCCGAAGAGGGAAGGCGCCTGGAGGCCAGAGGCTGAGCGCTTTGTTCCAAGCCAACTCCACACAGCTATGAACTCGGGCACCTGATTTCAATCCCTAGCAAGTTCAAAATTGCTGTTCTTTGCAGTCTGGGATGGCCAGCCAAAGTCTGGTCTCCTTTATACCCATGTAAATTCGGAGTAACTTTGGTGTAGCTGAGATCAGACCCTGGCTCCTTTGTGTCTCTAGGGGAGATTTTTTTCTGCTGATGTCTGAACTCCTGGTTCCATTCAGTAAAGAATGGCAAGTGGCACTTGTCTTGTACACACACATCTTTCTTGCTTTATCTACCGTTGTTCCGTGTGTCTAGCTAGAGATGCTAATGTAGCTCTCTATCGTGCTAGAAAGCACCCACCATGCCGTCAAAAAGGATATTTGCAAGAGGGGAGGGGAAGGAAGTATTTTATGCTCTTGGGGTTGCACACGTGAAAATAAAACCAGAAGTTCCTTTAGCTCTAACGGGGGTCTCCCAGTAGTACGAAGGATTGGACCACCTAAACAGAGGAGTCGTTACTAGCCCCGTCCTTAAACAATGGTGTAGGTTATTGTTATTCATATTACTAAATTAACTTCTGAACCCAGATTTGTAATTAATTTGTTGTCCGTTGGCACTATATCACTAGTTCTTAAGATTCATATGTGAAAGTTTACTTTTCCCTCTGATTTCTCAGTGATTATTACATTTATTAATTATGAGAAGTCTATCTGGCCAGTTTTACCCATCTTTATATTTAAAAGGCTAGGAAGCAGAGAACACACTACTCCAGACTGTTGCTGTGGTTACCAACTTAGCTCAGCTGGCAACTTTTTTCCATATTAGAAAAGTGATAGTTTCCATGGTCACAATCGATTCTAAAAAGGCTATTTATTGGGTGCAACCTTACAAAGATACTTCTTAGTATAATCTGAAAATGATCATTGTGATCAACAAAATGTATTTAATAGCCTTTATTCAACTTTTATTTATAGTGATAATTTATGCAAAAGTAAAAACCTTAGAGGCCCCAGTAAATTTCTAATTATCTAAAATTAGCTGAAGCATTAAACAGTAAAGAGAGAAACCTGAGTTTGGCAAGGTCATTCTATATTCTGTACCAATTAGATAACTCTGGAACATACTCTAGGCTATGACACTGCTTATTGCCAGGGATGCACCCATTACTGTTACATGCATTGACATCTACAATAATGATTTTAGTTAAAGTATTGAAAATTAATGTTCAGAAATACATAACTGGGCAGAAAGTTCCAATATATTAATTGTCAGAAGTGGGGCTATAATCTATTACTTTATAAAAACAATTTATGAAATGTGTTTCTTTAGATTTCAGTTGCCTATTACAAACAGAATTTTAAGCTGCTCTTTTCAGAATTCTCATATTGAAAAAGCCTCTTTTTTCTTGAAGACAAAAACTGCATATAGAGACGCTGAAAACGGGTGGAATCAACTTGATTTCAGTATCTTATTCATTACTATGACTTTTAGGTGTCGCTAAAAATTAAACCAACAAATCTGTAACCCTACATGCTACCTGGATTTCTTCCTGAAGTTTCACTGCAGCAAAGTCATCAGGCTCAGCAAAGATCTGCCAGGAATATAACTTGAATCCTTCGTGTCCCAAATTCCAGCACCGGCAGGCTTCTATACAAATTAGAGAATCTTTTTAATGCAACCCAAACCCATTTCCAAATAAGAATTCCCCATCTGCACAAACTCTGCAATAGAATCAGCTCGCTAGAGACAAAATCGCGTGGCGTCAAAAGAGGTGACAGGACGCGGTTGCGTCTCTGCAGGTTTTCCTGCTGGAAACAGCTGCCAAGGCGGAAAAAAAAAAAAAATCAACCCCCAACAGTAAACCAGAGAGAGGTTCACAGTTTTCACTGGCCAGTGTGGAACTAAATCCCCCGAGACAGAAGCAGCCAAGAATTCAGAAGGGGCTTCCATTTAATTTGTTCACTCTCCCAGCACAAATCACGTCCTTCTTATTCTAGTACGTTTCAATGTGCTGCACACATTGCAAGTGTTTATTAAAGCTTGCGGGTGCTTCTGGCTTTTGTCCCGATTTTAGGATGCAGAAGGAAGATGGAGTTTTCGCAGGGTTACCCTAAATGATTTACAATGTGTTGAGTTTTAATCGTATTCAACATTACTTTAAAAAAAGAAAAAGAACAAACAAACAAAAAACCCCAACGCCAACAATGGCTCTACTGTAAGGCAGTCTCATTACTCACCACCACTTTGTCTGCTGCTGGGCTGGTAAAATGCATACACACACGAGGTACCAAGCTGTGCCAGAGTATCTCAGAGAAATGCAGCAATATTCCCGAGCTGACCTCACTGGGCCTCGGAGAGAGAGGGTGGGGGAGGGAGGAAGCAGCAAAGGGAAGAGAAAAGAAAAGAAGAGATTAAACGACAAGAACCACGCCCAGGCCTTGAGGCTCAATTGCAGTTCTCTTTAGCTGCACATGGCAATATCGGATTGCAGGGCAAACAGGAGGATTAGGTTGCAGTAGATGTGGACAATTTTCGTTCAAAATTCATTCCAGGGAAACAATAGATTCTGATCAATTATTTATTCTTCTTTTTAAGGAAAACTAGCGTGAGGAGACAGTGATGCCAGTCGCCTTCTGATGCAGCAGCAGAATGACAACTGGATTTTCCTTTGTTCATTTCCTTGATTTGCATTTCAAGTATAGCAAAATCATAATTACATTTCATTAGCAAACTCCTAATGCAATTGGTAAAGGCAGAGAGACACTGCCAAACTGTTCTCCTTTGCTAGAGATAATTCCATATGTATATTAATTAATGTATGATTTGAATAAAAAAGCAAGTATTTAATTGACAAAGTCCTAACATATTTGGTAAAAATAGAAACAGTGCCATTCTAATTTACTAAAGATGATTCAAATATTTATTTATTCTTGTGAATATTAAGTAGATTTGTCTACATATCCAAGCATTATGTGGCCTATATCACTTTGTATCTGAGTATCTCCCAAGTATATATAAATAAAAACAACAATAAAAATACCTCTTTTTCTTCCTTCTGAGTTTGATTACAATGGGGCCATAGGAGCAACAAGAGGGAAATCAATGGGGGAATCTGCTCAACACTTTAGATGTCTATATACAAATGCAGGGAGTATGGGGAATACACAAGAAGAACTGGAAACATTAGTACATGAGCTAAATTATGATTTAATTGGCATCAGAGAACATAAGAACGGCCATACTGGGTCAAACCAAAGGTCCATCAACCCCAGTATCCTGTCCTCTGACAGTGACTAACGGCAGGTACCCCAAAGGGAATGAACAGACAGGTTATCATCAAGTGATCCATGCCTTGTCACTCAATCCCAGCTTCTGGCAAACAGAGGCTAGGGGACACTATTCCTGCCCATCCCAGCTAATAGCCATTGATGGACCTATTTTCCATGAATCTATCTACCTCTCTTTGAACACTGTTACAGTACTGGCCTTCACAACACCCTCTGTCAAGAAGTTCCAGAGGCTGACAATGTGTTGCATGAAAAAATACTTTCTTATGTTTGTTTTAAACCTGCTACCTATTAATTTCATTTGGTGGCCCCTTGTTCTTGTATTATGAAAAGGAGTAAATAACACTTCTTTATTTACTTTCTCTATGCCACTCATGATTTTATAGACCTCTATCTTATCCCCCCCTTAGTCACCTCTTTTCCAAGCTGAAAAGTCCCAGTCTTATTAATCTCTCCTCATATGGAATCCGTTTTATATCCCTAATAATTTTTGTGCCCTTTTCTGAACCTTTTCCAATTCCAATATATCTTTTTTGAGATGGGGTTGCCACATCTACATGCAATATTCAAGGTGTGGACGTACCATGGATTTATATAGAGGCAATATGATATTTTCTGTCTGATTATCTATCCCTTTCTTGATGATTCCCAAAATTGTTTGCTTTTTTGATTGCCACTGCACATTGGGTGAATGATTTCAGAGAACTATCCACAGTGAGTCCAAGATCTCCTTCTTGAGTGGTAACAGCTAATTTAGACCCCATCATTGTATATGCATGGTTAGGATTATGTTTTCCAGTGTGCATTACTTTGCATTTGTAAACTTTAAATTTCATCTGCCATTTTGTTGCCCAGTGTCTCAGTTTTGTGAGATCCTTTTGTAGCTCTTTGCAGTCTGCCCAGGACTTAACCATCTTGAATAATTTTGTAACATCTGCAAATTTTGCCACCTCACTGCTCACCCCTTTTTCCAGATCATTTATGAATATGTTAAATAGGATTGGGCCCAGTCGAGGGACACCATTATTTGCCTCTCTCCATTCTGAAAACTGACCATTTATTCCTAACCTTTGTTTCCTATCTTTTATCCAGTTACCAATCCATGAGAGAACCTTCCCTCTTATCCCATGACTGCTTATTTTGCTTAAGAGCCTTTGGTGAGGGACCATGTCAAAGGCTTTCTGAAAATCTAAATACACTATATTCACTGGATCTTCTTTGTCCACACTCTTGGTGACCCCCTCAAAGAATTCTAGTAGATTGGTGAGGCATGATTTCCCTTTACAAAAACCATGTTAATTATTTCCCAACAAATTATATTCATCTATGTGTCTGACAATTTTGTTCTTTATAATAATTGCAACCAATTTGCCCGGTACTGAATTGAGGCTTACTTGACAGGGTCACCTCTGGAGCCCTTTTTAAAAATTGGTGTCACATTAGCTATCCTCCAGTCATTTAGTACAGAAGCTGATTTAAATGATAGGTTATAGATGACAGTTAGTATCCTGCAATTTCACATTTGATTTCCTTCAGAACTCTTAGTTGAATACCATCAGGTCCTGGAGACTTATTATTGTTAAGTTTATCAATTTGTTCCAAAACCTGCTCTAATGACACCTCAGTTTGGGACAGTTCCTCAGATCTGTCACCCAAAAAGAATGGCTCAGGTTTGGGAATCTTCCTCACACGACCACTGCTCCCAAGAGAAGAATACAGACGGTGGTGGTCAGGGACTCCCTCTTCAGGGGGACTGAGTCCTCTATCTGCAGTCCCGACCGGGAAAATCGAGAAGTTTGCTGCTTGCCAGGAGCTAGGATTCATGATGTGATGGAGAGACTGCCAAGACTCATCAAGCCCTCGGATCGCTCCTCCTTCCTGCTTCCCCACGTGGGCACCAATGATACTACCAAGAATGACCTTGAGCGGATCACTGCAGACTACGTGTCTCTGGGAAGAAGGAAAAAGGCATTTAAGGCACAAGTGGTGTTCTCATCCATCTTCCCTATGGAAGGAAAAGGCCCGGATAGAGACTGTTGAATCATGGAAGTCAACGAATGGCTATGCAGGTGGTGTCAGAGAGAAGGCTTTGGATTCTTTGCCCATGGGATAGTGTTCCAAGAAGGAGTGCTAGGCAGAGACGGGCTCCACCTAACGGAGAGAGAGAAGAGCATCTTCACAAACAGGCTGACTAACCTAGTGATGAGGGCTTTAAACTAGGTTCACCAGGGGAAGGAGACCAAAGCCCTGAGGTAAGTGGGGAAGTGGGATACCGGGAGGAAGCATGAGCAGGAGAGTGCAAAAGAGGAGGACTCCTGCCTCATACTCAGGGCTGGCCCCAGGCACCAGCGTAGCAAGCAGGTGCCTGGGGCGGCCAATAAAGAGGAGGGCAGCACATCTGGCCATTTGGCAGCAATGCAGTGGGGCCATCACTCCCTCTTGGAGTGAAGGATCTGCCGCCGAATTGCTGCAAATCGCGACTTTTCTTTTTTTTTTTTTTGCACTTGGGGTGGCAAAAGCGCCAGAGCCAACCCTGCTCATACTGAGAAAGCAGGAAATCAGTGAGTTATCTTAAGTGCCTATACACAAATGCAAGAAGCCTGGGAAACAAGCAGGAAGAACTGGAAGTCCTGGCACAGTCAAGAAATTATGATGTGACTGGAATAACAGAGACTTGGTGGGATAACTCACATGACTGGACTACTGTCATGGATAGATATAAACTCTTCAGGAAGAACAGGCAGGACAGAAAAGGTGGGGAAGTTGCATTGTATGTAAGAGAGCAGTATGACTGCTCAGAGCTCTAGTATGAAACTGCAGAAAAACCTGAGAGCCTCTGAATTAAGTTTAGAAGTCTGAGCAAAAAGTGTGTTGTTGTGGTGGGAGTCTGCTATAGACCACCAGACCAGGGGGATGAGGTGGACGAGGCTTTCTTCTGGCAACAGAAGTTACTAGATCACAGCCCTGATATCTGCTGGGAGAGCAATACAGTGATGCACAGACAATTCAGGAAGTTTTTGGCAAGTGTAGGGGACAATTTCCTGGTGCAAGTGCTGAAGGAACCAACTAGGGTTCTTCTTGACCTGCTGCTCACAAACAGGGAAGAATTAGTAGGGGAAGCAAAAATGGATGGGAACCTGGGAGGCAGTGACCATGAGATGGTTAAGTTCGAGATCCTGACACAAGGAAGAAAGGAGAGCAGCAGAATACAGATCCTGGACTTCAGAAAAGCAGACTTTGACTCCCTTAGAGAACTGATGGGCAGGATCCCCTGGGAGCATAACAAGAGGGGGAAAGGAGTCTAGGAGAGCTGGCTGTATTTTAAAGAATCCTCCTTGAGGTTGCAGAAACAAACCATCCCAATGTGTAGAAAGAATAGTAAATACGGCGAGTGACCAGCTTGGCTTAACAGTGAAATCCTTGCTGATCTTAAACAGAAAAAAGATTACAAGAAGTGTAAGACTGGACAAATGACCAGGGAGGAGTATAAAAATATTGCTTAGGTATGCAGGAGTGAAATCAGGAAGGCCAAATCACACTTGGAGTTGCAGCTAGCAAGAGATGTTAAGAGTAACAAGAAGGGTTTCTTCAGGTATATTAGCAACAAGAAGAAAGTCAAAGAAAATGTGGGTCCCTTACTGAATGAGGGATGCAACCTAGTGACAGAGGATGTGGAAAAAGCTAATGTACTCTATGCTCTTTTTTTTTTTTTTTGCCTCTGTCTTCACTAACAGGGTCAGCTCCCAGACTGCTGCACTGGACAGCACAGTATGGGGAGGAGGTGACCAGCCCTCTGTGGAGAAAGAAATGGTCCAGGATTATTTAGAAAAGCTGGACGAGCACAAGTCCATGGGACCAGATGCACTGCATCTGAGGGTGCTAAAGAAGTTGGTGGATGTAATTGCAGAGCCATTGGCCAATATCTTTGAAAACTCTTGGTGATCGGGGGAGGTCTCAGATGACTGGAAAAAGGCTAATGTAGTGCCCATCTTTAAAAAAGGGAAGGAGGAGGATCCAGGGAACTACAGGCCAGTCAGCCTCACCTCAGTCCCTGCAAAATCATGGAGCAGGTCCTCAAGGAAACAATTATGAAGCACTTAGAGGAGAGGAAAGTGATCAGGAACAGTCAGCATGGATTCATCAAGGGCAAGTCATGCCTGACTAACCTAATTGCCTTCTATGATGAAATAATGGACCTGTGGATGAAGGGAAAGCAGTGGATGTGTTATTCCTTGACTTTAGCAAAGCTTTTGATATGGTCTCCCACAGCATTCTTGCCAGCAAGTTAAAGAAGTAAGGGCTGGATGAATGTACTATAAGGTGGAGATAAAGCTGGCTAGATCATCGGGCTCAATGGGTAGTGATCAATGGCTCCATATCTAGTTGGCAGCCAGTATCAAGCGGAGTACCCCAAGGGTCAGTCCTGGGACCAGTTTTGCTCAATATCTTCATTAATGATCTGGAGGATGGCATGGATTGCACCCTCAGCAAGTTTGCAGATGACACTAAACTGAGAGGAGTGGTAGATACACTGAAGGGTAGGGTTACAGCGGGACCTAGACAAATTAGAGGATTGGGCCAAAAGAAATCTGATAAGGTTCAACAAGGACAAGTGCAGAGTCCTGCACTTAGGACAGAAGAATCCCATTCACTGTTACAGACTAGGACCGAATGGCTAGGCAGCAGTTCTTCAGAAAAGGACCTAGGGGTTACAATGGATGAGAAGCTGGATATGAGTCAACAGTGTGCCCTTGTTGCCAAGAAGGCTAACGGCATTTTGAGCTGTATAAGAAGTGGCATTGCCAGCAGATCAAGGGATGTGATCATTCCCCTCTATTTGACATTGATGAGGCCTCATCTGGAGTACTGTGTCCAGTTTTGGGTCCCACACTACAAGGAGGATGTGGAAAAATTGGAAGGAGTCCAGTGGAAGGCAACAAAAATGATTAGCGGGCTGGAACACATGACTTCTGAGGAGAGGCTGAGGGAACTGGGATCATTTAGTCTGAAGAAGAGAAGAATTAGGGGGATTTGATAGCTGCTTTCAACTACCTGAAAGGGGGTTCCAAAGAGGGTGGATATAGACTGTTCTCAGTAGTACCAAATGAGAGAACGAGGAGTAATGGTCTCAAGTTTTAGTGGGGGAGATTTAGGTTGGATATTAGGAAAAACTTTTTCACTAGGAAGGTGGTAAAGTACTGGAATGGGTTACATAGGGAGGTGGTGGAATCTCCTTCCTTAGAGGTTTTTAAGTTCAGGCTTGACAAAGCCCTGGCTGGGATGATTTAGTTGGGAATTGGTCCTGCTTTGAGCAGAGGGTTGGACTAGATGACTTTCTGAGGTCCTTTCCAACCCTTATATTCTATGATTCCATGACCCTCAACAGTGAAGACCAATGCAAAGAATTCATTTAGTTTCTCTGCAATGAGTGGGACTTGGTGGGATAAATCTCAGGACTGGAATACTGGTATAGAGGGATATAGCTTATTCAGGAAGGACAGGCAAGGTAACAAGGGAGGAGGTGTTGCATTATACATCAAGAAAACATACACTTGTTCTGAGATGTAGAAGGAAGTGGGAGGCAGACCAGCTGAGAGTCTCTGAGTAAAGACAAAAGAGGGGAAATAGGCGTGATGTCATGGAAGGGGTCTGCTATAGACCACCAAATCAGGAAGAGGAGGTAGATGAGGTATTTCTAGAATACATAACAGAAACATCCAAAATACAAGACCTGGTTGTAATGGGGGACTTTAACTATCCAGACATCTGTTGGAAAAGTAATACAGCAAAACACAAAATTTCCAATAAGTTATTGGAATGTAGTGGGGACAACTTTTTGTTCCAGAAAGTGGAGAAAGTTAGCAGGGGAACAGCCATTTTAGACTTGATTCTGATATACAGGGAGGGAGGAATTGGTAGCAAATCTGAAGGTGGAAGGCAATTTGGGTGAAAGTGATCACAACATGATACATTTCGTGATTCTAAGGAAAGGAAGGAATGAGAGCAGCAGAATAAGGACAATGGGCTTCAAAAAAATCAGACTTTAACAAACTCTACCCACAAACTCTAGCCATTCACCTTTACTCTTCCATGGTCTCAAGGCATAACCCTGTTAATTTAGGCACCTACCTTTCCCATCCTGGGTTCAGTGAAAGAGCCTTACACAGTAATATTCTAATCTCTGTTTACTAACAATCACCAAAACAGAATCCACAAGCTAAGCATACAATGCTCACCACTCCCAATAAGGAAAATGAACTTTTCCTTCTGGCCAGTCAGGATCAGGTCATCTGAAGCCTCCAGCTTCTGAACAATACAGTTGGCAGGGTATTGAGTTCTGTCAGTTCTGATCTTGGGGTGTGTCCTCTAGTTGGTTCCAAAGACCTTCCTTTTGGACCCCTGTTTATATAGTGAAACTTGAGTCCTACTTAACTATACCTTAATCAATAAATTATTTTATTAAAATGTTACAAAATATTTTTTGACCAATTAAAACATATTGAAAAATAATTCTTTAACCGATCATACCCCACCAACTTACTTGATTTAAATCTTGCAAAATTAGTTATGCAAGAGACACAAACAATTAAAGAATCAGACAGAAACCATACGGATAAACAATAGAGAAGCAGGGACCATAAAGGCAAAACAATAAAGTATAGATTTCACAATCATGACTGTTGATAAGTGATTTTTTGCCAGTCTGAATGCAATCAAAGTTTTCTTTAAACATCTTAAGATCTGTTTCTTTATCTGGTGATGGTGGGTACTATTATCAGCTGATCACCTTCTTAACAGTCCGATATTACATTATTTTAATGTAATTTAGATGGAATGTGAGGATGTGACTTTCTGCTTCTTGGCTCATGGTTGCTGCTCTCCAAACATGGCTTTAGAAAAAGGCCTCAGACCTTACAAGAGAACTGGTAGGTAGGGTCTCATGAGAAGAAAATCTAAGGGGAAAAGGAGTTCAGGAGAGTTGGCAGTTTATCAAGGAGATACTATTAAAGGCACAACTGCAAACTATCCCAATGTGAAGGCAAGATAGGAAGAATAGTAGGAGGCCAATATGGTTCCATTAGGAGCTCCTTCATGACCTGAAAATCAAAGAGGAATCCTACAAAAAGTAGAAACATGGACAAATTGCTAAGAAGGAGTATGAAAGAATAGCACAAGTATGTAGGGACAAAATCAGAAAGGCTAAGGCATAAAATGAGTTATACTTAGCAAGGGACATCAAGAGCAATAAGAAGAGCTTTTTTAAAGATATTAGGAGCAAGAGACAGACAGACAAACAAATAAATTTTCACTCCATGCATCTGAAGAAGTGGGGTTTTTACCCATGAAAACTTATGCCCAAATAAATCTGTTAGTCTGTAAGGTGCCACTGGATTCCTCATTGTTTTTGTGCATACAGACTAACATGGCTACCCTTCTGAAACAAAAGTGTAGGTCCTCTGCTTAGTTTGGAAGGAGAGTTTATAACTGATGACTTCAAGAAAGCTTCAAGAATGCCTGTTTCTCTTCAGTCTTCATTAAAAGGTTACTGGTGAACAAATACTCAACACAGCTAATATTAACAGCATGGAGGAAAGAATTCAAGTCAAAATAGGGAAAGAACAGGTTAAAGAATATTTAGATAAGTTAGATGTATTCAATTCAGCAGGACCTCATGGAATTCATCCTAGAATATTTACAATGGCATACTGGGTCAGACCAAAAGTCCATTCAGTCCAGTATACTGTCTACTGACAGTGTCCCGTGCCAGGTGTGTCAGAGGGAGTGAACCTAACAGGTAATGATCAAGTGATCTCTCTTCTGCCATCCATCTCCACCCTCTGACAAACAGAGACTAGGGATACCATTCCTTACCCATCTTGGCTAATAGCATTAATGGACTTAGCCTCCACGAATTTATTTAGTTCTCTTTTAAACTCTGTTATAGTACTAGCCTTCACAACCTCCTCAGGCAAGGAGTTCCACAGGCTGACCCTGCGCTGTGTGAAGAACTTCCTTTTATTTGTTTTAAACCTGCTGCCTATTAATTTCATTTGGTGGCCCCTAGTTCTTGTATTATGGGAACAAGTAAATAACTTTTCCTTATTCACTTTCTCCATAGCACTCATGATCTTATATATCTCTACCATATCCCTCCTTAGTCTCCTCTTTTCCAAGCTGAAAAGTCCTAGCCTCTTTAATCTCTCCTTATATGAGACCCATTCCAAACCCCTAATCATTTTAGTTGCCCTTCTCTGAATCTTTTCTAATGCCAGTATATCTTTTTTGGGATGAGACGACCATATCTGTATGCAGCATTCAAGATGTGGGCATACCATGGATTTATATAAGGACAATAAGATATTCTCCATCTTATTCTCTATCCCTTTTTTAATGATTCCTAATGTCCTGTTTGCTTTTTTGACTGCCTCTGCACACTGCATGGACAACTTCAGAGAACTATCCACGATGACTCCAAGGTCTCTTTCCTAATTAGTTGTAGCTAAATTAGCTCCCATCATATTGTATGTATAGTTGGGGTTATTTTTTTCCAATGTGCACTACTTTATATTTATCCAAATTTCATTTGCCATTTTGTTGCCCAATCACTTAGTTTTGTGAGATCTTTTTGAAGCTCTTCACAGTCTGCTTTGGTCTTAACTATCTTGAGCAGTTTAGTATCATCTGCAAACTTTGCCACTTCACTGTTTACCCCTTTCTCCAGATCATTTATAAATAAGTTGAATAGGATTGGTCCTAGAACTGACCCTTGGGGAACATCATTAGTTATAGACTCATAGACTCATAGGTCAGAAGGGACCAACCTGATCATCTAGTCTGACCTCCTGCACAAGGCAGGCCACAGAACCCCACCCATCCAATTTTATAACAACCCCTATCCCAGGACCGAGTTATTGAAATCCTCAAAATTGGTTTGAAGACCTCAAGCTGCAGAGAAATCACCAGCAAGCGACCCGTGCCCCACGCTGCAGGGGAAGGCGAAAAACCTCCAGGGTCCCTGCCAATCCGCCCTGGAGGAAAATTCCTTCCCGACCCCAAATATGGCAATCAGCTAAACCCTGAGCATGTGGGCAAGAGTCACCAGCCAGCACCCAAGAAGGAATTCTCTGCAGTAACTCAGTTCCCATTCCATCCAACATCTCCCCACAGACCATTGAGCAGACCTATCTGGTGGTAATCCAAGATCAATTGCCCAAATTAACGATCCTATCATAACATCCCCTCCATATACTTATCAAGCTTTGTCTTAAAGCCAGAAAAGTCTTTTGCCCCCACTACTTCCCTCGGAAGGCTGTTCCAGAACTTCACTCCCCTAATGGTTAGAAACCTTCATCTAATTTCAAGTCTAAACTTCCTAATATCCAGTTTATACCCATTTGTCCTTGTGCCTACATTAGTACTAAACTTAAATAATTCCTCTCCCTCCCTAACGTTAACCCCCCTGATATATTTATATAGAGCAAGCATATCCCCCCGCAGCCTTCTTTTAGCCAGGCTAAACAAGCCAAGCTCTTTGAGTATCCTTTCATAAGGCAGTTTTTCCATTCCTCGGATCATCCTTGTAGCCCGTCTCTGAACCTGTTCCAGTTTGAATTCATCCTTCTTGAACATGGGACACCAGAACTGCACACAGTATTCCAGATGTGGTCTCACCAACGCCTTGTATAACGGTACTAACACCTCCTTATCCTTGCAGGAAATACCCCGCCTGATGCATCCCAAAATCGCATTTGCTTTTTTAACAGCCGTATCACATTGGCGACTCATAGTCATCCTGCTATCAACCAGTACCCCAAGGTCCTTCTCCTCCTCCGTCGCTTCCAACTGATGCGCCCCCAACGTATATCCAAAATTCTTCTTCTTATTATTAATTCCTAAGTGCATAACCTTGCACTTTTCACTATTGTATTTCTTCCTATTTCTATTACTCCAGTTTACAAGGTGGTTCAGATCTTCCTGAATAGTATCCCTGTCCTTCTCCGTGTTAGCAATACCCCCGCAAACTTTATTAGCACATTCCTGCTCTTTGTGCCAAGGTCAGTAATAAAAAGGTTAAATAAGATCGGTCCCAAAACCGATCCTTGAGGGACTCCACTAGTGACCTCCTTCCAGCCTGACAATTCACCTTTCAATACGACCCTCTGGAGTCTCCCCTTTAACCAGTTCCTTATCCACCTTACAACTTTCATATTCATTCCCATCTTTTCCAATTTGACTAACAGTTCCCCGTGCGGAACCGTGTCAAACGCCTTACTGAAATCTAGGTAAATTATATCCACCGCATTTCCTTTATCTAAGTAATCTGTCACCTTCTCAAAGAAGGAGATCAGATTGGTTTAACACGATCTACCTTTACTAAATCCGTGTTGCAATTCGTCCCAATTACCATTGACCTCTATGTCCTTAACTA
Organism: Gopherus evgoodei; assembly: GCF_007399415.2. Lineage (NCBI taxonomy): Eukaryota > Metazoa > Chordata > Testudines > Testudinidae > Gopherus > Gopherus evgoodei. Next base: position 107,719,246 of record NC_044324.1, read on the forward strand.
CTTTCTCCCTTAAAATTTTTTCCAAGACCTTGCATACTACAGACGTCAAGCTGACAGGCCTATAATTACCCGGATCACTTTTATTCCCTTTCTTAAAAATAGGAACTACATTAGCAATCCTCCAGTCATACGGCACAACCCCCGAGTTTATCGATTGCTTAAAAATTCTCGCTAACGGGCTCGCAATTTCACGTGCCAGTTCCTTTAATATCCTCGGATGGAGATTGTCCGGGCCCTCCGACTTCGTCCCATCGAGCTGTTCAAGTACGGCCTCTACCTCAGTTGCGGTAATATCCACTTCCATATCCACATTCCCGTTTATCATCCCTCCATCATCGCAAGGTTCCTCACTAGTCTTATTAAAAACTGAAGCAAAGTACTTGTTTAGATGTTGGGCCATGCCTATGTTATCCTTAACCTCCATTCCATCCTCAGTGTATAGCGGCCCCACTTCTTCTTTCTTTGTTTTCTTCTTATTTATGTGGCTGTAGAACCTTTTACTATTGGTTTTGATTCCCTTTGCAAGGTCCAGTTCAATGCGGCTTTTAGCCTTCCTCACTTTATCCCTACATGTTCTGACCTCACCAAGGTAGCTTTCCTTACTGATCCTGCCTTTCTTCCACTCCCTCTCCATTCTGAAAATTTACCATTTATTCCTACCCTTTGTTCCCTGTCTTTTAACCAGTTCTCAATCCATGAAAGGATCTTCCTTCTGATGCCATGACAACTTAATTTATGTAAGAGCCTTTGATGAGGGAACTTGTCAAAAGCTTTCTGGAAATCTAAGTACACTAAGTCCACTGGATCCCCCTTGTTCACATGTTTGTTGACCCCTTCCAAGAACTCTAATAGATTAGTAAGACACAATTTCCCTTTACAGAAACCATGTTGACTTTTGCCCAACAATTTATGTTCTTCTATGTGTTTGACAATTTTATTCTTTACTATCATTTCAACTAGTTTGCCTGGTACCGATGTTAGACTTACCAGTCTGTAATTGCCAGGATCACCTCTAGAGCCCTTTTTAAGTATTGGCATTACATTAGCTAACCTCCAGTCATCTGGTACAGAAGCTGATTTAAAGGACAGGTTACAAACCATAATTAATAGTTCTGCAGTTTCACATTTGAGTTCTTTCAGAACTCTTGGGTGAATGCCATTTGGTCCTAGTGACTTGTTCCTGTTAAGTTTATCAACTAATTCCAAAACCTCCTCTAGTGACACTTCAGTCTGTGACAATTCCTCATATTTGTCACCTACAAAAGACAGCTCAGGTTTGGGAATCTCCCTAACATCCTCAGCCATGAAGACTGAAGCAACGAATTCATTTAGTTTCTCTGCAATGACTTTATTGTCTTTAAGTGCTTTTTTTGTATCTCAATCATCCAGGGGCCCCACTGGTTGTTTAGCAGGCTTCCTGCTTCTGATGTACTTAAAAAACATTTTGTTATTACCTTCTGAGTTTTTGGCTAGCTGTTCTTCAAACTCCTTTTTGGTTTTTCTTATTACACTTAATGTGGCAGTGTTTATGTTCCTTTCCATTTACCTCACTAGGATTTGACTTCCACTTTTTAAAAGATACCTTTTTATCTCTCACTGCTTCTTTTACATGGTTGTTAAGCCACAGTGGCTCTTTTTTAGTTCTTTTACTGTGTTTTTTAATTTGGGGTATACATATAAGTTGGGCCTCTATTATGGTGTCTTTGAAAAGTGTCCATGCAGCTTGCAGGGATTTCTCTAGTCACTGTACCTTTTAATTTCTTTTTAGCTAACCTCCTCATTTTTGCATAGTTCCCATTTCTGAAATTAAATGTCACAGTGTTGGGCTAGTGAGGTGTTCTTCCCACCGCAGGAATGTTAAATGTTATTATATTTCCAAGAGGTCCTGTTATAGTTACCTTTTGGACCAGATCCTGTGCTCCACTCAGGACTAAATCGAGAATTGCCTCTCCCCTTGTGGGTTCCTGTACCAGCTGCTCCAAGTAGGAGTCATTTAAAAGAATCGAGAAATTTTGTCTGTGAATTTTGTCCTGAGGTGACATGTACCCAGTCATTATGGGGATAATTGAAATCACCCACTATTATTGAGTTCTTTATTTTCATAGCCTATCTAATCAACCTTAGCATTTCGTCGTCACTATCACTGTCCTGGGCAGGTGGTCGATAATAGATTCCTACTGTTATATTCTTATTAGAGCATGGAATTACTATCCATAGAGATTCTGTGGAACATGTGGATTCATTTAAGATTTTTACTTCATTTGATTCTACATTTTCTTTCACATATAATTCAAAGCAATCTTTGTACTGCTATCAAAGCAATCTTGGAACTGCTAGGACTCATCTTTGAGAACTCCAGGAGTTGAGGGATGGGCAAACTCAGTATCTATCTTTAAAAAGTGGAACAAAGAGGATCAGGGGCCTTATAGGCCAGTCAGCCTAACTTTGTTTAACAATTTGTTCCAATATCTTTTCAGGTTTAAACCAATTGGTAGGACATTATTATCCTCCAATGTAATTAGGAATAGCTAATATGGATTTGTCAAGAACAAACCATACCAAACCAACTTTATTTTCTTCTTCGACAGGAGTATTCACCCAGGGATAGGGAAGAAGCTGTAGATGTGATATATCTTGATTTTAATAAGACTTTTAAAAGTCTCATATGACATTCTCATATGAATACTAGTGATGTGTCTAGATGAAATTACTAGAAGGTGGGTGTGACACAGAGACCCACAGGTGGTTCATTATTCTATTTCAGCAACTCCTGTCAGGCCTGACATAGTCACTACATCTAATACACTGTTGTCATGATATATATCCAAAAGGTGGCACACAATACTGGAAAACTAATAACGCATTGATCGTTAATATTCTTGCATGATGTATTGTGATGGGGCAAGGCCAGATGGCTACAGTAAAGTACTGAGAAACAGGTATGTTAGCCCCAGGCTAAACAAATCCCTAGTACCCTGGTAACCAAATGGCAGTTGCTCCAGGTTAATCAAGGCACCTGGGGCCAATTAAGATCTTTCCAGAAGGCAGTGGAGATAGCTACTTTAATTAGAGCATCTGCAGTCAATCAAGGCAGGCTACTCAGGGCACCTGGGTTTAAAAAGGAGCTCACTCCAGTCAGGCAGGGAGGAGCCAGAGGAGAAGGAGTGTGTGTGAGGAGCTGGGAGCAAGAGGGCAAGGAGCTGAGAGTGAGAGAGTGCATGGCTGGAGAATTGAGGAGGACAAGCATTATCAGACACCAGGAGGAAGGTCCTGTGGTGAGGATAAAGAAGGTGTTTGGAGGAGGCCATGGAGAAGTAGCCCAGGGAGTTGTAGCTGTCATGCAGCTGTTACAGGAGGCACTATAGACAGTTATGATCCACAGGGCCCTGGGCTGGAACCTGGAGTAGAGGGCGGGCCTGGGTTTCCCCCCAAATCTCCCAAGTCCTGATCAGACACAGGAGGAGCTGACCCAGACTGTGGGTTCCACAAGAGGGGAAGATCACTGAGGAGAGCAAATCTGCCAATAAGCGCAGGACCCACCAAGGTAGAGGAGGAACTTTGTCACAGTATATACAGGGTGCATATAAAGAATAATTGCTACATACTAGAATTATGTTCTTAAAAATGTGTTTGACAAGCAGTGCATTAGCCTAATCTACCCTAAACAATGAAATGTGTATTTGCTTTTCTGACTTACCTGGTTGTCTGGCATAGCCAATGAAGATGCAAAGAGAAACCCATAATATTACTACACATGCCCCAGAATAATTAGCGAGTTCCATTTGGATCAAATAACTATATAAATAAGAGACAAAACTATTTACTACAGAACTTCTAAAAAATAGGAATTTGGCCAGATTTTCCATAAAATATAGAGAGATGAAATATTGCTTTTTGAATTTATTATATTTAATAACTTAATTTAGGTCTTTAAACATTTATCCAGCACCAAATTTGTTGGCAAAAAACAAACAACAAAATAACAGCTTAAACAATGCGGAATGATGAACATGAAATATTTCTGGGAGATGAAGTTTGGAAATAAATCCAGCACAACGTAAAATGAACTTGTTAAACTTACGTCTAGCACCTAACAAAATACTGAACAGATTCTGACAGAGAAAAATCAGATTATAAACCTTGTTGAATCTACAAAGTGATAGCCATTCATATCACTCACTATCACACATTGTTTGGTCCTGCCACTTTATATCCACCCTTGAGGGCCAACTAGAGCTAATTGAAAAGTGTTCAACAGAACAATTTTGCACCAGATAAATGCACTTTCGTTGAAATCGGAACAGGTCATGGGAACAGGTGTATTTCAACAACATTTTCAATGAATCATTTCAGCTTTGTTGTTGTAGCCATATTGGTCCCAGGATATTAGAGAGATCATATCTTTTATTGGACCAACTTCTGTTGGACAAAATTCTGTTCTGTGTAAGCTTGAAAGCTTGTATCTCTCTCACCAACAGAAGTTGGCCCAATAAAAGATACTACTTCACCCACGTTGTCTCTCCCATTTCAACTTTCTCATTTCAGTTAAAAAATGTAGAAACATTTCATTTTGATAAGGTAATAACATTTCATTTTTACCTTTACAGTTTTGAATTGATTGCAAATTAAAATATTTAGTATTATATTTTATTTATATATTATATACTTCATAGTTAACACATTTATATAAAAGTTGTTTCAGTGATGTTGAATTGATTTGGTTTGACAAGGTAAAATAAAAAAATCAACATTGTTGAAAAAAATATTTCAATAGTTTTAAACTGAATTTTTTGGGAATTTTTATTCCACGGTAAATTTTAAAATGTCCACTCTTTGTTCATATTTGGATTTTTTTTTCAAAATTTCAGCGTTTACCATAAAACAGAAATTCTGATTTCTGGCTAGCACTAAGGTTAACAGTCTTGGCCCTCATGTAGACAAACTAAGCTGCCATATCATCCTTTCTGTTAGACTCTGCATTCATGGCTTTGACGAGGATGATCCCATATTTATCTCTAAAACATGTCCTAATAGCTCTTACTCATCTTGTGTAAATAGTCTCACTGAGACATTGGAAAGTTCCCCATCCCCCTCAGACACCATCCTCAGAGTGGAAATCAGATTTAGCTTCTACCCTACTAATGGAGAAAAAAAAAATCACCCTGTCTAGAAGAGACAACTTGACTTGTTCTCCCAGTACAAGGAGGTGCCAGAAATGTTAATAAAAGCTCTTTTTGATTAGCTTTTATTGTAGATGTGACCGTATGCCCCATATTCTTCTGATATGCTTATGATATGAATATGGCATAACTAAGATATGTTTTGTGCAAGATGGGTCATGTGAGGTATCATTGGAAAGGTTATGATCTACTGACTATGATTATCCTATTTGTATGCATGTATCATTTCTGTATCTAAAGTTAGACATACTGACTATGTAATCATTACAACTGTGTTTTAACCTGGGGAACGCCCACCAGACAGTATGCAAACAGCCAATTTGTCCAGTTTGCTTTTCTGTAAGTTTGAATTTTATTTATGCAGGAGATGATCTTAAAGGAATGAAAAATAAGAAAAGTGTCACATTTCTCCACCAGAGTGCCTCAGTTCCTACTACAGTCACTTTCTCTTGGGCAAAAGTATGAGTCATCTCACACTATGCCCTAAACATCAGCCAAATCAGGCCATCAGGAAAAGACCATCCAGTTTAAACCATCAGGAAAAGCAACTTCTAGAGTTGAGGACTTCCAATCAAGAATACTCTGTAGGACTCTGGTCCATTTCCTCTGTACAGTTCTGGAGACCCAAATGGGACTGAAAGTTGATTTTAAAAAGGCAGTTAGGGATTCCCCATGTTCAGGCATGCTGAGGTCAGGAGGAGGAGTTGCTGGAGCATACTGTGTTGCACTGACAATTCCAGCAATTTCTATAGGGTTGCTCCAGCTGGTACAAGTAAGAGAAGCCCTGAGGCCTCCAGAATCAAAAGCGAGTTCTCCTCCTCTCCCTGCAGTCAACTGCACAAAGCACAGTTCAAGTACACAAGAAAAATCTTGTCCTCTTCCTCTAATTCCTGCAAATTCAACTCTAAGGATTTTAACTCACTAGCTGAAGCAGTTTCCAATATATTTCTAAATCCTCCTATAAGGCTGTCAGTAATTTGGGAAAAAAAGTGAAGAAAACATGAATTCCTTAATTGTTCTCCTTTTTTATTTAAACTAAGAAAACAAAAATCTTTTTCTGTTTGTTTTATGCAAATAAGAGAACTACACAGCAGCAAATCATAGTAAGTAAAACAGAAGAGCCCTTTGTGGATAATAAGAGTTTGGAAAAATGTGTTATGAGTTGGGTGAAACCTTGTTATGGAATCAAGGTTGATAGGTGTGAGCTCATCCTTCAGTTAACATAACTGTCAAAATAAACCCTACTTAAGGGAAAAGGAGTGTGTGAACCTGCTCAGGAGCTTTTGCTGAATATTGTGGTAGGTGTGTGTTGTGGGGAGGTAGACCATGAAGAGAGACAGCCTAAAGGAGCAGCTGAACAGGTGGCTGTTCCTGGAAGAAACCTGGGGAGAGGTTTTTGGGTCAGAGGTGCAGGCTGAAAAGAGTGCTATTGGTGCTGGGAGCAAAAGAAGCTGTTTCTTGCCATTTGATTCATTCTGCATTCAGGGCTTTGTACATTCTCTGTAAACAAACAAAATGCATCAGAATAATCTGAGATTATCAGCAATTTCTACTCCCAGCTGGAACAAACACAGGGCCCCAAACTTTGACTAGCCAGTCAGGCCAAATGGAGCAACAACAGGAATACCTCAGTTCCTCCAATTAAGTAATACACCATTTTAGGCCCTTAGGAGTTGTGAAGCAGAAACTTGCATTGGAAGCACTAAACTGCTGATTAGTTCATAGTCACAGTTTCACACATCCATTTCACCAAATTATTATCTACAGTATTAGAGAGTTGATGTGATGCCTTTCCAAGGGGGTGTTAACTGGCCAGACAACAGCACATCTCAGCTATGCTTCCCCCTCACCCACACACTGACATTCCCTTGCATCCTATAAGATGAGTCCAGGAGCAGAACGGGATTAATCTATCACTGGACCATAGGCAAACATACACTGAGCCCCATCAATGGGCACAGAAAAATGGCCACTAGCTATGGCCTCTCCCCCCCCGCCAGCTTGACCTTCCTTTTCCCACCTCAGGCATCCCTCTACCACATAGGCAAGGCATATGGGGTCAAGTTCCCCTCAGATTTCTGCTCGACCTGTCAGCACAAGGAGAGGGGCTCTGTCTTTCTTCTGCTGTGCCTGCCCCCTGGCATGCTCGACCTCTGTCCCCGGCCACTGGGTCCAGGTGGGGAGCAGAGGGGGTAGGACCAGACACTTCTCATGACGGCCGCTCCAAGTCACTGCTCTGTATAACACCATGACTGCCTGTGAGAACCCAACTGGGAAGGTGGTGGCTAGACTCCCTCTCAGGTAGCTACTGGGCAGCCACTGTGAGAAGCAGCTCTGTTCCACCACCTCTGCTCGCCGCCTGATCCCAGAGAAAGCCAGGAAGAGCAGCCAAACATGCGGGAGGGATGGGAAGGAGGCATAGCAGGAGAAGGACAGAGACACCACCCAGCCCCGCCCCTCCCACAGGTAACTCTGCGGGGGTGGGCAGAGCACGGCAGCTTATGGACAGAAACATGGGGCGATTATGTGTCATCACCTTTAGATTGTCCCCCACACACACTATTGGGAGGTGTAGTGAGCCAGTGTGGCTCCCCTCTAGCCCAGAGGAGGAAGAGCCCAGCCAGAGGCCAGAGTGGGCGGAGCTAAAGAGCTCTGAGCCCGCCCCTCAAAGGGTCAGGAGGCGACCCGGAAATATAAAGGCCGCCCTCAGAGCTCTGTCAGGCCCCAGCAGCCAGAGAGAGCAGACGTCCCTAAGAGAGCTCGAGACTGGGAACCTCCTGTGACCCAGGGCTGCTGCCCAGACTGGCCCGAGCTACCCTGCGCCCGCTACCCAGAGGAGCCGCCGGAGCTACCGGTGCCCGCTACCCGGAGGAGCTGCTGGAGCTACCCTGGACCAACTTTCTGGAGAAGTTGCTGGACCTACCACCAAGCCCTGGCCACGATGAGCCCATGCCCCTGGACCCTGCAGAGGCCGATGTCAGGACCCAGGTAGGCCCCGAGGGGGAGTATGGAAGCGGCCTGGGGACAACTGACCTCAGTCTGGCTGCAGCCTTACCAGAGCCTATGTCAGTGTGTTGCGTCCAGGATCCCCACTGACTCAGGGGATCCTTAGCCACTGCTAGGGCCCCGGTCTGGGAAGCAGTGGAGTGGGAGGGCCTGCGTCCCCCCTGCCACCCGACCCCAGGGTGGCAGATTCCCCCTCTCCCTGGCCTGAGGGGCCCAAAGCCTATCATTACTGCTCAGCCCTGCCCAAAGGCCTGAACTTCCTGACTCAATGTTGGCTGCCCCGCCCTGACCGAGGGCCAGGCTCATAGAGGTTGTTATGGTTCAGTCCTGCCGAAAGACCTGAGCCCCCCCTTACCCGCACTGGGCAGGCAATTGCTGCATGGACTGCGGGGCTATTTTCCCGGACCCACTGGTTTGTAGTGAGCCGGCGTGGCTCCCCTCCTCCCCTCGGAGAGGGTCGAGCCCTGGCTGCACTCGTGTACAGGAGGCATGAGTCTATGCCCCCCAGCAGCCAAACCCCCGCTGGTCTATGAGCCCTATACCTCCTCACTCCCAGGAGCCCCACCTCCTCCCTCCCTGGCCTCCTGACTCCTTAACTTCCCTGCTAGGGATCCTCAGGTCCACTGATCCCACTTCCAGCCTCCAGCGCTGAGAGGAGCAGGAGCCTCAGTCACCACATCAGCACGTTGAGGGCGTAGCATGTGACAGCAGGCCCAAGCGCCATGCGTCGATTGCTGCACGTCCACCAACACTGTTACAAAACTGGCTGCCAACAACCTAGTAGAAAAGCTGTCCAGGTTGCAACCCTAGCATCTGGGCCAAACTTGAGTGGTGCTGCAACCCCCAGCATGCCGGATCATACCACCACTCACTCAAATTTGCCCTCCCTGGCCAAATTTGAGTGTATGGCATTGCAGCCCAGCACAGGGGTTGCAGAGCCACTGAAGTTTTTTTTTCCTAGTGGTTGGCCCTTCCCCGCCCCCTATTTCCATGGCCTATGACTTTACCCCTGATGTCTGTCCCCCCACCCACCCACCCACACATGCTTGGGCCTGAGGCATGTGACTCATTTGCCTATGTCTTCAACCAGCCCTGTCCAGGGGGTAGTGATGGCTTGGGATCCACTATGCCAGGCTTATACCATTGGGAATTCTTCCAAGTTGAGAGAATCACCAGCTGGCTAGTTAGAGCTGCTTCCTGGTGTGGCATGAAGGGTCTGCATGGGCCAGGATCTAGCCCAGTGGCTCCAGCCCAGAGATAATGAACGTCTTGCTATTTCTTGCTGCTTGAATTAAAGTATTACAGCACATTACATGTAATCCCCTTAGTCAAGTAAAGCCTAATCCTTTTATTCCAATATCTAGTTTTGTTTCCAGCCTCACAAGAAATAATGTGATCTATAAATTAAAAATATCTTTAAAAACAGAAAAATCTTTGTCTCTGGCAGTGGAGAATAAAATTAGATGATTGAAGATTATTTAATATTTTACTTTGTTGACCAGAATTTATTTCTAATAATTAACAAACTTTGTAAAATACAGTATGCTGTTAGCACTACTCTGGCTATTAGACATTTCACTCATTCCTAGGACTGCAGAAAGTTTGCTATCCCTTTCTTCCTCGGTGATCAAATGTATCCATTGTTTAAAAATGTTGCTTGTATTGAGCAGGCCTTAAAACAAGCTAAGCCATCCACACATTCATCTCTGTCCCTTGCAGACTTGCTATTCCCTCTTTTGTTATCGAAAACTATTTATATTATAAATTATTCATGATTGGGAAATTAAAAATGTTATTTACACTGAGAAAATGAATCCCACATTGTTTAAAGTTTTCTGTACCATTATAGACATTGTGGCTCTTCTTCTGATTCTTTGTTCCACATTTGGGTCTCAGAAATTGGAATTATGCCACAGCAGCACCTTTACAAACCTACCAAAATCCGATCATACATAAATTTCTGCAAGAACCACTGGTCTTGATGTTGTATTTGTGCCTATGGCACATTGATTACATGAGAAAGCTTAATGATAATATAGGGAGGTAAGTAATTCCGTGGATGACGAGACCAAAATGTGAGGTTTCTGTGGATAAACCAGCCCGACGAGAAGAGTGCACATTAGATCCTCACATTTATATAGTATGTTGACTGAAAGCTAATGGAAACAGTGTCCCTGGTAGTTAAATGGACATAAAAATGTTACACGTATGTTGAAATAGCTGACTCCAGGAAGAGATTATAAATCCAATGTATAAAAATAAAGGTGATGTCCAATCGTGAAACCCCTTATTTGAGTAGCAGTTCTGTCTTACCCAAGTAGTCCATTCATTTCAGCAGTAGTCAATGGGTCTACTCTTGTAGGTGCTGGTTTGCCCCTGAAGACTAAGGGCCAGATTGTGCCTGCCCCTAGCAAAGTTGCATGCAGAAAAAAGAAGGCTGTAAAGAGCCTTTCAATTCACTGTGTTCTCCAGGCAAGCCCTAGGGACAGTTATGGTCCCCGCACTTAGGGAGAATCATAGGGTTAGAAGGAACTGCAAGGGTCATCTAGCCATCAACCCCCTGCCAAGATGCAGGATGTGTTGTGTCTAAACTATCCAAGACAGATGGCTCTATCCAGCCTCCTTTTGAAAGCCTCCAGTTAAGAAGCTTCCACAAACTCCCTAGGCAGTCTGTTCCATTGTCCTATTGTTCTTACAGTCAGGAAGTTTTTCCTGAGATTTAATCTAAATCTGCTCTGCTGTAGTTTGAACCCACTACCTCTTGTCCTGTTCTTTGTGACAAAAGAGAACAACTTTTCTACATCTTTTTTATGGCAGCCTTTCAAGTATCCAAAGACCGCTATCATGTCCCCCCTTAATCTCCTCTTTTCCAAACTCAACATACCCAGTGCTTTCAGCTTTTGCTCATATGGCTGGCATTCGATCCCTTTGTCACTCACTTCTGGATCCTTTCCATACATTGGCAACCAAAATCGGACACAGTACTCCATCTGAGGCCAAACGAGCACCAGGTAGAATGGTACTATCACCTCCCATGACTTGCACTCTAATGTAGTCTAAACTAAGGAGTTCTCCCTTCATGCACCCCTGGAGTGCAATCAACCTCAAAGGTGGTGTGAAAGAGCCTGGGTGATAGCAGGAATGATGTACTCAGAGTGTGCCCACTCTATCAATCAAATTTAAAAGAAGGAAGTGACTAAACAGCTGATAAAATATTCTACATCTCTGGCTGGAAGACTTGTTTTTGCTTTTTAATCTCTAACTTGTTTTTCATTAATATTAATTTAATTTTAATTTCCACTATACTAATTTGGGACACTTGTTTTGTTAATAATTGGATGCACCTAATTGATCAGACAGAAACTATATCACATTTGTTTTTCATTAATTCCTTCTGAATGGTCATCCTCTTTGTGATGCTTGATCTTCATGGTTGCCTGAGTCTTTCCTCTGTAACAATAATTTATGCAGTTCAACTGGTATTTCAAGATCAATGAATAAAATTTTCAGAAGTACCTACGGGCTATATCCACAAAGGGATTTAGGCACCTAACTGCCCCATTAGGCACTGAAGTCCAAAATTTAGAAGTTCAAAATGCTGTTGGTGCCTACATTCCTTGGCACCAAAGTTTCTGCTGGTAAAGTCCCCATGGTACATTTCTGCTGGTGAGCATGCTCAAAGCTGCCTAAGTCCTGTCACTGTTACTCAGTACCCAGGCCCCAGCAAACTGATAAAACTAGAAATCCCCCTGCCTATCTTGTGTAAATGGCCTAATCAGGGTCTGTCCCAGAATGCCACTGTGCTAGAGGTTATAGCAGCAACAGCCCCATCGCCACCATTTTTTGCAATAAAGGGCTGACTTGGCTTAGGTGCTTAACTCCAGAAAGGTTTCACAGTTGTGAATCCTAAATAGAAATAGCTGTCTAAATCCCATTGATGGGCAGGGATTAGGCCACATCCCTCTTGACGTGTCCTACTGGATAGCTTAGGTGGATCTCGTTAGCATGCTGACTTCTATGAATCCTACTCTGAGGGTACCTAAGTCTATGTTCGCACTACAGCTGCTACAGTGGCACAGCTATGGTGCTGTAATGTCACAGTGTAGATGGTTCCCACATCAACGGAACAGTTATTTTCTGTTAATGTAGCTAATCTACTTTTCTGCAAGGCAGTACCTAGGTAAGCAGAAGAATTTTTCTGTTGGCCTAGCCGCAAGTCAGGGTTAGATCAACCTAACTATGGAACCCAGAGGGTGAAATTTTTCAGACCTGAGCGATGTAGCTAGGTCGAGCTAATTTTTAAGTATAGACCAGGCCTAGTTTCCCCTGTGTGTTGTATAAGGAGTCAAGGTGCTTAAAGTGGCTTCCAGGGGTAGAGGGAAGGCAGAGTGCCTAAAGTTAGGCTAAGCATTTCAATGCCTAAGTCCCCTTTTGTGAATTTAACCTATGTGATTTAGGAGGGGAACTATCATTTGCAAGAATTATTTATGCTTCTAAGTACTTTTGAATTAGTGACTATCTACATCTTTACACTCCTAAATGCCTTTACAAATCTAGCCATGTCATTTTCAAAAATTAGGGCCTTAAGTCATTTAGATGCTTTTGAAAATTGTAGCCAGTGTCTATTTAGATACATATACCCAGCATTTCTTCATTCCCACAGCAAGAGCTTGAGGTTTTATCTATTAGTGTTTGTACAGTACTTAGAAATCACTGGACTTACACTGGTATAAAAATTGGAATCATGCAGTGGTGAATCAGGCTGATATTCCTAATGTGCATATAATTCATTATGCTATCTAGGCATTGCATTGTATCTAGGCATGTTATCTAATACACAGCTCCTGCAGCTGTTGTGCAGTTAAAAAAGTTCAGGTACATGTCAAAATAATAAAATAAAGAAAGCTGGTTTGCGACTAGGTCATTTCAAGCTGAGTAGGTATTTTTCAGGGTTAAGAATACTTGCCTACTATCTGATTCAGCTGCTGTATATGAGACCAGCACCTTCAGAAACTGGTTTTCCCCAAATATATCTCCCTTCTTACATTGACACTGCTTTAAAAGGTTTTGAATTATAGACAATTTTGATAGAATCTGTTACTGCATCTACGATGGCTTCTGTTCTCTCTCTGGACTGTCTCTGAAGCGTTTTTTGTGTGAATGAGGCCGGAGTCCTGGTTTCTATGGATACATCAACCACACGTCACCTCATCAAACCATTCCAACCTCTCTTCCACATAGCGGTTAGCTTGCTTCCAATTTAATTGTTATCTCATGGGGGAGGGGGAGAGCTAGGAAGAGGGAAGCGACATTTTTAAGGAGGAGTGTGGGAAATTAGAGGACCAAAATATTTTACCGTTTTTAAAGCATTCGTTCACATTTGAAGACTGTAATAAACAAAAAGAGTACAAGCATAACTCTTTCAGGGCAGGTTCTCCATGGAAACTGTGCCCCCCTCCCCTCCCCAGCAGGACTGCCCTATGCACTGCCCAGAATCTAATAGGATTACACTAGAGATCAGACACGAGTCAAATATTATTCTAGTCCATGTAAATCTGGAGTAATTCTATTGAACACAATATATTTACTCTTGTGTAATGCTGTTGTGAGTGGGATTAGAACTAGGCCTAATGGAGTAATGTTGGATTTATACCAGTTTAACTAAAATCAGAATCTGACCCACAGATTCTGTCTCTAGCCGATCCTGAGCAGATACAGGAGCTTGAGTCATGGACAACAGATGCTGTTACTAGTGGGGGACCAAAGCATCACATGGTAGACTTGAAATGCTCCTTTTTCAATTAGAATAGGGTATTGATTCAAGGATATTCTCAAAGACCGAGGCTTAAGATAATACATTTGGCTGACAGAGAAGGAGGAGTCTACTGAGCAAATAGCCCCCAGTTCTCTCTTTGGAACCTGAAGTGTTGGGTTAACTTGGTACCTGGCCTGGCAAGAGTCAATCAAAATATTTCTAATTCCGTCTGGATAACTGGTTATATATTAATGGGATGTATATATCTTAGAGGACTTCAAACTGTTTCCACCCAGCACTGACAGAGGGAGCTGTTACAAAATGTCCAAGATCCCAGAAAGATCCACATGTGCTTGCCCCCCCCGCCCTCCAATTCCATTTGCCCTAAACCCATTTTTTCCAGAGACTCCCTCATATGCCTTGTTCAAATCCTACTTTGTGGGATGAACTGAAGACTGATATTACTTGATTCTCCCTTTTCACGACCTTCTGGAAATTTAAGGAGTTTTGCCATTGACTTCAGTGAGGCAATATTTCATCCCTGATTTCTAAGGTACTTTAGTTATTTTCCTTGAATTAGTGCTTTCAGGTAGCCTAGGATTATTCACAAATTATTTTATTACTGATATATTTTAATATAATTACTAAATAAATCTTCAGAAACAATATAAAATTCAACACACTTTTCCAATCAATACTATTTGTGCATGATATATAAAAAAAGAAAATATTCCATTTATCAATGCACTGTGTATCTTGTAAAACTATGTTCATTCATAATCCCCAAGCAAAAAACAGTTGTTAACAATGGACTCTGTTAAAGGGGAGAATACTTTTCCAATAAAGAAATTAATAGATTTAGTCAAGATTTTTAAAGGGATTTAGGTATTGCTGCATTCAGCATTGCAATACCTAACTGATTTAGGTGCATCAATATCATTTTTTAAAGGGATTTAGGAATTTTGGAGCCAAAATCCCATTGCCAATCTATGAGAAATAGGCTCAAATACCTAAATCACTTTTTAAAATGAGATGTGTACTCCTAAATAAGTTAGATGTTACAATGCAGAGTACTGAAATACTAAATATCTTTAAAAACTGGGCCCAGAGCTTTAAATAAATCCCACTTAATATTAAAAAATAAAGTCATTTGAAGTCAAGGTTCCCATACCAACCTAAATTTGTCCTGTCCATACTTACCATTCCCATCAAGGGTATATAAACATATAGCATAAATATTACAACCAGGATCCTGTGCATTTTGTGGTTCTGTGGCACTAGAATGGCCCTTAGCACAGAAGGGTACCCCAGAATCTTAGCCTTTTAAAATATGTTTCTAGCCTTTCTGGTTGTGAAGAAAACTGGTATTATCTTCCTGAGTTTTCAATAGCTCCAAAAGGTAAATTTTCTCATTAATAGCAACGGGTCATTCAAATGGAAAGGAAACTGAAAATATGTGGAAAATATTAAATTTAATTTAATGTTAATAAGTGAAGGTGACTGGATTTGTTGTCTTGTTCAAATTTCATTAATTAACATAAAATTTTAAAAGTCTATATGAAGATGCCATGTCATTTCCATTTTTGCTCCACTAGCATCCACAGGATTCAGGAATCAACACATAATTTAGGTCACTGCAGAGTACAAAGGGCCCTGACTACAACTTTAGACACTGTGGAAGTATAGAAATAGAATAGAATGGATGAATGAAATTTAATAGTACAAAGTGCAAGTTCATGCACTTAGGGACTAACAATTTTTGCTATAGGCTGGGGACATATCAGTTGGAAGAGACAGAGGAGGAGAAAGACCTGCATGTATTAGTCAACCACAGAAAGACTATGAGCCACCAACATGATGCAGCTGTGAAAAAAGGCTAATGCCATCCTAGAATGCATCAGGCGAGGTATTTCCAGTAGAGATAGGGAAGTGTTATTACTATTATACAAGGCATTGGCAAGACTTCATCTGGAATACTGTGTGCAATTCTGGTCTCCCATGTTTAAGAAAGGCGCATTCAAATTGGAACAGGTACAGAGAAGGGCTATGAGGAGGATCAGAGGAATGGAGCACCTACTTATGAGAGGATACTTAAGGAGTCTGGCTTGTTTAGCCTAAGACAATGAATGCTGAGGGGAGATAGAATTGCTCTCTATAAATACATCAGAGGGAGGAAGAAGAGTTATTGGAGTTAAGAGACAAGGTCGGCACAATAACAAATGGATATTGAAGGAACAGTAATCCACATCGTGTAGAGTCAAGCACAGGAGTTTACTACGCAGCGCTGGCGGAGTGTGACTTTGCTTATCAGGCTCAGAGATGCTGGAGAACAATTAATTACAATAGATTATATAGGGTGCCTTACAATGCCTTCCTAAAGTAGCTCCCACCTGGGCTGCTCACAAACAGCCTTCCAGCATGCAAGTCACACCTTGAATGTCTGTATGTAACTGCTGCCTGCCAGCCACACTTGGGTTACACTCCGGCCCGCACCAGCCTTATACTGCAGGGTGACCTCAACATACTCCTAGTCCTGGTTTTCCCCCAAAAAATGTATGTCTTGTACTGTGTAGCCCTTTCCTGGACAGTACAAATATATTAAGTCCATTACTCCATTTAAGGGAATAATATACACAAGCTTCCCATCTTAAATGGAGTTATCCAGATACTTTAACAAACACACTGGATTAGATAAAATAATAAGTTTATTAACTACAAAGAGAGATTTTAAATGAGCACAAGCAATGAGGCATAAAAGTCAGAAATGGTTACAAAAAAATAAAAGATAAAATGCTTTCTAGTGCCTAGCTTAACAAAGTATACTATATTAGATTTAAGCACAGTTTCTCACCACATGCTTCTAACAGCACTCAGACCAAACTCTTCAAGACAGGCTGCCCCTCACCCTGCAGTCCAACAGCTATTTCCTTATTCCTTTGCCTTCTCAGGTGAAGTGAATGGTAAGGGGGGAGAGAGAGGAGTGTCTTGGGTGTTTGCCCCTCCATTTTATCATTTAAGTCCCTCTTTGAAAAGCATTTCCAGCTGAGAACTAACAGTCAAGGGTCTGGTGGAGGAAGGAGACCTCATGCTGCTTCTTAGCTAAGACTCTGGTCTTTGTCCTCATAGCCTTTTTTTGCCAAATAATGGCTACTTTTTAGGTGATGGCTCATCAGTTTTGTTGACACCTAGCTGTAGTGTCAACTCGCCCTTTATCTTTGAGAAACTAGTTTAGCCACTCCCCAGACTTATCTGGGAAGCATACTTCTGTCATGATTTCAGCTTAAGTTCATAACTTACATATAATGTTGCTACTTGCATTTTACCATGATATTCCTGATCAAAATGTTATGAGTTTTCAGATGATACCTCCACAAGGCATGCCTTGTACAAAGATTATTACAATAGTATGTAGGGTGTGAATACAGGGGTGCATTCCATCACAACTAAATGATATAATGGTCCCTTCTGGCCTTACATTTATGAGTCTATAGTCTCGATATGCATAAGTCTATTGTCTGATAGATTTTTTAATTTTTTTTTTGACAGTTTTGGATAGTGAATACCCCTGCTTATACAGAGAACTGATACTGGACAAGTGGTAGCAGTTCAGGTTCACCCCCACTGTCTTGATAATGTGCTTCCAATCTGACCTGATGGACTCCTGTAGAAATGGAGTGAGTTCAGTCTCCAGGTTAATTCAGTCTTGGCCTCTCTCCGGAGACAGTCAACAAGGGTATCAGTTGTGGTCTGTGTGATGACATGGACATCTATCCACTAGAAACTGAACTGAGCACTTTAAGCAACCGTATTACTCTTTTTTTAACTGAAGAACAGAAAAAGATTAAATGATGTGCCCCCAGTCCACAACACATGGGCAAATGGTGATAGACCCCAGGTCTCCTGATTCCCAGCCCCTTGCTTGCCACAGATGCAAATGTATGAATTGCAGTTTTCCATTTCAAAATAGCCTTATGTTTTTGTGTCAGCAACAGCATGACATTTTTCTTCTTACAGGAAGCTATCATATACTGACTTGGCATGGGGCAGACATATGAGACTGAATTTTGTCCTATGAAAGTAAATAATACTTTGTACTTGTACGGAACCTTTCACTAACTGATGGTGCATTACATAAATTATTTAATTAAGTCATGCATTCTTCCAATTATGCTGATTTACCCTACTTTTTAACATGTTCTGTTGCTTCTTTCAATGTCTAAAGCTGTTGAAAGATTCACCACCAATAAAACACGCACAAAATTATATTTACAGACTTCTGTTGACTCCAGAGGCTCTCTAACAGGAATAAATAGCCTCCTCCTAGTCATCCACTGCTGCAGTGATGAACCCTAATATAAGTCTCCCTCATTGAGAGATGTTTTGTGATTATGGATAGAGCACTGATGTGTGATCTGATTGATTACATTTCTTTTTTATTGCCTTTATGCTGTATTTTCTAAGCCTTATTTGAGATCTCTAGAAGTGTAATAAAGCAACAGCTAATAGATGTAGATGGGACTTAATTCAGTATGGTCTATGCAATCCAGCTGAGGCACGTACCAGAAATAATGCTGTGGGCCTCTCAGAGGTGGGAACCGAAGTTATTTAAGCAGCCTCATCTTTAAAGCCTTGTAAAATAAGGAATTACATTGTTAGAGATTTTTGTTGGTCATACTGGATAAATCTAATAAAGTCAGTGTAGCAACTCCTAGCTAGTGGACGGAACAGACTATCATAGGCCTGAACTTCTAGGTGCTCCCTGCAAGGTGCTCAGCACCCTCCATTTCCCCTTGCATTAATGGGAGTTGAAGGCACTCATATGAAGCATGTGTAGATGTTTATTAGAGTTTAAAAAACTTGGGGGAGGGGAGAAAAGGGTGTTGTGGAAGAACTTAATACACATCAGATAGAGAAATACCTCTGAAATGAAAGCATTATAAGAGGGTACGTTGGGGTTCTTATTAAAGAATGGACATTTTGTATTCACCAATAAAATTCTTACATTCTTACTATACATACATTAATACCACAGAAAACACAGCTCTTAGCTGGCAGGTCTCTGCTCTGCTGAGCAGTTACAGAACCCAGTATTCTAATACCGAGGGTGACCTTTACTTCCACGGACTCTTCCCACCCCTCTTCCACATGCTTCCACAACAACAGCAGGTACTCCACAAGCATTCCCTCACAATTATATTTCATCTTCCTCCTCTGCCGTACATATTGTCACAATGACAGTCTGCTCAGAGTATCTAGGGACTGGAAGACTACTAAATCCAGCCCTTTACCTTTTCTTTTCATATGCATTTTCTCTCTCCCTAGACACCGATAGTAATAAGTATCAGCTGCAATGAGTGATAGCTATCAATATAGAGGCAGATATCTTACTAGAGAGATACATGGCACATGTGGCACTGCTATAACATCATCTTTTTGACTGTGACATGTGTGGGATATATTTAAAGAAGTATTTTCTCAAACATAACAACCCCAGCAGAATTTGTCCCTTTCCTGCTCTGAAATTTATCTCATTTTGTTTTGTAGTTTTCATCTATGCAAATAACTCCCAGGAGAAGAGAGTGGGGCCTCCAGAGCAGCAGGAGGCCATGGAAGATCCAGTATAGCAGGAAGGAGTGTGGCAAGGAAGGTAGCCTCTCTCTAGCCTAATGTGGGGAAGGGCAAAAGAAAACATGGGAATCCAAAAGTGAGAAGAATAAGCAGAGTTTGAAAGGTGATGAGCACAACATACAATTTTTCAAATTTGTAAATTGTATTCCAAGTATAAAATAGTGTTGTGCATGGGGGTGGGGTTTGCTACTGATCTGTGATGCTCATATAAGTGCTTTCTTAAATCAATATCAAATCCACTTAAAGATAGATTAGCAACACTCACAAATCCTCTCTTCTTAGTGGATGCCTCCTGCAGACAAATAACCCTTTCTCTATGCCATCAAATATATCCAGGACAATAACAAAATCACTTAAGCATGTCCTTATAAAAGCTAAAGTAATTAAAATGCATTAACTCACATAAGAATGTGTAAATGAGATGATATCAGCTGGAACACATAGAAAGCCAGTGGCCTTCCTTGGCCCATATCTAGTCCTGACAATCAATATAGGTCTGTCTTATGCGGGTAGCCTTAAAAAAAATTACAATATTCAAGTCAAATCGTGTAGTATCATGTTTCTACAAGAGCCAAAATGACTTAAAACCATGGGCCACGTCCTCAGCTGGTGTAAATCAGCAGAGATCTGTTAAAGACACTGACTCTAGTCCAATTAATCTAGGAGCTGGCCCAAAGTGTTACTTAGCTACAAGGACTACTGCCTGTTCTGCTGAGCTAATAAGCAACTGGTTTGAAAATATAAAATGTACAAAAGTGTTGTATATTAAGATATGCAAAATATGCATTTTCTCTCTCCCTAGACACCGATGGTAAATAAGTATCAGCTGCAATGAGTGATAGCTATCAATATAGAGGCAGATATCTTACTAGAGAGATATCTGTAATGGTAATGGGAGCCCGGGCACTGCTGTACCAAAATCCATACATGCCTTCTCTTTGAACTTTTAAATAAACTTAGTGCTTATGATTTACAGTCCTGATTCTGAACTCACACTGGTTTTATACCCGTGTAACTGCATTGACATCAGTGGAGTTATTCCTATCACCAGCATGAGATTAGAATCCTGTCAAAGTCTTCTCTTGAGCCACAGAACAGGCACAGCATGGGCAGAGGCAATGCAAGTTTCTGCAGAGTGCCCCACCAATATACCTCAACCCTGTTCAGTGGCAATCAAGGCCCCCAGGGCCTTTTGTGTGGGTTTTGTTTTTTTAAGTGTATATGTTTTGTTGCACTGATGCTACCAAAAATATAAGCCCTAGTCTAAACCACTATAGTTTTACCACTATATCATCTAATCCTGCTCTAAAAGCTTACCGTTTCCTAGTGTAATTGCTCCCTTAGGATGAAGGTGATTCAGTTTTCATGCTCATTTGAATCCTTGGTCTCTCTTCTAGTCTTCCAATAAATGTCAGTTATGATAGAGATGAGGTCTGTGATAAAAATGCACATTTAACCCAAGCAACTAACAATACTTCATTTATTTTCAGTTTTGTCAATATATTAAAACCACATTTGGTTCTAGTCAGCTATCTTTTTTTGCTAGTTACAATTGAAATAAATACAATGTAGAGATTGTAATATAATTATATGGCATCATCTAGTGGTCTTGTAGAGAACGACAGCATCCTACAGTTCTGTCACATTTCACTTCAAGGCTAGCATTTCAGGCAAATATATTTTGTTATGAAGTTCATTATTTCTAGCTGTGTGTTTGTGGACTTTAAGAAAGGCGCATACTATTCATTTAGCAGCTGTGTCATCCCACACACTGTTTATATGCAAAAACGCAGCACAGAATATCAGAATTTACTGCTACAAAGTTTGATTGCAGATGAGCTCAGGCCACAACATTTGGATCTGGATTTTAAGTACTTCTGAGCTTGGGGGGTTCAGATCTGGGTAAGGAATTAAGATAAGGGCCATCTCCAATTCTGATATTGTACATGGTTTGGTCATTTTGACACTGACTTGAGAGGTGGTTACTATACTCCTGAGATCTACCAATGAAAAGCATGTATATAAAATCTAGGTCTGTTGATTATTACCTAGCCACAGTAGAAAAATCAAATGCAAACCTAGGTGAGAATCACATCTGTCTAACTGATCACTAACTTCTACAACAACATTTTCTTTGTTTAAAAAACTAGAAAATTAAATGAAAAAAAACCTTCATTAATGCAGTCAAGGTTGCCCAGTGACAGCTGCTGCCCTTCCAGAATGCTGAGTTCAGTGACACTCAATACTTGTGAAACCCAGGAAATACAGAGTTAAGATAAAATGCCCACACAACCTTAACTCTACCCCAACATAACCATAACCAGGGGCGGCTCCAGGCCCCAGCATGCCAAGCGCATGCTTGGGGCAGCAAGCCGCGGGGAGCGCTCTGCAGGCGGCACGAGGGCGGCGGCCAGGCTGCCCTCGGCGGCTTGCCTGCAGAGGGTCTGCTGGTCCCTGCGGAAGGTCCACCGAAGCTGCAGGACCAGAGGACCCTCCACAGACAAGCCGCCAGAGGCAGCCTGCCTGCTGTGCTTGGGGTGGCAAAATCCCTAGAGCCGCCCCCGACCATAACACACACACTTTCAGTGGTTTTCCACTATAATGGACAAACATTACCTGCCCTGGCCCTACACTCAAACACTGAGACTACTCCCCAACAGAATATCACACTTGTTAAATTTAACAACCCCTTCACACTCACTCATAGATCACCACCTACATTTATGCTTTCCTTCACCCATCATTATATCCACAAACTGCTCTCATATCCCACATCACTATTGACAATATCCATGGCAAGAAGACCCCAGTGCCCTGCTACTGTCACAACTGGCACAATTCTGTATTGAAATTATGCAGACTGGAATCTCAAGGTACATATGCACCTCTTTCCTTTGAGAGCACCTATGCAGGGGAGGGGATACTCAGGCCTAGATCTCCACATATCACAATCACCATTCTAGCAACCTGCTCCAGCTTATTCCTCCATCATTTAATACAGCTACACCTAACAGTGAATTTAATGTTAACAGGCTTGGTGGATGCCATATTATGTCTCTAAATGTGCAGTGGGACCACCTCAGCTAACAACTCAGACCAACAGGGCAGATAAGTGGAAGGGAGGTCATATGGTGACAGCCACCCTGCCTTTTTACAAATGCTTCTTGACTGCAAAGGTTCTCCTCCACTTCTTGGTAAAACAACTAACTCCTTAACATGTGAACTAGAAGGAAGCATAGTCACTTCAGCTAAATGGCCCTTTTGAAGATCCTTACCAAATCGTCAGAAAACTGGGTCTTATGTTCTAACGTGTAATCAATAAGGTTTGTGGTTATTCCAGGCTGATCCAAAGGGAATCCCATTGAAAGTCAATGAAAATTGAGCAACTAACTCCCAGCCCTAATTTCTTCTGGCAGGGAACTCCATAGACATGGGCAAATGGATTATAAAGCTAGTTCCCCACAGTATTTACCCTTGTTGTTGGCAGTTTCATGATTCTGAGTAAGCACAGTTTTCATCAGAGACCTTGTGCATCTAGTGGTCATGTTAACTTTCCCACCTCCCTTTGATTTTTACTGAAGTAAAGAAAAGGTTCTCATTGCTCTGTTTAGGTGAGCGCAGAAGGGGCCACATATTTCCCATTTTTCTAGGATGTTACATAAATCCACAAAAATTGCCATTTTCCTGCCACCTACCAGCTACTGAGCCTGTTCATTCTCTTAGGAGTGTGTGTGGCTTGCTGAGGTAGTGGCCAAGCGGGAAGCATGCAGCAGCACGAAGGGCAGAAGTATAGTTTGTGAAGGAACAAGAAGAACCTGAGGAAGGAAATGGATACCATCCTGAAGTTCCTTAACTGCATGGGAGCTGAGTACTGCCACTGCCGATGTTAGGAAGGTGCGTGCCCTGTGGACCTCCTTAGCTGCACTGCTCCTAACCCATGTCAAAATGCTTTACTCCAGCTTTCAATAGCAGCTGCATCCTCCTAAGAGCCCCTGGTCTCCCCTAAAATAGAGCTTGATATCCTTCTGCCTCAACCCAGACTACACAGCCCCAAAGCTGGGAGAGCAGTTAAACTATATAAGTAATGAACCTTGGCAAATAATCTACACAATTCAATGCAGATCTGCCCCCTAAATCAATGAGCTTTCTTGCACAATTTAGGCCTAATGTGCTGAATAATACAAGGGGTCTTAGATGCAGTTGAATAGCTGTCAACTATAGATGATTTCATGCCATTGCTCCATCCCATGGATATGAGCAGGGAAGTGCCATGTACAAATCAATGCCAATATATGGCTCTGTATCTCACTTGTCTCATTATGCATGTAGTATTGGTTTTGTTAAATTTGAGTTGGAGCATGTAAAATTACAGCATATATGAAACTTCCTGACCAGAGTTCCTAGTGCCACTGAGAATACTGGGGAACGGGGAAGATTCTAAAAAGAAATAAAATGGAAGTTGGGACATGGTAACAACTTTGTCTCTCAATGTGAAATATTTATCAGGCTCACTTTTTCAAAAAAAGTGTCACACGTTTGTTTAAAAAACCCAAGCACTATTGCCTCTCTGCTCTGTGACATGTCGTCTCTCCATAACCTGCTCAAATTGATACTTCAAGATCATACCTAATTTGTGTTCCTTAACATCTCTGGGTCTCTTTCCACAGCCAT
Source organism: Gopherus evgoodei (assembly GCF_007399415.2). Lineage (NCBI taxonomy): Eukaryota > Metazoa > Chordata > Testudines > Testudinidae > Gopherus > Gopherus evgoodei. The sequence continues at coordinate 107,743,486 of NC_044324.1, forward strand.
ACTTTGCAGGCATCTCCCACTCACTGAATATATCTCTGCATTGTACACACAGTCTCTTGGTCTGCAGTGCCAAGACTGCACATTGACATTTCAGGCAGAGGCCAGAAAACATAGTTGACATGGCATGAGAACCACACAATACGTATGAATCTGGATTTAATTCTTAGTGTTTGCTAATTTTTTTCAAGCATTTACTCTGAAAAAGATCCTGAATCAGCGTCCCTGAACTGGAGGACCAGGGGGCCATGGCCCTCCCACTTTTTGAACCCCACCCACTTCCCCTCCTCTTCCCTGGCCCCAAAACCCTATCCCCTGGCCAGGCCATCGAGCCCTGGCAATTGTAGGAGCCACACCAACCCTCCACCTGCCCATGGTTCAGAGGGGGCTGAGAGCAGCCACTAGCCCATGTACCCACCCCTTTGATCCCTGCCTGGCCCAGTGTGGCTCTCCCTGACCCAGCTTCAGCTGGGAGAGGGCCTTAGAGCTGCAGTCTGGCCATGGTAAGAGCTGCACAGGAAGCTGTGGGGAGCCACAGCATGGACTGTCCACTGTAGCCTATAGGGCTAGTGTCATAAACAGATAGTTAAGGGTTAATGTCTCTTTTACCTGTAAAGGGTTAACAAACAGGGAACCAAACACATGACCAGAGGACCAATCAGGAGACAAGATACTTTCAAATCTCGGTGGAGGGAAGCCTTTGTTTGTGTTTTTTGGGTTTTGCTTTGTTCTCTCTGGGTCCTGGAAGGGACTGGACGGGCAACCAGTTTTCTTGCCAATCTCCCTGCTACAGTCTTTTATAGTGAGTAATTTAGTAAGAAAGGCGGTTACAGTCTTTTGATTGTTTCTGTATTTGCAAATGTGTAGTTTGCTGGAAGTATTTTAAATTGTATTTTGCTGGGAGGAGGCTTCTTTCTAGTTTCTATAAGCTGACAGACCCTGTAACTTTTTACCATCTAAGTTGCAGAGATAAACTTTTACCTTTTTTTTCCCCTTTCTTTTTATTAAAAGTTTTGCTTTTAAGACCTGTCTGATTTTTCCCCCTTGTTGAGGCTCAAGGGAATTGAGTCCGTACTTAACAGGGAGGGAGGGGAGAAGGGGGAATCCCTTTGTTTTAGATTCACGGAGCTTGAATCTGTTTTGCCTCTGGGTGAGGGAGAAAGGGGAGGGGGGGGAGGGAGATTCCTCCCTGTTTTAAGATTCAAGGAGTTTGAATCACGGTAATCTTCCAGGGTAACCCAGGGAGGGAAATCCTAGGAAAGGCAATGGTGAAGAAAGGGGTTTACTTTCCTTGTGTTAAGATCCATGGGGTCTGGGTCTTGGGGGTCCTCAGGGAAGGTTTTGGGGGGACCAGAGTGTATCAGGCACTGGAATTCCTGATTGGTGGCAGCTTATCAGATCTAAGCTGGTAATTAAGCTTAGGGGAATTCATGCTAGTACCCATGTTTTGGACACTAAGGTTCAGAATTGGGAATTATATTATGACAGCTAGCCTGCTTGCTTGCCTATATCTTCGTTTCTTATAGGTTTCTATTTTTCCTATGGTTTTGATTTGTTTTATTATAAGAGTTTTATATTAAAGTAGTTTGGCTGTAACGCAAGGGACTTACAGGCCATATCCTGTATGTTGAGCTAAGGCAAAGTTAGCATACATATGTCTGGGACCTTTCACCTAGATAGATAATGATGAGCTAAAGCATAAGGTCCATATATGGCTGCGATCTTTAACATAGATAAATAAAGAATGTGTTGAAGCACAGCGGACTTTCCTAAGTTCAGACCCATTGTAAACAGTGTCAGGGAAAAGTGCTAACCCCCCACTTGGGCCTTAGGCCTTGGAGCAAAGCTATAAAATTTTAGAGCTTCAGCTAGGCTTGTTTTTCTGTACAAAGGGCATGCGGGGACAGAAAGATGTGGTCAGAGCCCCAAAAAGAGGACCTGAAATTGAGAAAAGGGGGAACCAGGAGGTAGGACAGAAAGCCTCGAGACATGCCGAATTGCGACAGCTGTCCTTGCATAGCCACGGAATGAAAGGTGTTAGAACAGTCAAAACTGGGCCTTGCGTGGCTCTTATTATGGCCAGGTTGCGGCTCCGAGGCCCCTTCCCCCCCATCCCAGCCAGAGCCAGATTAGAGAGAGCTGCCCGGGCAACTGTGGGGAGCCTGGGTCCCTCCACCTGCCCTGGGCAGAGGGCCCAGGGGAGTGGAAACATAGGCAGGGGGCTGCTTTCAGGCCGCACCGCACCCTGGGTTCTGGTTTCCAGCTTGGCTGGGAGTAGGGCTGCTGGAGGCCCCTGCCCCCCATACACACTTCTAAGAAGACTCCGCCACCCTTGTCTTGAAATGTGCTTTCCTGAAAAGTCACTCTCCCCTTTTCTGCCGCTTTCTGGATTCTGGAAGAAACAGAATCAAAGTATTCTGTTCTGCTTCAGTTTTAACAAAGAATACCAACTAGAAATAACAATAGTTTTATTCTCTTTTCCTCAACTTTTAGAATTAGCCAGTAAGCTAACAGCTGGCTTTATACATATCTTTTATTTGCAATACATTACTATATTTCAGTAAAGATCTCAGGGGTTGTCTTTGCTCAATTTTCTTTGTTGCATTACATTATGACAACTTTATTCTCCTTTCAAGAAGAAATGTTTGTTTTTGTGAGGATCATGGAAAATGGCTGAAGCAGTAAGGGCAATAGGCCTAATCCTATGAAAGTAATATTTGCACACCGAGTTTGACCAGGTAAAAATACTGGCTGGCTTCAGCTGTTTGAATATATTTCTGACCACCAGCTACTTTAATGACACAAAGTAACTTCAGCAGGAGTTTAAATCAGCTACAATCATTTTACCCATGCTTTATCTAGTGATCTGGGCCAGTTAACCTGGAGTTGTTGGATTTTCTGAGTCGTGTGTGCCTTCTTCTTAATGAATAATTGCCATTGATTAAGTAGGCAAAATGAAACAGAATCTTTTCATCTAATTAAAATGCCTCTCTAAAACCTGAATTTTCATTTGTCAGAGAGAGAGAGAGAATGTATAATTAATAAAAAATTGAAATAAAGCCAACCCATAACCTGACTGCATATACAGCATCAAGGACAAAACAAACTGAATGCTGGACAGATAGTCTTTGAATTCAAAACCTGGTTTTGTTTCATATCGGCCTCAAATTTTGTGAGCTAAGCTTGACACTATATTGAAATTTCATTATCATGTTGCTATAGCAGATACCATTCTTCACAACCCAGATGCTATGAGGACCTCGCCTATTATGGTTTCTCTATTTTTAAACTTAGGGCTTACATAGGAATTCTTTACACAGAGTTGCCTGAACTATGTAAATGAACTATGCTGCATGTCATGAAAAATGAGACAGAAAAGCTTGGACAGTAAATGTTACTGAGGGTGTGGTGATTCATACCACAGGTCTCTAGACACTAAACTAGCATTACCTGCTCAGCAGCCTTATCCATAATACATTTAGCCTCACAAGCATCACCCTTTGGGTTTAATGTCACCAGACAACCAGGAGCGGCGCCAGGGATTTTGGCGCCCTAGGCGGGGGTCCTTCTGTGCTCCCGGTCGTTGGTGGCAATTCTGCGGTGGGGGGGTCCTTCCGCGCTCCGGGTCTTCGGTGGCAATTCTGTGGCAGGTCCCAGAGCGCGGAAGGACCCCCCGCCGCCGAATTGCCGCCGAGAGTGGCAAAATACCACCCCCCCAAATCCTAGCACCCTTGGTGACTGCCTAGGTCACCTAAATGGAAGCGCTGGCCCTGCAGACAACAGCAGGGCAACTTTTTTCCTCCCCCCACAATATTGGTAAAATATACAGATTTGGCAACACCAAAATATCTCATGAATTAGTGTCAGTTATGCTGAATTGTTTTCCCAGCTCTCCTTTGGCCAACTCAAGCCACAAGTGTTTCCTGGCCTTCCAGCCAGATCACTTTGCAAAGTCTTGCCCCTTCCGTGACCAGAGTCCTTTACTAAAGTCCAACAGAAATGTGTACAAAATCAAAACTTCAGCCTGGCTGAGCTCAGCTGGCAGCTACCTCATCACAGTCATGCCCCTGGTGCTCTATACTGTCATAGATTCATAGATTCTAGGACTGGAAGGGACTTCGAGAGGTTATCGAGTCCAGTCCCCTGCCCTCATGGCAGGACCAAATACTGTCTAGACCATTCTTGATAGACATTTATCTAACCTACTCTTAAATATCTCCAGAGATGGAGATTCCACAACCTCCCTAGGCAATTTATTCCAGGTTTAACCACCCTGACAGTTAGGAACTTTTTCCTAATGTCCTACCTAAACCTCCCTTGCTGCAGTTTAAGCCCCTTGCTTCTTGTTCTATCCTTAGAGGCTCAGATGAACAAGTTTTCTCCCTCCTCCTTATGACACCCTTTTAGATACCTGAAAACTGCTATCATGTCCCCTCTCAGTCTTCTCCTTTCCAAACTAAACAAACCCAGTTCTTTCAGACTTCCTTCATAGGTCATTTTCTCTAGACCTCTAATCATTCTTGTTACTCTTCTCTGGACCCTCTCCAATTTCTCCACATCTTCCCTGAAATGTGGTGCCTAGAACTGGACACAGTATTCCAGTTGAGGCCTAACTAGAGCAGAGTAGAGTGGAAGAATGACTTCTCATGTCTTGCCTTCAACACACCTGTTAATGCCTCCCAGAATCATGTTTGCTTTTTTTGCAACGGCATCACACTGTTGACTCATATTTAGCTTGTGGTCCACTATAACTCCTACATCCCTTTCTGCTGTACTCCCAGTGAGAAAGTCCTGAGTCAAATGAGGATATAGATGGGGGAATTTTGCACTTACCTAGCTCTTTCATGATAACAGAAGAATGCTAGTATGTTAGTTATGAGGGGCATCCCCGAACCTGTCATAAATGTAGTGCTTCTGATCATTTTGTGGTGTCATGCCATCCAGTACTGCTGTGGGCAGCTGGGCACTTAGCAGCAGTGTGTCCATATTACACCAGATGTGCATGATGGAGGAACTAGGTACATGGGCAAGAGATCCATGCCAAGGGAGCACATGGAGGTGGGAAGGATGGTGGTAGAGGAAAGCAGAGAAATGGGTGGCAGTTTGCTTCTATAAATCAGTAGGAGGCCAGATTATGGCATCTGAGAACAAGAGTGAGGAGAAGGGAAGGGGAATAAGTGTTTCTACAATGGTACAACCCCCGCTTGCTGTTGGAGGAGAGGGGGAAGAACTTGCCTACGGTGCTCCCATTCTAGAGGTGATCAGTGGTGCATGGACCAAGATGATAGGCATTAGGTGCAGGAAGCTGCAGAAAGTGTCGCAACAGCAGAGAGAGAGGAAGATAGGGCAGAAGGCTGACCCTGACATAGAAGTGGAGAGGTGTCAGGATGAAAAAAGGGAAAAGGGTTGTAACATCTGAGGTGGCTGTGGTGGTCAAGGGCAAAGTTGCTCAAGCCTTATATCCTTTGGTAAAGGATGTGGGGACTGAAGGGGAAGGGAGGGAGCACTCTCCATGTCAAATGCCATCTGAGTTTGGGGCATCTGCCATACAGGACTCTGACCTGGCTCACGTGGCCTGCCTTCCTGTACTAGTTTCTGCCCCTTCATATTCTCCTTCTGCTCATCTAAACTTTAGGAAGTAGGTGAAATGCTTCCCAGGATACCCAGGGTTGTGAGGCAGCTCGCTACCACCTGCCCTTGGCGTGAGGAAGCCATGTCTGTGCCTGGTGTGTTAGCTCCCTAATACCAGCAGCCCAAGTACTCCTCTCTCAGCTCATGTGGGCTCTGCCATCCCTCTGCAGGTAAGCAATAGGCACATTCCAACCCTGAGCCCTACAAGTATTTCCTGTAGCATCCAGCCCCTGCTCTACTGGACATTCATAGAATTCCAAATCCTCTGTTCCCAAAGGAACAGTACACAAGAGCTTCCTAGTTACATCATAGAACACAGCTTCTCATAGCACACAGCACTTACACTTGCTATCTCTATAAAAAAGCTAAGTTTATTTATCAAAGAACAGAGATTCAAATGAGAGCAAGTAGAAATATCAGAAACAAAGGGTAACACAAAATAAAATCATAGCACAAATAATACAGCCTCAGCTTAACTAATAAGACATTGTCATAACAGAAAAAATATCACCCCAAATCCTTCCAGTGTATTATAGCCAGCCTTGGCTGTTCATGAAATAACCCCACTGTCAGCTTACTTCCTTGTTGAAAGAATCCAGGGTGTCCCTTAGCAACCCCAGATGTATTAAAAAAAAAGTTCTTTGATCTTTATTTAGAAACCAGACACCCTCCTGCTATGAGTTCCTTCCTGTAGATTTTGTGATCCCATGTTAATTTCTTAATCTAGTGTCTAAATATGCAGATACATATTTCATAATAGATACCTAATACTCCATTTGCATAAAACGAAGCAGAGCAATAAGCATCTCCAGGCTGAAAGGAACAAGTAGGGCTAAAGACATACGCTATTGGATTATGCTTTGTTTAGGCTGGAAGTTGAGGATCTGGTCTGGTAAATTAAGGTCTTACTGGGGATTTGAAGATCAGGCCTGGTGTATCACCTCTAGATTGATAGTGGAAAATATGGAAATACAGATAAGATTATCAATAGGAGGTAAGGATCGGGCATTTTGGATTAGGTATCCCAATGGGAGTTGAAGGTGAGGAGATGAGATTTTGATTCTTAATGGGAACCTAAATACCTGGCATGGAGGATTAGTCTCCAAATGAACAGTTGATGATCCCAGAAAAGTATGTGACCAAAGAAGCTGTAAGGAACTGTGAAAATTGGGGTTAAGTAACCTACCAAAAGAAGTTTTGACACATTAGTCCAGTCTTTCTCAAACCACAGATTAATTATAAGCGATAAGTCAGTTTGAAAATTAGAAGCAGAACAACAGGTGATTGAATTACGATGTAATCACAATGACCCCAGTTGTAAGTAACTTAACCTGAACATATGGCAATGTAGATTAGGCTCCCAGTGGAGAATTAAAGATCTTATCTATGGATTTATCACCCAATGGGAAGCTGAAGATCCGGAAATATGGCTTGAGGCCCTACTAGGGATCTGGGCTAGTGGATTAGGCTCGGAGTGAGAGGCTGAAGATTTGGAAATATGAATTAGTCTTCAAATGGGGACCTGAAGATTTGACCTGAGGAAATAGGTTCTGAGTGTAGAGCAGAAGATCTAGCATGCTGAGGTAGGCTCTATGAGGAAGCAGAAAATCTGGTTTAATGTGCAGACTAGTATATGACCACAGAATCTTTTAGCACTTGTGACACCTGGGTACAAGTAAACTACCAGTGAGAAGTCTTGACATGTCAGTCCAGTCATACAACCATTTGAACTGCTGTTTGCGAATTAGCTGTAGAATCAGGGACTTGACTGACATCACAATGGCCCTAGTCAAGAGTTACCTGACAGGAAAATATGGTTTTGTTGATCAGGCTCCCACTGAAGAAATAAAGATCTACAAATGCGGATTAGGCTTAAGATAGGGAGCCGAAGATCTGTTATAATGCATGTGAAGATCTGAAAACATGAATTAGACTCTGAACAAGGAGCAAAGATCAATGCTGTTGATGTAGAGTCATTAGGGTTCTGAAGATTCAGCTTGAGATCAGTGCTAACATGCAGTCATGGAACCTTTCAGGCCCTATTAAAATTAGGACTTGATCCACTGACTTATTACAACCAATACAACTGCACATGATAAATTAGCTAGACAATAATAGTGACTATTCATTGCAGAACACTGATGTTACAACAGCTCCAGTTAAAAGTAACTTGATACGAACATCTGGCAATGTAGATTAGTCTTCCAGTGGGCACTTCAAGATCTTGCCTAGATATCCGGCTCTAAATAGGAAACTGAAGATTTGGAAATAAGGATTAGGCTCAGTATGGGGATCCAAAGTTCTGGAAATACAAATTTAGTCCCTACTAGGGCTGAAGATCTGAGGTGGTGAATTAGGCTTTGAATAAGGGTCTGAAGAGCTGGAGTTGTGCTCTGAAAGGGAACCTTTGATTCAGCTCAGAATGTGGAGCTGAAGATCTGGCATGGTGAAGCAGGCTGTCAAATGGGGAACAGAAAGTCTAAAAATATGGATGAGACTCTGAATAAGAAGCAGAACAGCTAACAATGTGAATTAGGCACCAACAAGAATGCGGAGGATCTAGATATGGATTAGGATCCATATGAGGAGTTGAAGTTTGGTAAATACGGATAAGGCTCCTATTGGTGTTGTAAATATCTGGTATGATAGATTCTAGGCTCTTAATGTGAAGTAGATGATCTAGAAGTGTGGATTAGGCTTCTAATGAGATGCTAAAGATGTGGTCTTTTGGATGTGAAGCTGAAGAGCTGGCATGCCAACTTTGGTTCTGATTCGGAAGCTGAAGGTCTAGGTTTATGCCCAAACCAGTACACAAGCACAGAACCTTTCAGGACCAAATAACCTACCAAAGGGACATGCTGATATACAAATCCAGTCTCTCTCAGCCATTGATCTATTTCAACCAATGCATTTTCACTTTGCAAGTTAGCTGCAGAAAAATGGTGATGCTTGGTTGAGTTACACAATGGACCCAGTAAAAAGTTACCTGACCTGAACAGTAGGTAGTTGAACATCATGCCTATATGAATTTGGCTTCAAATGAGAAGCTAAAAATTTAACAAGATGAGCTTGTGTCCCAGTGGGTAGCTGAAAAGATGGAAATATGGATTAGGCACAATTTGGGAAGGCTGAACATCTGGAAATGAGTATTCAATTGCTAAAGGACACTTGAATTTCTGGCATGATGAATTAGGCTCCAAAAAAGGGAACTGATGATCTGTAAAAGTGGATTAGTCTCAACTAGAGAATGGAAGTTCTGGCCTAGGGGAATAGCCTCTGAATATAGAGCTGACTATCTGGCATGGTGAGATAGCTTCTTACAAGAAAGGTGAAGATATATCTTCATACCTAAACCGATAGGCTGCCATAGAATATTTCAGTACCCTCTCAGAACTCACAAACCTTCTCAAGATTCAGTTTGGCCATAGGACCTATAGGAAACCAGCTAACATTTTACGTTTGTGTGTAGGCTGACAGGAGTTAGGGCAGACACAGAGGAACTTGCTAATGGTGATAAGTGTATGATAGTGTTATGCCTTCTGCAGAGATTGTCAGCAATTGTATTGCTGAATTAGTAGATTCCAATGCCCAAGAAGGATTGCAAGGGCTCATAAGTGGAACCTAGTGCAGAATCAAAGTTTACCTCCATCAGCTGACCCTCTTAGTTTAATACTACTACTGAAAGGCCTACAACAATGCCCTGCAGTGCAGTCTATATGCCTACTAGAGTTCTACTATCCAGACTTGTCCTTCATACTTGTATGCTTGCTATCTAGAGCCCATTGTGGTGTTCACTGGGCCTTATTTTCTAAAGGGCAGTATTTTAGGGCTGTTGCCATTTCAGATAACAACTTGAAAAAGGTGAATAAGGTGCAAATACCTGATCTGCCAGCACAAATATGGTAATTATGTATGAAAATTATACATATATATATATACACACACACACATACTTCTATTCCTGGTCCCTTTGCAGATCATGTCCATCGCATCCATTATTTTCCTGAAATATCTTAGTTGTCCCCTAACTCTACCTTGCAGCATCCTGTTTTTTCTCTGGTGACTTGTAATCCTCACATTACCTCAGTTACACCCCAAAAGATAAGACATTTATTTCTAGGATTATCTTTTGTAGGTCATTTTCTTTCACTGAAAACAAATATTATTCAAAAATTTTCTGAACTGTTCTTGGAGAGTAAATAAGAGACTAATTTAGGGGCATGTTCTATGATGTGAGGCCACGACAGTGCACCTTGAATGGACAAAACATGCTTATGTCTAGCCCCTGATATGTTCTATTTGTTGAACATGGACTGTTTTTCTATAACTTGCAAGGCTAAAGCCACAAATACTTAGTGGCAAATAACTATCAAAGGGTGTAATCTGGTGGAAACTTTTCTTACAGCATGCAATAAATACATTTTGGGCTAAACATCCATTTCTTTCATAGGGGAGCACCAGGCTCATGTCACTGTCATTCTCTAATCCACGAGACTGGTTTATATTACCTTATGTATACAAAACCGAAACTATGTTCGGAGTTTTTTCAAAGAAAATAAGCATTTGCAGTTTTTCTCATGTGAAAAAAGTAGATTTAAGGGGATTTGCCTGTTTAAATACTGCTCTTTTGAAATGGTTGTTTTTCTGAGAAAAAGCAGTTGAAGATTACAAAATTACAAAATATCAGAAGGTCAAAGTACCGTAGTAACAGTTTTCTTTTTGTTGAGGAATAACATATGCAGAGATCAGGTTAAACAGAAGTGTCTAATTCTTATTTGGATTCCACAAGGTCAGCAAAGGAATTTAGGAGACAAATTTTTCAGCAGCAAGTGATATTAATAATAACTATTTTTAAAAAGCTAATGAAAGGAAGGTATTTTAAATTATTTAGAACTATGTAAATTAAAAGCAGCCTTAATGGCTCTAATTCAATACTGATAAATGATGGACATACTCCAGTGCACTGTATCACAAATTGGGCTTGCTGCTGAGGCAGAATAATAAAGTTCTCAGCTCCATCTATCTGGCCCATCATCACCACTATCCATCCTCTGCACACTCTTTATCAATGGCCACACCCTCCCCCACAGACCTTCCTTCTCGCTAACAGCTTCATCAATCTTAATCTGAAATCAATTAAATAAGACAGACAAAGAGAAGGATGACAGTTTGTAAAAGGCAGGGAAAACAAAAAGGGCAGGCAATGCTAATATGCAGTCAACACTCCTAATGCCGCAGGGATCCAGAGAAGCAGACCCTCAAGACTTTGAGCCAGCAGTTCTGAGCTGCACTTTGTGAGGGGCATAACTTAGAAGGTGGGGAAGGCAATGGTGGCTGGGCATCTCTTTTGTGTTTCCAAAGTTCTGGTCTGGTCTGATGGACAGCATGACCTCTGGCCTAAAAATGAGAGCAGCTGCAGGGACTGCCCAATTTATGACTGCTGCCCACAGCTCTCTAAAGAGACACCCTGAATAGCATTACAGAAAATAGTTCCTGTGCTGTAGGAATTCCCAGGAGGCAGGATTCACCAGGATCCTGGTCCCTTTATGATGGTAGTGTAAAAGAAATAGATCATACCCATTTCACAAGAGACTAACAGATCCAAAAAATCAAGTAACTTTCTAGAGCCTTTTAAATGGTAGAAGAGCAAAAGTTTCTGGCAGTTTCACTGCATGGACCCAGTAAGGGTCTTCAGCAGACCCCTAGGCAAACAGAAATAATATATAACTAATATGTTTCTAGTGCTTCTTCACGGTTGAATCTAGGCAACAAAATCAATTAAAAGTAGCAACAGGAACAGATGGTGATTAAAAACTGCTTGATCTTCTATGCCCCTCTCTTTGTTAGGTCACATTAAAATGGATCATTAGAGAAGAGAAACAAAGGGAAAATAAAAATGTCACCAGCAACTCTGAAGAAATCATTATAGAGGTGCTCCTAGCAACTCCATAGTTAAGGGTGAGTTTAAAGCAGGACGGAAATTCCACTGTTTCACAGTTTATTTAATTTAGTTTTCAAATTTGGCACAATTACTCTTCAGAGGACAATTCAATTTTGTAGCAGATTTTCTGGATGAAAGACTTTACTTTTCCAGAACAGATTTCACAATAACATTTTTTTTTAAATTCAGTAATTATCTTATCTTTTCATGGCTCAAATAAGCTTAATAATGGAATAATACACTTCAGACTTTCCAGATTGTTACATCTCTTAACGAATATGTGAGCTTTCAAAGTTAGTAATGATTTTTGCAGTATTGCCAACCCCAACAGTGCTAAACTCATGACTCAAGTCCCAGAAATAACACTTTGGGGTTGTTTATTATTATTATTATTAGCTTTCTGATGTTGGAATCTTTAGGACTTACATGTTTAAGCTTTTCTTCATAGCCACAAGCCATTCTCAGATGATAACCTCATTCCAGCTGGAGCTATAATAAAAACATAAAATACCACAAGATGCATGATAAAACCTTGAGAGTTGACACAGCTGCTGTTGAGCCAGATCCTAAGCTAGTGCAAATTGGCATAGTTTCACTGAAGTCAGTTGAGCAACACTGAATTACACAGCTGAGGATCTGGCACATTATAGTCAACGGTTAAGTCAAAATGCCAGGAGCTGGGGCTAGATGACAGGAGATGGAACACCCGAAATTGCCCTGTTCTGTTCATTCCCTCTGAAACATCTGCCACTGGCCACTGCCAGCGACAGGATACTAGTCTAGATGGACAATTGGTCTGACCTAGTGTGGCCGTTCTTATCTTGAACTACAACCAAAAGTCTCCAAATACAGACCTTTGGGAGGGGATTCAGCTCATGCCCAACTGCTGTCTCTACCCCCATACCTATTTCCCCACATCCCTCTAATAAGTCAGGATTAATTGCCTGCTGCTTTCATCCTGAAGTTATGTGGTTGTTAAAATGGACACTTACTATGATTTTCAAAGGGCCAAGGGAGCTAGGTATCCAAATTGCATTGAGTTTCAGTGATATTTTGGCACCTTGGCCAGAATCCCCAAAGGTATTTAGGTACTCAACTCCCATTGAAATCAGCAGGAGTTAGGGACTTAAATACCTTTAAGGATCTTGGCCCCAACGTCTTTAGCCTCCTTTGAAAATACCAGCCCTAATAAAAATAATTGAAGCTCAAGTTCTAAAAATAATCAAGGCTTAGAGATCCTGTATGTACAGATAGCTGGAGCCACGAATAAAGAATAGTTTCAACTAATGTTCCCTGTAAACTGTCTGGCTAGGCAGCAATCTTGTATGCACTGCACAGGTCCGAAATGTGCCACTTACGCCTCCTCCATGCAGCCCAGCAGAAACAGGTACCTGTTGGAATTAACTACTGTAATGGTTTCAACACAGAGCTTCACACCTCCAGAGCTGCTGCTGACAGGACCAACCCCCCACCATCACCACTACCAGACACTTACCCCCTCCCCTCCACACAACCCCCCTCACTGAAAAAAAGGCATAAGCTTGCCCAAGGACAAAAATGTATTTCTCAGTGGAGTTTGTAGCCCTCTCACTACAACAAATTTTTAGAGGGAACATTGGGAGCAGGAAGTTACTTTCAGTTTTCCTGACAGAAGTTGTCTAGGTATTGGGCTATAGATACACATTTACCCACAGCCCAGCACTGCATTGTCCAAGAAGGAGCACAAGTCCCCTCCCTACTGCTCCCTCATTTTTGCCCCTCTGCTCTTGTTATTGTTTCTCAGCTTCCCATCCCCACCCCTTTTCCCCCTTTTATGCCCTCACCTCCATTTTTTAAATCTCTTAACTCCCCCCATTTTTATCCCCATTTTGTTGGAGGAGAAGATTGTTATGGTAAGAGGGCAGCAGCTTCATTTATTTCTGCTTCTTTCCTCTGTTGTTATTGAGCATGTTCAAGTTACTCAGAGCTGATACTGCACCAGAGATCCCTCAGCTCCCCATCCGTGCCTCAAAGGCAGCATTGGAACAGGAGAGGTATGAGCATCACTCTTGGTATGCCAATTTGACAGAGCCACGTCAGCTTCATGGAGAAAGGGGCAGGGTGATCCATGCTGACTGACTATATAGGTAGCCTGAGCCATCATCCCTGCCCCTGCCTTCCCTGATGAAAGTTCATCCCTACTCTGAAAGTCCCAGATACGTGTATAAGATGGTCCTACTTAACATGCGTGTGTTCCTGGGGCAGCACTCTCTTCTCCTTGTGCTACTGACCACCATTGCTCTCAGTGCAGCAACTGTAGTAGCACTAACCCAAGAGGATGTCTGCAAAAAGGATGTTTATCCTCCTCTGTGGCATCAGGCTCCAGGAAGCATAGAGGATTTCCCAGTACATGGCAACAAAATCATCATCAGTGCCTGGAACTATCTAGAGAGACTGGGAGTGTATAAGATCTTGCTCAACTATTCAGCTAAATATTTCATCACATCTGGATCAAATATCCTATGGGGCTTGCCTCTTCAGCTTGGCTGGCAATATCAAACAGGTACAAACTCTCTCCTTAAAAGGGCTGTAATAACTAAATATTTAATAGATAAATGCAGGTTTGTTATTTTCATGGCCTCTTACTTGCAACCAGTACAGTCCCATGCATTCTGAATTTTGCTTTACCCAGAAGAGAGTTAAGTTGCTAGGTTGGAAGGGAACTTTTGAAATGAATGCAATGTCCTTGCGCTGTTGAGCAATAGATATGGGAACTTGATGTTGCCTGGCTGATATGGGAAGATATTGCCACAAACAATGTTAATCAAAAGCCAAGTATGGTTTTTAAAAATCGTACTAGGCCAAAAATAGAGGTAGAAAATTAATAAATTAGTGTCTTAATTCACTGCTTTAAAAAGCATTTCCTGGTCATCTAATTTTATACTGGATGTTGCAACTCTGATTTTAAAATATTAATGGATTGTTTTTGTTGGTGTTTTAATTTGGTAGCTTATGATATCTTCACTGGTAGCTTCAGCATAATTCCTTGAATGGGTTGAAAAATTTTAATTTTTTATGAATTTGTTTTTGAAAATATTTTCAGATCTTGTCCTTTTTTTACCAGCTTGAAAAGCGTGAGAGATTTTTTGAAATTTCAAAGTTTTGACAAAAAGATTTGTGAAAAAATTCAGGAAAATGTTTGTGTAGGCCCAGTCCACAAAAGCCAAGCAACATCACTGTTTTCAGTGATTTGTCATTCCTGTTGTCATTCTTAGTAGACAGCAAAGTGAAAGTATATATATGATACAGGGAGGCATACTTATGCTAACCAGATTAAAGCTAGCCTGCCGCGGAACCTGGATACATATGTGGGTTGCTAGCTCATGCTGAAACCCATGCTGCCAGGTCTACAGTGCTGTTGTTACTGGTGCTAGCAAGTTTAAAGTTAGCATTGATATGCCTACCCACGCTAAAAATCACATCTTCATTTTGCAGTGTTCACATACGCTAAAGGTCTCTCTGGGTCAGAAAGGAGGCACATTAGTAAGAATTTTGTGAGGAATCTTGCCCTGCTACTTACTGTAGTATAACTGTTCTGTGGATAAAGGGAAGCCTCCCACTTAAAGGTGGTGTTAATTCCCCCTATTTCATGTGTTAACAACTGAATTTACCAGTGTTACCATTCAGGAGACTACATTTTCTAGGCAATTTCCTAGCTAAAAAATTGTTGGTAAAATTTTCAAGTAAACATTTAAAAATCACCCTGTTTTGAAATCCCCTGCCTTCCATTGCACAGTGTTGGGAGAAGGTCCTAACTCAAACAATGCCGTGCCTTTGCATCTTCCCAGTGCTATTGGGGAAATTTGGAAAAAAGTTTTAGCTAAACAGGATAGAATCAGTTATCTATTGTAATAAATTCTGCCTAGCTGTTCTTTTCTGCTCCCAGATTTTCATGGGAGGTCTCTCCCTGCAAGTGCCCTCTGGATCAGCACCCCACTTCTAAACCACAATGGATAATAGGAGCCAGAGCACCCCTTATAGGATGGTTCATGCAGTCAGCCAGAATGGGACAGTGCCAAAGCGCAACTCCTCACACTGGGCAGTAGTATAACTCCATAGGTATCAGCGCACAACACTCTTGGTAGTCTCCTGGTTTCTTCTCTGACAAGTTATTCAGCAATTCCTCAGAAATAGGTAGAGTAAAATTTTAATTACCAACACACTTCCCACACATCGACACTGCAACCTCCCATTATTCTGATCTTAATTTAGAATATGAATTCATCAGGGCAGGGACATTATCTTTAATCGCTTTGTTTTGTAA
Organism: Gopherus evgoodei; assembly: GCF_007399415.2. Lineage (NCBI taxonomy): Eukaryota > Metazoa > Chordata > Testudines > Testudinidae > Gopherus > Gopherus evgoodei. Next base: position 107,759,358 of record NC_044324.1, read on the forward strand.
TGCGTTATGAATATCTTCAGTGCTATTATGGAGGCTTCGGTAACTAGTGAATCTATGAATCTGTAGCTAAATGTAGTTGAGCAATAGTCTCCAGGGCTGTCACTGTATCGTCTTTCTAAAGCACTTAATTCACTTTAAAAAGCTGAACAACTATCAATTTTGATTTAGATTTGACCCATATCATTGACCAGTTTCAAATTAGGCTCCGAGTAGAGCTGTCAAACAATTAAAAAAATTAATCACAATTAATCGCACTGTTAAACAATAATAGAATGCCATTTAAATATTTTTTGATGTTTTCTATGTTTTCAAATATATTGCTTTCAATTACAACACAGAGTACAAAGTGTGCAGTGCTCACTTTATATTTATTTTTATTACAAATATTTGCACTGTAAAAAACAAAAGAAATAGTATTTTTCAATTCATCTAATACAAGTCCTGTAGTGCAATCTCTTTATCATTAAAGTTGAACTTACAAATGTAGAATTATGTGCAAAAAATAACTGCTTTCAAAAATAAAACAATGTAAAACTTTAGAGCCTGCAAGTCCACTCATTCAGAAAAACAAGTTTACCTGCCTTAGGAGGAGATAATGCTGCCCGCTTCTTGTTCACAATGTCACCTGAAAGTGAGAACAGATGTTCTCACAGTACGGTTATAGCCGGTGTTGCAAGATATTTACATGCCAGATGTGCTAAAGATTCATATGTCCCTTCATGCTTCAACCGCCATTCCAGGGGACATGCGTCCATGCTGATGACAGGTTCTGCTCGATAACAGTCCCAAGTAGTGCAGACCAACCCAGGTTCCCTTTCATCATGAGTCAGATGCCACCAGCAGAAGGCTGATTTTCTTTTTTGGGGGTTTGGGTTCTATAATTTCTGCCTCAGAGTGTTGCTCTTTTAAGACCTCTGAAAGCATGCTCCACACCTTATCCCTCTCAGATTTTGGAAGGCACTTCAGATTCTTAAATCTTGGATCAAAGTGCTGTAGCTATCTTTAGAAATCTCACATTGGTATGTCTAGTTTTGTTCAATATCTTCATTAATGATCTGGAGGATGGTGTGGACTGCACTCTCAGCAAGTTTGCAGATGACACTAAACTGGGAGGAGTGGTAGATACACTGGAGGGTAGGTATAGGATACAGAGGCACCTAGACAAATTAGAGGACTGGGCCAAAAGAAACCTGATGAGGTTCAATAAGGACAAGTGCAGAGTCCTGCACTTAGGACGGAAGAATCCCATTCACTGTTACAGACTAAGGACCAAATGGCTAGGAAGCAGTTCTGCAGAAAATAGCCTAGGGGTTACAGTGGACAAGAAGCTGGATATGAGTCAACAGTGTGCCCTTGTTGCCAAGAAGGCTAACAGCATTTTAGGCTGTATAAGTAGGGGTATTGCCAGCAGATCAAGAGACATGACCATTCTCCTCTATTTGACATTGGTGAGGCCTCATCTGGAGTAGTGTGTCCAGTTTGGGGCCCTACACTACAAGAAGGATGTGGAAAAATTGGAAAGAGTCCAGTGGAGGGCAACAAAAATGATTAGGGGGCTGGAGCACATGACCTATGAGGAGAGGCTGAGGGAACTGGGATTGTTTAGTCTGAAGAAGAGAAGAATGAGGGGGGATTTAATTTGATAGCTGCTTTCAACTACCTGAAAAGGGGTTCCAAAGAGGATGGATCTAGAATGTTCTCAGTGGTACCTGATGACCGAAGAAGTAGTAATGGTCTCAAGTTTTAGTGGGGGAGGTTTAGGTTGGATATTAGGAAAAACTTTTTCACTAGGAGGGTGGTGAAGCACTGGAATGGGTTACCTATGGAGGTGGTGGAAACTCCTTCCTTAGAGGTTTTTAAGGTCAGGCTTGACAAAGCCCTGGCTGGGATGATTTAGTTGGGAATTGATCCTGCTTTGAGCAGGGAGTGGACTAGATGACCTCCTGAGGTCCCTTCCAACCCTGATATTCTATGATTCTATGATTTGCATTTTGTCAAATCTGCAGCAAAAGTGTTCTTAAAATGATGTGCTGAGTCATAGTCCGAGATTGCTATAACATGAACTATATGGCAGAATGCGGGTAAAACAGAACAGAAGACATACAATTCTCCCCTAAGAAGTTCAGTCACAAATCTAATTCATGCATTTTTTTTTAACAAGCATCATCAGCATGGAAGTGTGTCCGCTGGAATGGCGGCTGAAGCATGAAGGGGCATACAAATGTTTAGCATACCTGGTACGTAAATATCTTGCAATGCTGGCTACAAAAGTGCCATGCAAATACTGTTCTCACTTTCTGGTGACATTGTAAATAAGAAGTGGGCAGCAGTATCTCCGTAAATGTAAACAAACTTGTTTGTCTTAGTGATTGGCTGAACAAGAAGTAGGACTGAGTGGACTTGTACGCTCTGAAGTTTTACATTCTTTTGTTTTTGAATGCAGTTATGTAACAAAAAAATCTAAATTTGTAAATTGCATTTTCATGATGAAGATTGCACTATAGTACTTGTATGAGGTGAAATGAAAAATACTATTTCTTTTGTTTATTTTTACAGTGCAAATCTTTGTAATAATAAATAATATAAAGTGAGCAGTGTACACTTTGTATTCTGTGTTGTAATTGAAATCAATATATTTGAAAATGTAGAAGAACATTCAAAAATATTTAATAAATTTCAATGGGTATTCTATTGTTTAACAGTGCGATTAAAACTGTGATTAATTGTGATTAATTTTTTTAATCACGATTAATTTTTTTGAGTCAATCATGTGAGTTAACTGTGATTAATTGATAGCCCTAGTTCCTAGTTGTTTCATTTTGATTGCACAATATATGGAAATATAATAGTAGAAGGAGCTCCAAACTTTTTCGTAGTATGGATCACATCTTACCAGAGAGATTATCTTGTGGACATCTCACCATTCATGATTACACATCTTCCCTTAGGCAAGTACAGCAATTGTTTATATAGAAAATAGTAATCGAAAAGGATTTAATGTATTTTAGATTTCATTTAATGTGATTTATCTGGCAGAAACATATCCAACTCATTCTCCACATACCAAATGCTCTACTGTCCAGCATTTGGGAACCTCTGAAATAGGTATTATAGGACCTGATTCACCAAAGCACATGCGTAAATAGTTTGTTTAATAAGCATGAGACTAAAGCATGTGACATGCTTTAATGGGTGAAATGCTTAATTACAGTGAGGTTACTCACATAATTAATGTTAAACACATGATTTAAATGTGTTGCAGAACAGGAAGAGGATACTTATATTACATCCTTAAATGCCTTCACAGAATCACCATGAGACTGTAAACATGTTTAACATTAAGCACGTGTTGAAGAGTTTGGCTGAACAGGAGTGGGATTATTCAGATGCTTAATATTGAGTACACACTTTTGTGCTTTGTTGAGTTCAGGCCAGGGTTTGGGAGTCTCAATTCACTGGCATTCTGTACTTAGGGGTACAAACCTCCCCAGAGCAGCTGAGTGAGATATTTATGCTGTGCTGTTCATTAGGTGTGTCTGGTACATAAGTGATTTTGCTTCTGTTGTCAAATTAGTATTAACTGTTGTCATTAACAGATAGCTAAGGGTTAATGTTCTTTTACCTGTAAAGGGTTAACAAAGGGAACCAAACACCTGACCAGAGGACCAATCAGAAAACAAAATTTTTCAAATGTCAAGGGAGGGAAGTTTTTGGGTGGGTGTTCTTTGTCTTGGTTCGGTGGCCCTCTCGGCTCTGAGAGTGATCTCTCTATCTCCAGGCTTTCTAATCTTCTGTTTTCAAGTTGTAAGTACAAGGAAAGTAAGACAATAGGTTTATATTTTTTTTTGTATTTACATGTGTGTAGTTGCTGGAATGTTTTAAATTGTACTCTTTTTGGATAAGGCTGTTTATTCATTTTTTTCTTTTAAGCAATTGACCCTGTATATTGTCACCTTGATACAGAGACCATTTTTATGTTTTTTTCTTTCTTTTTATATAAAACCTGTTTGAGTTTTTCACTGGTTAAGGCTAAGGAACGAAGGGAGAGGGAAAATCTCTTTGTGTTAGATTTACTAAGCCTGACTTTGCATACCCTCTAGGTGAGGGGAGAGAGAGATTTGATCTCTCGGTACTTGTGTTTCAAGGACTGAAGCAGGGAATATCCTAGAGTACTCAGGGTGGGGAAATCTGGGAGGAGGTAAAGAGGGGGAAGGGAAGGGGTTATTTCCCTTTGTAGTGAGACTCAGGGCATCTGAGTCTTGAGGTCCCCCAGGGAAGGTTTTGGGGAGACCAGAGTGAGCCAGACACTGGAATTTTCTGGCTGGTGGCAGCGATATCAGATCCAAGCTGGTAATTAAGTTTGGAGGTTTCATGCTAGCTTCTCATGTTCTGAACTCTAAGGTTCAGCTCTGAGTAGGAAAGTTATGACAACTGTGCATTTATAAATGTCAGATTTTTATGTTTTCCAGCTTCAGACAGTTCTATATTTGCAGTTCTCCAAATAAGTTTACAGCCAGTAGTAGCAAAAGCCAATTTATTAATGCATCTTTTATGCACTACAGGAGGCATTGACTGTGAAATTAAACCACTATATTAACAGTAACTATTTTCTTTCACTGAGCCAAATCCTGCATGCTTTACTTATGCAAGAAGTCCCATAGGCTTCAATGGGACTGCTCCTGTGAATAAGGTGAGCAGCTTCTGGCATTCTATTTTGTTTTCATTCAGGCAGGCTAGCAGATCCTTCCAATGTTACCACCTGCAGCCATGGGGCTGGACAGCATCTGTGCATCTCTGTACGAAGCTGGTGGGCCTGTAAGTATGTTATTAGTTTGCTCTTATTTGGAAAGCAAGTAATGACCTAGAAGGTAATTCAGAGTCTTCCATCCACCTGAACTCCACTAAAGTAATTTCAGCATTACACGACTGTGTAGTGAAAGTTCACAGAATGCTATCTAAAACACAAGTAAATTAAAACTTCTTAACCCTGAAACTTGTGAAAGCTTAAATTCTCAACCTTAAAGTGTGGCTGTATTCTGAAAAGTGAATAAAGATGGCAGTGTGGGTTTCCATATTTGGTATCTATCAATGACCCAAGATCCAATTTGTTCATTTTAACTGCCAGCACCACAGCTAGTCAATGATGTGAAAGTCAAGCTAGGTTCTTTCTGGTTCATGCACCAGCATGAAGAATAAAAATCCTGTGGAGCAATTCTATCCTCAGCTGCACCTTCCCAACTCCGCTGTTGTCAATACCATTGGACTGGCGTAGTTGGACAGGAGGAACAGGAGTAGACTAATCCCACAGGAAGCAAGCCTGTGCTCTTATTATCTCCTCCCCTCAGAGTACATGAATCCTTTTCTGAGGTAAAAGTGTAAAGCCATCAGCTCACCCACCAGGTCTGTAGGAGGAACAACTGCCCAGACTTTCGTATAGAAGGGAAAAACACACTGCTCCTACATCAGCAGTTTTCAAACTTTGAGCTGAGTCACCCTCCCCACCTTTCAATTACAATTGTTGGTTGTGCCAGCCCCTCCCACTTTGGGATTTCAGGGCAGGGGAAGGTGCATGTGATGGTCTCTGAGGTGGAACCAGCACTGGGCATGGAGGCTGCCAGCAGTGGAAATGGGCACAAGTGACGCAGATGTTAACCCTGGCCCACCTGCTGGGTGGCCCAAAAAGGTGTCGGGGTGGAGGTTGCCCTCTCTCCCCAAGCCCTGCTGTACAAGGTTGGTACCAGCTGCCCAGCATTGCAACTTGCACCTCTCCCCCACCTTCCTCCATGCCCCCCAGGGAGGTGCACCCCACAGTCTGAAAATCTCTGCTCTACATACATCCAGGCTTGTTAAGTTTCAATACTGGCAGTTGATTTATTGCCCTTTCCTTTAGGCTTATGAGTTTCAGGAACTTATGTAGCAGAATCTTCCGTTTTCCAAAAAAAACTGTGCCAGAGTTTTCAGAACAACAGAGATGCATTCTTTACCAGTTGAGGATTGGAGTGTCTTAATTTACCATTTCACTCTCTCTTTAATTCATAGACATATGGAAATAAGCTCCAAAAACACACACTGAAACAATATAGCCATTTTCCCCCCCCAGAGTTGGTCTTACATGGCAGTATTTCTAGTCTTTCTACTGAAGCCTAATTCCTCAAAGAAAGAAAAAATATTTTTTTTTTAAAAAGAAATCACTAACTTCTTACTGGCCTGTTTGTCACTGAGGGCTACCCACATGCCAGTTCAAAAACTTTAGCTATTCTAAAATGAACCATAAAAAGTACACTTTTCTCTGTTTCCATATCCAAAAATGAATGATCTAGTTCAGAGATTTAAAAGAAATTTGTATTTTATGTCCCGGGTAAGATTTTCAAAAGCAGCTACGTGATTTAGATTCTAAGGCCTCATTGAAAGGCAATGGGATCTGGGCTTGGTGCTTTTGATATGAGACTTGGGCTCTTAGGCCACTTAAGCCTTGCAATGCTGAGTGGAGTAATTCCTGAATACCTTCAAAAAAGCTGGGCCATAGGTGGTTTTGTAATTTTATCTTATGCCTTTTTTCAAAAAGGCAACTGGCAGATAGAAAAAAAACGAGAATGATGCTTTACAGCTTAACATGACTATTTGAGCTTAAAGACACTTACATGGAATAAATGTTTGTTAAAAAAAACCGTTATTTTAGATAGGGCAGGATTTCCTACAGAAAACTTCAATCTTCAAGTTTTTATAACTTTTTTTAATGTTCAACCGATATTATTTTAAAGGGGAGAGACTCTTTCCCCTCCATCACTTCTGCCCCTCACTCCCGAATCTCCCCTGCTCATATTTTGCTGTCATGTGACCCTCTTCCTGCTCCACACCACCTGCTGGCAGGCTGCCTGAATCTACTTCATCCTAGCAAACTCCACAGAAGTGGAGACTTCTGTAATTAAGAGTCTGGCAACAATTCAGACTCGAAAAATATAAATCATGTGACCAGTGGGTGCTCAAACTTACAAAGAAACATAGGAATTGCCAGACGGGATCAAACCATCTAATCCAGCAGCATCTCTCTGACAGTGGCCAGCACCGCAGAGGAAGGTGTGAGAAACCTTGCATTAGGATAACCAGTTTGAATGGGTATCCTGATGTCATCATGTAACCTTAGCGAAATAGAAACATCACTTTACTTTTAACTGTGCTTACACTACCACTCTTCAGCAACATAGTACAGCACATTTGCTACATAGAGCTCACAGTATATGACTTTTTTTGCTATCTTCAGAAAAGATGATCAAATAAACCCATTCCTGGGGTGGAGCAGTGCAAGTATGGGCGTGTGTTGAAGAGTAAACTAGCAAGACGCATGTAAAACACAACAGCTATATCACTTTGTTTATATGTTGCATTTGTCCCCATCCCCATCTGTAAATGTGTGGACTCACCCCTGCGGTGCCTCCTGCTGGTTGCTTTGGGGAATTAGCTCGATTCCAGCTACAGAGCGCCCTCTGCAGGCCGGTGATCCACCTGTCCTCTGCTGGCCCCAGGCCCCTCTCTGGACCTCAGTGCCCCTTTAACTGGGTGTCCCCCCCCAGGGAAACACCACCCCACTATCCCCACTTTGTCTCAGTATTGGCTACTGACCAGTCATTGTCTAGCCCCCACGCCCTGGGGCAGACTGCAGTATCAGCCACTCATCATAGGCAAAGGGGGTTTGGTCTGGCTGCCTTTACCCACCCTCCGGCTGCCCCTCTGCAAGCCCAGTACCTTGGAGGCCTAGAATTAGGCCCTGCAGCCTGGGGAGTTGCTGGCCTAGGGCTTCCCAGCTCCTAAGGCTTTTCCCCCAGCCCTGCCTTCCTTTAGGTTCCCTGGGTGAGTCCTCGAGCAGCCAGGCCTGTCTCTCTCTCCAGTCAGAGAGAGACGGTTTCTGCTTCTGGCTCCCTTGGCCTTCTTATACAGCTTGTGGCATAGCCCCCAGCTGCAGCCACTCCTGCCATCAGCCCAGGCTTCTGGCTCCAGCTACGGCCCCCTTGCCAGGGCTGTTTTAACCTCTTCTCTTCCGGAGCAGGAGTCCACCCTGCTACACCATCCTTTTCTCCTTCTTTGATTGTAAACTTTTCAGTGCTGGGCTTCAATCTCAATACACTTCTGAAGCACCAAGCAAACTTTCACTGCTATGTAAATGGAAAAAAAATGTATCAGGCTTATAAATGTCTGAAGGTAAATATGAGTTTAAAATAAGAGCTGTAATTTGTAATTAAAGGTATGTAATGCATACCTTCCTTCCATGCAGGTTTTTATAGCATGCCCATCATCATGGTAAGTCCCACCTTCTGAGTAATAGAGCATTGTCAAACAAGGAGTGCTGCTGACACTAACAGGAGACAATGTCAAACCTTTAGTATCCTTCTGACTGAGTGTAAAGCTTGAGGGCATGAGCAGAGTCAACTACATACTGTATTTTAACTAGCATCATTCTCATATTATGGAAATGTGTCTTCATAGGAAAAGAAAGAGGCTATATGATCTTCATCCACTTTTCCCCCAAGCATGCAGTACAAATACACCACAGACTTCCAGATCTGTTTGATGAGCCCCTACTTAAATAGTCAGAAATACAATTACCGTTACCACTATCTATTTTCGATCACTGGTTTGTTATTTCAGAAAGCCTGCCTCAGAGTGAGCCACCAAGACAACCAATATTCTTATAAATAAAACCATATTTTGGGGCCATTCCTGAATTTCTTGTGCACCTAAAATTCAATGAGTTTGGGGGGGCAAAGGAATGCTAGGAGACTGGGAGTGGGGAGAAAAAAAAGAAACTTCTTCCAGCAGCTAGATGGAGATCAAAGACTTAAAAATCAGGAGGCATCCACAATCTATATACTGTTACAAAGCAAAGAGCCCCATAGACAATACCCTGATAAGAATGTCAGCACCTTTTCCTTTCCTAGATGCTAAGCGTGAGTGCTGGGCTTCTCACCAGGATAAGGCCCATGGAGCTAATTTTCATACCAACTTTTGACTTGTGAGTTTAGTCTCATGCTTGTGTCTGGTAAACTTTTAAGCCCTGTACATGGTAACATTTAAGGGCCTAATTTTTCAAGTTGCTACGTACTGAAAACTTTCAACTCCCATTGACTTAACAACAATCAGACTGTCATGTGTAAATGACTGATGATTTTGAACATTAGCAGAGGCAGAATCTCACTGTTTTCTCTAGATAGGCATGTTTCATTCACTTGCAACTGTCATCTCTTTTTATTTTCATGCATTATTATAGCTGTGAATTACTATCTGAGTATTATACCATTTCTGGGTGCCATGGAAGCTGGTTTCTTTGGACAGTTGCAACATGAGATAAAAATATTACCACCAGAAGAGCTAAGAGCAGACTTCTGCTACAGCACTGCCGACTGCCATTCCCACATTCCAAAAGTCATGGATGCATGGAAGGCTTATTTTGAGGTAAATCATCTTTTTTTTTGTTCCTAGTTGGTGATAGATGATACCAAAATATTGCTTTTTAAAGTTATTATTAATGTTTAAGAATCAGAGGGCCTGATTCACATCTCATTAGTATCAGCGTCAGTTAGGAGAAATCCAAATGAAGTCAATGGAGTTACCATGATGTAAAACTAGTTAGAGAGCAGTATCACATCCAAAATTTTTAAAGTTTGTAGCTTTATTTCTTCACTCAAAATAATTCTATGTTTTGGAATCTGACTCAAGAGATTGTTATGCTAATGCCTATACTAGTAATTTGAGAGCTGTGTTATGGCTATATAAAGAACAGAAATGTGATAGAGAATATTCTCCTTCAGAAATGCCCTTATCCTACTTTTATATGATCCTTTTGCTTCTTTGAGTGTCAAGAGAGTTGTTGAAAGTTTCACTCAGAAAGGCACTCTTCTGCACACGTACTCAGTCTCTCCCTCTCACTTCATACCTTTTCCCTAAAAAAGAGGTGACAGTTTCTTCTCCATCCCAAGTTTCAATAATGATTCCTTTAGTTAGACTTCCTCTCAGATTTTTTGTGACCAGCCAGAAATGCAAATATTATAATGTCCAGTCACCAGAGACTCAAAGTCTAAAACAAAAATTCTCTTGGTAAGCTAGACAGATGAACTAGAAAGCTGAAGGGTATGAGTGGATCAGTCATTACAGATATTTTAAGTTTATTTGTCTGAAATAATATGTTGAGAAGATTATAATCAAACAACTAAAATTATAATCCTAACCTAAAAGACAGCTAGCAGGATAAATTTGACAGCTCTCATTCTTTCAGACTTCCTGAAAATCTATATCAATGCACTTGAAAGTGTGTAAGAGATTGCTCAAGTAAGACCAGGAAGACAAGGATTGTAGCATGGAAAATTCCATGATGTCAAAACACAGAACTGTTGTTTATAACAAGACTTTTTAATAAAAAAATTCCCCACTGTTGTGAATACCAGTTCAGCTCCACAAGTTTTGGAAACCTACAGGAAGCATTTTGTTTTGTTTGTAAAATCAACAACATATCCTAACAATTTCTTGGGACCTCTCCACATTCCAAAAAATCAGGTAAAGCCACTGCACAATTTAATTTAAAAATCAGTGTCCACTTACTGTAGGAGTAAGAGGTAATCCAATGGGTACCAACCCCTTTGTTTATTGTTGACTTGTTTTATTTCTTATCTTCCCCTTGGAAATGATATCCTCAGCTGAATCATTCATTACAAGTACAGCAAACTATAGAAGAATTCAGTCTGCATTTTTTCCCCAACTCTAGCAGCAGTTTCCCATATTTTAAAAAGCAAAGTGGAACTGTGATGAAATGTATCCATTTAAACAGGAATTTTAAATTACAGAATGCCTTCTGGTTGCAAATCCAACTATTTCAGAGTCAGAAAAAGCACCACTTTAGGAGCAAAATACAATGTGTGTCATCCAGTTGTAGGCCTGATGCATAAGATACTGGGTAAAATTCTATGTTGTGTATTATGCAGTAGATCAAAATAGATCAGGGGTCAGCAATCATTCAGAAGTGGTGTGCCGAGTCTTCATTTTTCACTTTAATTTAAGGTTTCACATGCCGGTAATATATTTGATTGGTTTTTAGAAGGTCTTTCTCTATAAGTCTATATATTATATAACTAAACTAGTGTCGTATTGTAAAATAAACAAGGTTTTCAAAATCTTTAAGAAGCTTAATTTAAAATTAAATTAAAATGTTGATCTTATGCCGCCAGCCCACTCAGCCCACTGCTGGTCTGGGGTTCTGTTCACCTAGGTCAGCAGCAGGTTGAGTGGGGCCTGCGGCCAGGACTCCGGCTGGCAAGGGTCCGGCAGCCAGAACCCCAGACCAGCAGTGGGCTGTGCGGGGCCAGCAGCCAGGACCCCAGAGTAGCTCAGCCCACTGCCACTCAAGGGTTCCATCCACAGGCTCCTGCCAGCCGGGATCTCAGCTGCTGGACCCGCTCAGCCCGCTGCTGGTCTGGGGTCCCGGCCCTGCCCACACACAGTGGGTACCTACCTTCTCCCTGGTTCTGGCCCATTCTCTTCCTTTCTCTGCACTGAGCTGAGGGTGGGAGTGCACTGAGCACAGGACTGGGGGTGAAGGAGCAGGCTGGGGGTTGGGGTGTAGGGTCTGGCCAGGAGCTAGAATGAGGGAGGGGCTTAGGGTTGGGGCAGGAGGTTTGGGTGTGGAGCACTTACCTGGGCAGCTCCCTTTGGTGCAAGGGGTGCAGGTGGGAATATGAGATTTTGTGTGTGTGTGTGTGTGTGTGTGTGTGTGTGTGTGTGTGTGTGTGTGTGTGCGCGCGCGCGCGCGCAGAAGCTCCCATTTGGTGCAAGGGGTGCAGGTGGGAATATGGGTGTGGGTGTGTGTGTGTGTGTGCGCAGAAGCTCCCATTTGATGCTCAGTGGGGATGTGGGGGGTGCAAGTCAGGCTGTGGGGGGTGCATGGGATGTGGGGGGCTGGATATGTGGGGAGGTGCAAGAGTCAGGGGAGAGGGCTGGGGTCATGTGAGGGGGGTGCAGGTGTCAGGACAGCGAGGGCTGGGTATGTGTGGGCGTACCAGAGTCAGGGCTGGGGTTGTGGGGGGGTGAAGGAGGCAAGCAGAGGGCTGGGTGTGTATGAAGGGGGTACAGGGCTCAGGGCAGTGGCCTGGGGTTTGTGTGGGGCCCAGGGCTCAGAGCAGAAGGCTGGGTGTGTGTGGCAGGGGGTCAGAGCAGGGGGCGGGAGGGAATATGCCCCTATTCCACCCACCCACCCCTTCCCCAAGGCCCTGCATCCACTTCTTCTCTGCAGACCCCAGGACTCCCATGCCCCATCCAACCCCCTCTGCTCCCTGACTGCCCCCTCCAGAGACCCCCCCTAGCCACCCACCCAGGATCCCACCCCACCCCTCCCTGTCCCCTGATTGCCCCCCCTTATCCAACTCCCATGGCCTCAGACCCCTTACCATGAGGCTCCTAGCAGCATGTTCTGCTCTGCTCAGAGCCAGAAATGCTGCCCCGCAGGAGTGGGCAGACCTGCCCCTCAAAGCTCTGTGCGCATGGCGGCAGGGCTCCAGGGGAGGGGGGAGCGTGTCTGCCTCCCAATGGAGCCAAACACTGCCCCACAGAAGCACGCAGACCTTGCCCCCAGAGCGCTGCACATGCGGCAGCATGGCTTCAGGGGAAGGGGGAGGGGAGGGAAAGGGCTGGCGGCTTGCTGTGCTTGGCTGGATGCTCTGGCCCGGGAGCGTAGATCCCGCAGCTTGCCGCGCCAGGAGAGTGGGGCCATTTGCCCACCCCTGCATTAGGGTGTGCTGGGCACACTCGGCACACCCTGTGCACACGCCTATGCTTCTGCCCCTTGTCCTCACAGGGGGGAGGGGCGGAAAGAGTGGAGAAGAGCGGGCCGGGCCGGATTTTTAATGGTCTGCTGCTCCAGCAGGCAGCAGTGGGCCATTGAAAATCTTTGGCATGCATGCCATAGGTTGCTGACCCCTGTACTATATTATCAGAATGGTACCCCTTCTCCATCTCTTCCCCTGGCCCCCAATTGTGTCTTCTAGATTCAACCTGGCTCCATTGAAATCAATGACAAAATCTCATTAACTTTAATGGGATCATGACTTCACCTTGTAAATCTATTAATCATTCTCCCCCCACCCCCGGTGTCAAATATTAAGCTATAATCAATATGCAACATCCCCACATTCTAACTATTTAAAAGCAATTTTCCCCAGTTAACAAAACGTTTTTCAAAATAATTGTTTTCCAAGTAACAAAGTATTATGCATTTTTTAAAAATATTCTCTGCTGGTAATATTTTTATGTTCTGCTTCTGCTTTAGTATCTATTATCCACTGAACGGAAATCTGAAAGGCCCACAGCATCTTCCTTCTCAACAGAAAAAAATGAAACATTGCATTACTTATGGGAAGCGCATGTAGCATCCATTTCTTATGCAGTTCCAAAGTTCAGAAACAGGTAAGAGAAAGCTGCAAAAGTAGGATCACAAGGGAATAATTCCCCAGTTCCATGTCCATTAGTAGGCACCGTATTTGCAAGGTTTAGTATAATTTGCTTGCTCCTCATGCACCTGAGTCTTTAGTTATATTGTAATGGTATATGTTCAATAAGATTCTTATATTCAAAGAGTCTGACAGGAACCGCAACATGAACGCTCCTTCTAGAAAATGGCAGGGCACCAAACAACCTAAATCATGGCTGAAGTGGCAAGAAGACCAGGAGATTTATCATTTTGGGGCAGTGTATACATGAATGAACATCCTAAAGAATGGCAAAGCCGCTGGTGTAGATGACATTAACAAAGAACAAATCAAATACTTCTGACCAGCAACAAAGATCTGGTTATTCAAGTTGTTTAACACATGCTCAGCCACATATAAAATCCCCAGTGTCTGGAAGTGAGCAGGTGTCATCACACCCCTTAAGCCAGGGAAGGATGAAATGGAGCTGAAGAACTTAAGGCCTATAACCACTGCTAAGCCACCTCTACAAATTATATGAGCATTTCATCTTAAACCACCTTTCACCACTTGTTGAAAAGCAACTAATCCCAGAGCAAGCTTTGAAAAGCGTATGGTAACAGGCTCTATCAGCAGCAAATGACACAGAGAATCACCAAAGATTCCTTACTACACAAAAATGACCATACTGCATCAGACCAATAATCCATCTAACCTTCTGGGATAAAAGTATCCTACTTTCTAACATTGGCCAATGAAAGGTGCATTAGAGGGAATGAACAGAACAGGCAATCATTAACTGATCCATCCTTGTCGTTCACTCCCAGCTTCTTGTCAGAGGCTAGGGACACCCAGAGCATGGGGTTGCATCCCTGATCATCTTAGCTGATAGCCATTGATGAACCTACCCTCCATGAACTTATCTAATTCTTTTTTACATCCTGTTATAGTTTTGGCCTTCACAACATCCCCTGGCAATGAGTTCCCTGGGTTGACTGTGAATTATGTAAAGTAGTACTTCCTTTTTGTTTGTTTTAAACCTGCTGCCTGTTAGTTTCATTGGTGACCCTGGTTTCTTGTGTTATGTGAAGAAGGAAGTAACAATTCCTTATTCACTTTCCCCACACCATTCAGGATTTTATAGACCTCTATCAAATTCTCTTTTAGTCACTTCTTTTCCAAGCTGAAAAGTCTTGGCTTTTTAATCTCCCCTCATACGGAAGCTGTTTTATACTTTTTATCACTTTTGTTTCCCTTCTCTGTGTCTTTTCCAATTCTAATGTATCTTTTTTGAGATAGGGTGACCAGAACAGCACTCAGTATTCAAGGTGTGGGAATACCATGGATTTATATAGTGGCATTATTATATTTTCTGTCTTATTAGCTATCCCTTTCCTAATAGTTCCTAACATTCTGTTAGCTTTTTTTGACTGCCGCTGCACATTAAGTGGATCTTTTCAGAGAACATGTTTTCCTATGTGCACTACTTTGCATTTATCAGCATTGAATTTCATCTGCCATTTTGTTGTCCAGTCATCTCATTTTGTGAGATCCCTTTCTAGCTCTTCTCAGTCTGCTTTCAGCTTAGGTATCTTGAGTAAAATATACTAAAATATAGAACATGACAAAAGATCACCACCTCCTACAACTGATACAATCTCTTTTAGAGAGCTGACATTTTTATATCAAACTATGCAGGAAGAACTACCAATGATGGCAACAGAAAAATGGCCTACCACAGGGGATCTGACTCTTGCCAATACTTTTCAACCAATCAATCATCTTGGCACAAAAGTGTATCTATGCCCATTACCTATGTGTTGCTGCCCAAGCCAAGGATTTTGCCCAGAGCTACGTTAAAATTAATGAGGTCTGGGCTATCAGTTTATTACCAAGAACCAATTGTGGACCAAACCAGCCAAAACACAGGTGAGACTCTTCCATTTTTGGTGCCATGAGGCCAATAGTCACTTGCTGGAGGATTCTCTGCACCTTAAAGTCTTTAAACAATGATTTGAGGACTTCAATAGCTCAGACATAGGTTAGGGGTTTATTACAGGAGTGATTGGGTGAGATTCTGTGGCCTGCGTTGTGCAGGAGGTCAGACTAGACGATCATAATGGTCCCTTCTGACCTTAAAGTCTATGACTCTATGACTCAGCATCATCTGGAATGGGGCACCATTTGCCCACTATCTCCCTAGGAGTGATGCTAGAACTCACTCTCTCCTTTAAGTCACATGTGGAGAAGATAAAAGGCAAAGTTAGTGCACAGAATAACATACTCAGGAAGCTTATAAAGTCAAATTGGGAAGCCCACCCAGCAACACTAAGAGCCACTGCACTTGCTCTTTGCTATTCAACGGCCAAATACTCATATCCAGAGTAGAAAAGATCAGCTCATGCAAAGAATCTGGATCTTGTTCTGAATGAACAACAATAAAAACAATAAAACCAACAAACGTGAATAGCCTATATGTGCTAGCTGGACTCGCTCCATTGGATATCAGGAGACCAGTCACAAATAAAATGGAACTATTACAACAAGCCAACTATATCAGACATCTGTTTTGTGGCTATACTGCGGCAGTGAGCCACCTGAAATCATGGAAAAGCTTTCTTGCTGCAACGGAACTGCTTAAAAAAATCACTGACTGCCACACAACTGGAAATGTAACACATATGACTAGAAATACTTATCAAGGATGTCAAAATGCACATTGACATTGTTGGACATCTTCTCACAGACACAGAATAGGGTTGATTGACCTGGAGATGTTTAAATCACCTCTGAACAAGAGTTGACTGCTCAAAAGTCAATATGTGGAAGTGGGGCTACTCCAGTGACCCAGAAACATGTGACTGAGGCAAAACACAACCCATGGAACATCTGTTGGTCTGCCAGATCCTGCCAGACCTCACTAGGGCCACAGGCCAGGCCATATTATGTGCCCAATACTGGAAAAAACTATGACTTCAGTGGAAGGACATGAGAAGAAGATGGGCCTGATTCAGAGCCCACTGATTTCAACAGGACTTAACTTCAGTAAGTTTTGGATTAGTCTCCTAGAGAGATTTCATGAGTGACTTCCTCCAGTCCTTTCATCTACTGCCTCCATATTCATCACTTTGCTTTGCACTGAACACAATCATTTCATCCTGTGCACACTCTAATTTACTCTTTCCCCTTGTTTGCTCTGTACCTCAGTTTCCCTACTGTTAAATGGGGATAATGGTACTGACTGCCTTTGTAATGCATTTTGATATCTATGGATTAAAGTGCTATATAAGAGCTAATTATTGTTCTTAGCATTATTTTAGGTATCCATTCAAATCTTATTCCCACTCAGTTGTTTGGGTCATGATACTACTTAAAACCAAGTTAGAGAAATAATACCACCAATGCTATCAACCATATACAGGAGTGAACTTGAGAGGAAATCTGCAGCACTGCCCTTACAATAACAAGCATTAGAACATTATTATTCTCGTAAAAGCAGCAAAGAGGCCTGTGGCACCTTATAGACTAACAGATGTGTTGGAGCACGAAAGCTCATGCTCTAATACGTCTGTTAGTCTATAAGGTGCCACAGGACTCTCTGCTGCTTTTACAGATACAGACTAACACAGCTACCCCTCTGATTATTATTTTTATATCTATGCATAGTCTTAATCATTCTGCCATCATATGTAGGAATTAGAGCTGGTTGAAAAAGCCAATTGTTTTTCACAGGAAAATTTGAAAAATATTTGTGTTTTTTTTCTGAAATTTCCCATGGAAAATTTTCAGTTTCTTGAAAAAAGTAAACAAATTCAACATTTTTGGAATTTTGCCCAAAGGCCTTGTAAGGGGTTTGCTCTACCCACCACTGGATGGCGCCACCTTCTGGCATTTCTGGGAATTAACTTAGTCAGGCCGATGCCTTGTCCAGCTGTTGCATGTTGTCCCTCCACCTTGGTCTCTGTCTGCAGCCTGGTTCTTGCTCCAGGAGTTGTTGCGTCCCCTTTCTGACTCAACCCTCTGGCTAGGTCACTTATCATGGTTTTCCCTTCTAGGGCGGGAAGTCTCTTCTCCAAAACAGGCTCAAAGAGTCTTCTGATGCACTACCCTACCAGTGCCACTTCCCCGGTGGCTGGTTAGGGAACCCTAGCCCACCTACTACTCCGAGATCCAGCTCAGGCACCCTCTACTCCACAGTCAACATTTGTTCTCCCCCGAACTCTTCATTTCCCTGAACTCTTTCCTAACCTTCTGGTTCTCCCTTCCTTCTCTGTGGCTGCCAGATTCATGGGTTCATCATCCCAGGGAGCAACTGCAGCCTCCAGGTCTCTGCAGCCTCCAAACACTTCTTTCTGCTCCCAGAGAGTGGCTGCAGCCTTTCCCACCAGCCCCTTCTGTTGCCAATCTCCTGGCTTTTGTAGAAGCTCCACCAGTCACTCGCAGGTGAGCTTCTAACTAGCTGCCTGCAGCCTAACTCTCTCTTGCTTACAGCCTAATTTAGCTGATTTGGGCACACCTGGCCTAATTCAGCTCTTGCAGGGCTAGTGTGAGGAGGACACCCCATCACGGGCCTGAACATTTTAACCAAAATAAACTTTTTCTACAAAAAAATGTTTGGTTTAGTCAAAAAGCCACTTTCTGTTGAAAAGAAATGATTCTAGGATAAAATTTCAGCCAGTACAAACTATCAGAGAAACAATTATATAATGGAGGCACTGGTCATGACTCCACAATTAAGGCTGCATTCCATTTTGCACGTAAAGTATGGATTCAATGTATTTCTTTAGGATGAGATATACAGCATATCCTTCCCAAACTTGCAATGCTTATTCTCTGAGTACATCACTGGTTTTCTGAGAATTTACCAGCAAATCTATTCTTTAGTTTGTGAGCCAGAATTAATTAAAAACTGGGTGGTTCTTTAGGAAGTTTAGCATCTGTGTCAGTCTTTCCTTTGTCCCAAATAATCTTTGCAACAGAATAATACAGGCACTTCAAAAATTCCTTATATTTAAAATTAAACTGAAATCCTGTTCAAAGGCTACATTTAAATTTGGTTGTAGTTAAGATATTAACTTAGTTTTTATTATTATATAGGTAACAGGCAGGCTCAGGTAACTCTTAAGTAGGGCCACTGTGACTTCAGGTAACAGCCAATCATCACCCTTCCTTTACCGCTAATTTGCATGCTGCAGTTCTATTAGTCATAATGACTCAGTGGTATGAGGGAGACTAGTCACACATCAAGAATTCTCATTGGTAGACTACTGAGACCAGATGTCACTGCTCTTTACAGTTTGCATGGCCATATTCTAGTTTGTGCATCAGTGCTTGAAAGGCTCTGCAACGGCACTTCAAACAGCTCAGTTGCATGCCAAGGTAGCACTGCCAGGGAAACTGAGAGAGGAGCACCAGAGGAGCTCTTAAGTCACAGTGATATTGAGACTCTCGGACTAAGCTCTCCCTGCTACCCCTTTCACATATCTCTGGTCTCACTAATGCAGTCCTTTAAAGCAACAAGTCAGTTATGAATTAAGGCATTTTACATTTTAGATGTAATGCAATATAAATGGTAGATTAATGAGCTCTGGTTAGGATTAATTTACCTGTTAACTTTGAGTTTTTATTTCTTTCAGCTTAAAATATATGTCTGGCCCTGAAGCAAGTTTTGGGGAGAATTGGGCTAATGCTGTGGATTTCATTGCGACTACACGTTTTTCTGCAGATCTACAGAACACAAACTATTTCCAGGCTTTCTTACCACCGCGGATGCTTTCTGAACATGATCAAGCCCCATTCATTAGTGACTTCAGTCCAGCGCAAAACCAAGTCTTGCTTTCATTATGTGTTCTTCACAAAACAAATGAATTGACAGGTAAGAGCCACCCATATATATCACACCTTATCCATCATCTGTATAGTAATTAAAAAAAAAAAACACACGTAAATGGGTCAACCAACAGAGTGTGTGGAGACAACTTTGATTAGGCATTGCGATGATAGTGTGTGTGTGCATGTACATACATCTAAGCAAGTGACATCATGCTTTTTCCCCAATTATCAAAGGTGTCATATAAATTCTAGTCTTTTTTAAAGTTAACATGAAAGCTGTAAAATAAGTTATACAGCATCATCTGATGGCAATGTTTAGAACTACAAGCTCCTACAGTTCCAGTTCATTTACAGTTACACTGCTTATATCTCTTTATTTAGTTTTCTTTATTTAGGAAAAGATGTTGGCATCTTGAAATGAAAATACAGTACAGTATAAGTATAGTGATATATAATAAGTCTGAAAGAAATCTTTAACTCACACAGTATTCATGTACAACAATACAGAACACATGTCAAAACTGTTACTGTGACAAGCTCTCTGATTTGTGAATTCAGTATGTGCTTGTGTCATTCTGATGTTTCTTTGAGAGCTGCAAGAAAGAGTTCTTGGTGTAAAGGCCTTCTCACAGGAAACTTTCAGAAAGACCACAGAACTTGTAGTCAAAGAGCACTGAATAAATGTAAGAGCTGGATTATCTATAGAGATCTTTCTTTTAGATGTTCCAGTCTTCATGGAACTTCAGCACAAACAAATTTTCATAAAACAATGGTCTTTCAGTAAGACTATCTTTTCTGTCCTTCCTCCTGTAATGCCATTAGAGTATGCTTGGTAGGAATTTGTTTTACCAGTTGGTTATCTGTAGGATTTTTATCGTATAGGAACCAGTCTTATGTTTAATTGTGTAGATGAGGACAGCCATGGTCAGTCTGATGTCTGCTTGGAAAGGGCTTCTGTAGCTAGGGACACCTGCCAATCTACTCTGAAATACTTGAGGCCCACTGAGTGGTTTGAGAATCAGGATTAAGACTTTAAATTGCACGTGAGTTGGGATTGGAGCCATTGCAGTGACTGGAGCACTGAAATGTTGTTTCCTTATCACTAAAACTCAAATGACAGGCTGTGGCAAGTTGCTGGCCTTCACTTTCAACTCCAGGTTTTAGTGAAAACAAGCCTGGAATTGACCACAGTATGGATCACTATGACCAGCTCCACCTCTAACAAGGATTGGGTGAAAGTGCCTTGCCAGCCAAAAGGTAATGCAGGGAATTTCTAGCCACTGATGCCATTTGGGTGTCCAGGAGATGGAACAGTCCAGAAGGACCCTGAGTCTGTCATGCCACTTGATTAGAGGACTGACACGTTCTACTGAGGGAAATGTGCTTTTGGATAGTCATTCATACTTTTATGCTCTTGCCACTACTGTCATCTCCATCTTATCTGGATTAAGTTTCAGCCAGCTACTCCTCATCCAGGTGCTTATCTCCTTCAAACATCGGGGAAGCTAGGTGGCAGAGCAGCTGCCCTGTTCAATGTGGAAGAGATCTATAGTTGGGTGTTATCTGTATATTCGTGCTGCTCAAGATCACAGCATCCCCAAGTGGGTGAATGGTTGCATTGAATAACATGGGAAAGAAGCCTGACCTTTTTGGCACTCTGCAAATGGGTGCTCTAGAGGCAGATCTCCACTTTCTGTGATCTGTCGGACACCAGAGATCAGAGGGAGAGCTCAGCCTCCGGTTAAGTGTCTCAGAAGACTCAACTGTGTTCGTACGTGGCTGGGTACCTAAAGGAGAGCATCAGCATGTCTAGTATCATCCCAGTGCTTTAGCTGGATGTGAAACCTCACTGTGAAGAGTTTATTGTAGGATTACAACAGCTGGTGGTGAAGCTCTTTGTTTCTTCTCCAAAATTGGGAGATTAGACACATCTCCCACTTCCTCCTTCAGAACTCTCAGTTGAAACTGACATTGTCCCAAAATCTTTCCTAGCTTGTTCTCTATCCCAATAACATGTCTTCATCCTCTCTGAACTGAACTTTTGTCCTATATCTTCTTTTCTTGGCTTGTCATTTCTTGGCCCTGGTTCTGCAGGCTGTTGAGCACTTCCTGTGAGATACTGAGTCTCCTCTGCTCAGGCTGATGTCAATGGGATTTGATGGGTTTTGGTACTTCACGGAACTGGGCCCTTGGACTGTAAGCTCTTTGGAGCAGGCAGGGAACATGTCTCAACCTATGTCTGTGAAGAAACACCACATAAATGTCTTGTGCTAAGTACATTTTTATTGCCAGAAGTTGTAGAGATTTGAAACAAAGTGCAAGGAGCTTTATGCAAACAGGCAATAAAACCCAGCCATGCTCAGCCATAACCATCTTTTCCAACCTGGTGTAAACATCTGCCTTCCAGGTGCCTAGTTTAGGCTGCTCCCTACTGTCCTCTAGTCTCCTCTAACTAGCAGGAAGCTATATTTATAGAGCTGTCCCCATTGCCCCCCCACCATTTATTAGTTCCTGCTTGATGTCATCATTCAGGAGCACCAATTCTGTTTAGGTTTTTATACTGTACTCATTACTGTGGTATCAGAGAACTGCCTTTTTATAGCACTCTTTTCTCACAGATGGCAGCAGGAAGAAGTGAATACTCTGTACATTGGTGTTAGTGTATGGTTTCTGAACCACCACATACACACTGTCAGCTGGAATAACTGATAGGCTGTATGGAAACATTAGTGTCTCCCCCGCCCCCATTGGCTTGATCACTCTTTGAAGACTCAGTTTGGCAGCCGTGCAAAACCTGGATGAATTTTAAAAGAAAAATAAAAAAGCGTGTGATCATAACTGCTAGCACATTGTCTTTTAAACACAGACACTATGCGTATTTGTCAAACAAGATCCCAACATCTATATTTGATCATCCTTTCTTGCCATGGGGTTGATGAGAGAACTTACCCAGTTGTTAATCACTACCACAACACCCTAATTTGACAGACCAGTTTCTGTCTCCATATATAGTTTTAAATGATTATTATGCAGGCAGCCCACTTCTGTTTTGTACATATTATCTTCCACTGTTCACACTTTGGTAGTAGGTTTCAGCAGAGGTGATGGTCTTCTTGCCCCGGAAAGCTCATCCTACTCTTTTGTAGTGGCATTGATTTTATGGTAGCAGTTTGTTTCTTTCTTTCTTTCCAAGGTGGAGCCTTGCTGCTGCTGTGGAGAATGATTATGTCTACTGAAGCAGGAAGGGCAATGATACAGAGTCTAATTGAAAACTTGGTTACATGCCCTGGAGTTTGATCCGGTGAGAATAAATAATGATTTGAGCTGAGCTATTTTGACAGCACTTCATGTCTTAAAAACAGTTCCAACATGAACCTGATTGATTCAACTATTTAACCCACAGTATATCGGGTGACCTGATAACATTAACTCCTTGAAGCAGGATTTCCTACGTAGCCACGTTAGTGCCTCTCTCTCCTATTGAATCAACATCATTATGCCTAATTTTCTTAATTAGTCCTTATTTAGCTCATTTGCATGTAATTAAAATGGCTCACTAAAATTATAAATGAGAACTCGGTCAATTTGCCTTATAAACACATGTATAATTAATGAAAAATAAAATAAAATCCAATTACAATCTGACTGTGTCTCTCTTTCTGTAGTCGGTGGTCTTGCTAAATATGTAGTTTGTCTGGTCTCTGATGGTCTCAGGACAATCAGCTAGAACTGCTCTTTGAATCTGAGATCCAAAGATGATGTACTGAATTGGTATTTCTCTGCTACCGCAGAGTCCAGATTTTACAAGACAGCAGCAATTAGGTTTGAAACTTCCAGCCCTTTCAATTTAAATACTGAGCAGATGAATCATCTATCTCCTGTATTGCATCATGTAAACACCTCAGTTCATAACATGGAGTCAAATCCTAAATGGTGCTAGACATCTGTAGCTCTCATTGATATTATTCTCTGGCATAATCCAGCTACTGCTAGAGGACCAACAAGGACTTTGAATATTTCATTTATTTTGCCTATTAATCCATGAGCTCAACCCTAAAAAATAGCCCATTGGTACCATTTGAGGGGGCAAAATCTGGTCCTGCATTTTGAATAGCTCCATGTCAACAGCTAACAAAAAAGTTGTGGGTGACCTTCCTGCAGAGCAACTTAGAGGTCAAGCTGAGCCTGTTTTTTTGTAAAAAAAATTTTGAAAAAATTCCTAATATGCGGATGTTTTTATATAATGAAAAATGAAAGGCAACACACTTTGATTGTCTTTTATTCAACACATCATTCATTGGTAAGCAAAAAGGATAATTTTTGTATCATGTTCAGGACATTAATTTCAAGTCTAAAAAGCTACAAACTATATCGTATATCACTTCTGCGATCTAAATCCTACATAATGTAATAGAAACATGTCTAACCTTTTTCCTGAAGCTTTTTCAATGCTCCTAATGTAATTGTGTGTCTTGCCATAACTACTTGATGAGTAATGTATCAAGCCCATAATCATATAGAATCGATAACCCAGTAGCAACCCAATAATCAACATGTGACATCTGACTGGAACGTCATCACCTGACTCATGTACAAAGGGCAAAATCTTTGCCAGACACACCAGGGGTGAGGTTCTCACCCCAGCTCCAGCCCTTTTCCACTATAAAAGGGCTCTTGCACCCTTCCCACTTGCTCAGTTCGATTGGCCAATTTCCTTCCAAATTTGTATGAAGTCTGTACTGGAAATCAAGAAAGACTTGTCAGTATTTTGAGCAGTTCAATGTTATTCTGTCCTTTAATGTCCCAGGATAAAGATTTAAATTACTCAGTGTCATTTTATGGATAAACTTTTAATGTGCTTTAATGAGTCCTGTCATTATCCAAGCATTTTCAAAAGAAATAGGTTAATGAGGTCTAAGAAAATATCTAAGGAGTTTTTACCTTAATTACCTGGTTCATAGATCAGAGTAATTATACTTCAACAGATTTTGTATATAATCTAAAAGTAATTACTACAGCTTCCACCTGTTAAAATATTAAGCTAATTGTGTTCAAGAAAAGTTTGAAAAAGATTTTGACCTTTTCTGTGTTTAAATTAGCTACATCCCCATGGAGTCTTTGGGAAAAACAACAGCTGACAACACAAATGTCCAGACAAATCAACAAGGAGCATAACTACGAATTGCAATTAGAATGTATTTGTAGAATACTTTTTTATAAACCAGTAATTTCTTTACATATATTGATTACATTAATTAATAATTTTTAAATGGCAATCAGCAATTTCAGCACTTTGAAAAACAAAGTTGAGTTGAACAATTCCTCTTTTACAAAAAATAATTGTTGGGTGCTCACAAATTTAAACTGACAATAGTTAGGTCCTGATCCTGCAATGAGTTCTGTGTAGATAGATACCTGAATCCATATTAAGCCTCACTGACTTACTTTGAGGGGGGTATCCTTACTGGGTCAAATCTTTATTTCCTTTTTAGTCTGTGGTTGCTCTGGCGAAATTCTCACTGAAGGCAACAGAGGTTTGCCTGAGTAAGGACTAGTCAGACAGCCTTCAGAATTTGGATCATTGTTATGCTTTTTGGGTTTAGCTTTCTACAGTAGTTTCTGATTTTAGGTGTTCATGTTTGTGACAAAAGATGGCTCACTTTGAGTATAAAGTTTAGTTTAAAAATGTATTTCCCTTAAAATATATATTTAAAACTCTCCTATTCCTGATCTATGGCCTTCAGCAGGACAGAAGTCACAGTGGTTGTGGGAAATCTTTAACACTGTTTCTCAGCTCCCTCTGCAAACAATCCTCAACACTTGTTCGGGTATATACTGACCAATGCGCAGGAGAAGGCTGGGGAGATAGGAGTGAATGGTGCTTGTATAAGCTGGCCTCTGGAATCAGACTCAGCAAACTTCATTTTCTGAAGAAAGAAAGAAAGAAAGAAAGAAAGAAAGAAAGAAAGAAAGAAAGAAAGAAAGAAAGAAAACTGCATTTTTTGCTCTTTTTCTTGCTAAATTAGACTTGAAAATGTAAATAGATGTAACATGATTACTATAATTGAAAGGAACAAATAGCAGGATTCACCTCTCCTAAGCAAACTAAGGAAAGGAGTTCTGAATGAAATTACAGTAAGGTGGGTGTACAACTGGTTAAAACACCACACTCACAGTAGTTGTCAATGGTTTGTTGTCAAACTAGGAGGGTGTATCTACTGAACCCGTACAGGGGTCAGTTCTGGATCCTCCACTAGTCAATATTTTCAATAATGACTTTGATAATGGAGTGGAGAGTATGTTTATAAAATTTATAGACACCCAGCTGGGAGACGTTGCAAACACTTCGGAGGATAGGATTAGAATTTAAAATGACCTTAATTAATTGGTCTGAAATCAACAAGGTGAAAGTCAATAAAGACAAGTGAAAAGTGCTACACTTAGGAAGGAAAAATCAAACACACAATCATAAAATGGAAACTGATGGGTGGTAGTACTGTTGTACAGAAGCTGGAAGTTATAGTGGATCACAAATTAAATGTGAGTCAACAATGCGATGCAGTTGCTAAAAAGGTGAATATCATTCTGGGGTGTATTAACAGGAGTGTTGAATAAACACAGGAACTATTTGTCCCTAGTCAGCACTGGTGAGGCCTCAGGTGGAGTACTGTGTCCAACTCCAGGCACCACACTTTAGGAAAGAGCAACAGAAATGATAAAAGGTTTAGAAAACCTGAGCTATGAAGAAAAGACTAAAAATGCTCAGTTTTTTAACCTGAGAAAAGAAGACTGAGGTGGGACCTTATAAAAGTCTTCAAAAATGTTAAGGGCTGTTATAAAGAAGACTGTGATCAATTGCTCTATAGAAGGAAAAACAAGAAGTAAATGTCTTAATCTGCAGCAAAGGAGACTTAGGTTAGATATTAGCAAGTAGGAAGTCAGTTATTTAAATATAGTGTACTGCATAGAACCATCTCACTAACTCTTCCTAGAACGTTTAATCTGCCTCTGTACATCTTTGTGGGATTATGAGGGAATCACGTACATTTATGCAAAAAGGAGGACACAAAAATTTGTTTCTCAAGACTTTCAAAAATAGCAAAGGCCAGTTCTATTACTTATCTGAGGCTAAGCCTGAGCTGGCACCTATTTGCTAAGGCAGCTGCAGACATTCCCACATCCAGGTGAACTCAGAGGCAGAAAGATAAACATGTGCATTAGTCTTTGCAGGATCAGGGTCTGAGTCACCATTTGGCCATGTTCCACATATTGATTTAACTCTTTTCATCTTTCCTCATCAGAGGAAGTAAGGGCTACACAGGAAAGGGTAACCTGTGGAGAGAGAGAGAAGAGATATGAAACCCAAGGGGGAAGAGCTGAACAGGCAAATCTATCACTGGAAAACACAAAAGTATTCCTGGAATGGGATGGTCACCCACTTTAAGGGCCAAGACGTATGGGGTCAACCAGCCGTATTGTTAGGCCGAATCCCTTTAAAAATGGGTGTTTGGGCCTGGTGGAGGGAAAGGGGTGAGGGGATTCCTGTAAAGGACTGAACAAGCTCAGCTGAAGGGGTTTCTGCAGGAAGGAGTTGGCTCCTGTTCTGTGGCAGACTCTGGAATTGAAAGGGGGTGGGGTAAAGAGAGAAACAAAAGGCTTCTGGGTACCCGCTTTGTCTTTGTGTTTGTTGGTGAATTTTGTGTTTGAAGATTAAACAGTACCCTGAAGGAAGGACTTGAACAGAATCTTGGCCTGGTGCTAGTCCTTCCTGAGCTTTGGGAGACAGGCCGGCAGCCCAGCAATTCCCAAACCCCCCCCAACAAACATGACACCCCACTTCTAATCTTTGAAAGCAAACTTGGTTTCTCTTTGAAGACTGCAAGTATTTAACACCATGTCAGATACTTGCAAAGAGCGGCATCAAAGCAAAAATTTAAAATAGCACTTGGGCAGACATAAGAGGTAACTAAAGCAACAAATGCATTAAGTGGCGGGATAACAAGCATCAACAGCAGCACTCCTTGCCAGGAGTGTTGCAGATAAGGATTTGTCCGACACAAAGAAGAAGCACATTGTATTTAAACAAAAGGCTTTTGGGCGTTTAAAGAAGAATGCTGGGAGAAAGGTTTTTCTTATCTTCTCCAAGCACAAAGGCGGAACGTATGGAAAATGTGCATGTTGATTATCCACATGGAAATGCTGTCTAGGGGCTTGTCTACACAATAAGCTATGTGCGGACACTCTTATTCCAAAATAAGGCTGTCCTGCCCCTGTTTTGTTTAATGCACTTTCCGGATTAAGCCAAACAGGACCAAGGCATTCCTATTCCTGAATAAAGGCATCTGCATGTAGAGTTATTCAGGAATAGCTGTTTCTGATAACTCCATGTGAGGATAGGCCCTTAGTGAGAGTGCAGTGGAAGGAAATGCTCATTAACAATAAATAAATTAAGCCTTTAAACTAGCAAATGTGTGTGAGGGGTTATGCCAATCATTTACAAGGCAACTATTTTATTATTTAACGTGCTGGCTGCCACTTCCCACAGCTCCCATTGGCTGGTAATGGCAAATCGCGGCCACTGGGAGCTGTGGGAGACCATGCCTGTGGATGGTCAACCTAAACAAAATGTCTCGAGGCCCGTCAGCGGATTACCCTGATGGGCCGCGTGCCAAAGTTTGCCAACCCCTGTGCTATAGTAAGGGCTAATATCACTGAGACTTCATTTTTACAAAAGAGACCACAGTATATATATTAGTGTGCTGTGAAATAAGCCTACAATTGTCACATTAACAGCTTGAGTCTGTGGTGAGTTGAGCACACACAACAGTTGAGGGTACCCAACACCTCTTAGGAGGCACTTAGCAACTTACAGGCTTGAGTTTTATTGTATTTGTCCTTCTAACTCCAAAAACACAGACCTCTGCCACTTGAGCTAAAGGAGAATTTAGTAGTAATAGATCCCTTATCATCTCTAAACCACCTACTGAATGGCAACATCACATATACAATAGCCTAGTAAAATACAGCATGAACTACATTTATTTATGCAGACGAATGGGTTTGCCAATGTTACAAGCTGGACTGTTCTCACCTACTAAAAAGAGAAATATTGTTTTTTTGTGCAATCTATTCAAAGAGGCATATCAATACATTCACAGGTCACATTACCCAATTAATCCTATGTACACAATAGACAGATAAGGTGGGTGCATACATACAACAGACACACAGACAAAACTATCCCTCATTAACTATTTATATTCCGAATGTTGCATAAAAACATGTGTATACAAAGTACTGTTTATTGATTGGACTAATTTAGACAATGGTTATAGTAAGGAAAAGGATTTATCCTAATTAAATTAATGTAAAACAGTGCAAAGAAATCCTAAATGAATTTACCATAGAGGTAACTAACTATTCCATGGAGTTCCTATCACCAATTCAGGGTATACTATATATCGTATGGATTTTTTCTTCAAAAATATTCACAGAGAAAAGATGTAGGCATTTTTGGTGCTTTGTTGCTTTGTAATATGAGAGTACAGCATGTATGTTTCCCATATCGGCACTGCTTGTACATTCACAGCTAAATTTAAAAGCATCCTCATCTGAATAAGCAGAAATACCCACCATAATTGCTATTTCCACAATACCAATGAATGTACCTCAGATGCTCATCAGATAGGTTTTGCATCCAGCAAACCCTTCACCTCTTATGGAACTGTCTAACCACTTATTTTTCATTTTTCAAAAATATTTTTAAAAAGGAAAACATTTTAAAGCAAATTTTTGAAAAATATGAAGAATCTGCTATACCCTTTAACAGGTGGAGCGTTAATCAAGACCTAATGACTCCTGTTTGGCAAAGCCCATTGAAAGTTTGCGTGAAGATGCACTGACCCAGTTGTGATTGGGTGTGAATGGGAGAGCAATTTGCTACATAACTTTTTAAAAGTGCAGCATGCTCCCTCCTCACAATGCACAGGAAGGACGGAGACATGACTCCACCTGCTCTCATCCCTCCCCGTGCTTCCTTGTTCTCTTTTTGGCAAATTACTCCCCGACTGAGCAACTATCTCTTCCTGAACAAAGAGGTTACGATTCTTAGTGGCTCCTACTCAGACCCCACAAGATCAGCCCTTCCTATCCCTAGTATGGACACAACCTAACCCAAAATACTATGATTTATTCTG
The DNA here is from genome assembly GCF_007399415.2 of Gopherus evgoodei. Classification (NCBI taxonomy): domain Eukaryota; kingdom Metazoa; phylum Chordata; order Testudines; family Testudinidae; genus Gopherus; species Gopherus evgoodei. Next base: position 107,788,831 of record NC_044324.1, read on the forward strand.
TGCCAGGTTCAGCCATCCTTAGTCACACTGGGAAGTATTTCACTCTGTGAGCAGTTGCATTGATTTCAGTGGGATTACTTATGAAGCAAGGTACTACTTGCACAGTAAGATACTACGCAGCACCAGAAAGGGTGGCAGAATCTGACCCTTGTAATTTTCAGTACACCGTACCTGAAACTCAACCTGGAGCATTTGCAATTGTTTAGTTAAATAAGGACTTACTTTACTTTCTCTCCTCAAAACATTTGCAATTATAGGACACTTTAGAATAAGGAATTGGCCTGGAGTAAGTGCCCTACAGTGGCCTAGGAAATCAATGGGTGTTTTGGGTGCACTGAGAAGGCAAAATTGGATTTTAATTGGTATAATTATATGAATTTGTGAATACATGTTTACAAAGGGAACCATTAGCGTGCATGACTGTTTATTTATGATTGTGAAAGTAGTTTAGTTTCTATGGGGCTTGGTGTAGTTGAATTGCAGCCTTGAATGCTCTCCATGAGATAGAAGGAAGATGGTGTTTCTTTCATGATTCATCTGTTATTGTAGTTGTGGATGATCTAATTACATAATATATGCAGTTATCCAGTCATTTCCGGTTAATTTCAGTATTATTCCATTTTAGAGGTTTCTGAAAACAAACAAAAAAGAAAATGAATGGCTGAAATTGAAACGGAAGTCTTTTATATTGGTTTTAAAATGACACAGTGAACGAACATGTGGGTGCATGAGTGCTGTGCTATGTGAACAGTTGTGTGTCAATGAAGAGTTAGCAAACGACAGTAACTGAATGATATTTAGCTTAAAACAGATGGGGAGCAGATCAGTCACTAAGGAGACAAAACCCTGTCGCTTCTACTGAACTAATAAAAATGCAAACTCAGCTCTTGCAGAATGGGAACTACAAACAGTGTGGGCTGGTGATTAAAGCAAAGGAATGGGAGTCAACAGACCTTGGGTGAAATCTTGACTCTGTTGAAGTCAATGACAAAACCCTTGTTGATTTCAACAGGGCCAAGATTTCACCATCCTCTGCTCTGCCACTGACCAGTTCCATGATGTGAGTCACTTCACCTCTTTGTCCATCTGTTTTTATTTTCCAGACATGACCTCATTACTATGGTATCTGAGTGTCCCACTGTCATGTTCCGAGGTGCAATCCAGACCAGTGAGGGGTTGTGTCACCACCTGTCCTGTAACCTGGGGTGCCTCACAAAGCTTTGCTGTTGTAGCCCCCACCCTCTGCTGCTCAGGACTAGCCTACCATCATACAGGTCACACCCTGTGTGCCACACAGCCTTGGTTCAACAGTTCTGACCCCAGCAACCTATCTACAGCCCCACTCAAGCTTCCATCAGCCTTGGGTACTACTTGCAGGATAACACCAGCACACTCCCAATTCCAGAATTTCCCAAAACTGTGTGTTTTGTACTGTCCAGCCCTCTCCTGGATAGTTCAGAAAAATTATATGATTTGCTTGTTCCTCTAAAAACACAAAGGCACATCACAGCTTAACTTAACTGGGGTGAACACACGGTTCCTTTTAAACACAGCACTGAATTGGTTTGTGGTAAAAATTATTTAAATTTATTGACAAAATATACATAGGATTAAGTGAGTTCACATATAAGGAATGAAGATAGAAAGAGTTACAAGTAAAACAAACCAAAATATGCTTCTAAAATTCTAAAACTTAATCTAGCAAGATATAGGCTTTGTTCAAGCTGGTTTCTCTCACCACTTATTCTTTTTCCCAAACATGGCTGACTTTCCCACAATCAGGACCTTCCACAAAAGTACAAGGCTTCCCTTGTCATCCTAGGTGCAAGATCTTAACCTTAGCAAGTTTCTCACCTATATTCAGTTCCAGAAACTCCCCCTTGGTTGAAGGACACCCATCTTTCTCAGCTTGCAAGAGCTCTGTTTCCTCATATCTGTCCTGTGATGGATGCCAAATATAGCTTCTGCCCTTGCTTTTATCTTTCAAAGTTCAATGAACTTGTTTCAAAAGGCAGGATGACCTCATGCTGTTCTTTCCTTCCTGTGGGCTTCCCATCTCCCTGTATATAAATGGGGTTTCCATTGTTTTGATTCCACCATGTTTAATTAACATAGAAAACAGGTAGATAGCCCGACAATCTAGCCAGCTTTCTATCCACTTTATTCTTTCAATCCATACTTTTTTAACTTGCTAGCAAGAATACTTGAATACAAGAATACTGTGTGAGACTGTATCAAAAGCTTTGCTAAAGTCAAGATATATCATGTCCCTTGCTTTTCCCAGAGCCACAGAGTCAGTTATCTCATCATAGAAGGCAATCGGGTTGGTCAGGCATGACTTGCCCTTGGTGAATCCATGTTGACTGTTCCTGATCACCTTCCTCTCCTCCAAGTGCTTCAAAATGGATTCCTTGAGGACTTGCTCCATGATTTTGCCACGAGTTTCCTGGGTTCTCTTTCTTCCCTTTATTAAATATGGACACATTTTTGCCTTTTTTCAATCGCCCGGGACCTCCCTCGATAGCCACAAATTTTCAAAGATAATGGCCAGTGGCTCTGCAATCACATCAGCCAACTCCCCCAGCACCCTGGCATGCATTAGATCTGGACCCATGGACCCATCTGCACATTCAGCTTTTCTAAATAGTCCTTAACCTGTTCTTTCACCACTGAGGGTTGTTCATCTCTTCCACATACTGTGCTGCCCAGTGCAGCAGTCTGGGAGCTGACTTTGTCTGTGAAGATCGATGCAAAAAATGCATTGAGTACTTCAGCTTTTTCCACATCCTCTGCCACTGTGTCTCCTCCTCCATTCAGCAAGTGTCCCACCCTTTCCCTGGCCACCTTCTTGTTGCTAACATACCTGTAGACACGCTCTTGTTACCCTTCACATTCCTTGCTAGCTGCAATTTCAGTTGTGCGTTGGCCTTCCTGATCACACCCCTGCATGCTCTAACAAGATTTTTATACTCCTCCCTTGTCATCTATCCAAATTTCCACTTCTTTTAAGCTTCCTTTTTGAGTTTAAGCTTACCGAAGATTTCACTGTTAAGCCAAGCAGGTCGCTTGCCATATTTGCTATTATTTCCGCCCTTTGGGATGGTTTGTTCCTGCGCCCTCAGTAAAGCTTCTTTAAAATACAGCCAGCTGTCCTGGACTCCCTTCCCCTACATGTTATTCTCCCAAGGGATCCTGCCCATCAGTTCCCTAAGGGAGTCTAAGTCAGCTTTTCTGAAGTCTAGGGTCTGTATTCTGCTGCTTTCCTTTCTTCCTTGTGTCAGGATCCTGAACTCAACCATCTCATGGTCACTGCCTCCTAGGTTGCCACTGCTCACTTCTACTTCCCCTATGAATTCTTCCCTGTTTGTAAAAGCAGATGAGGAATTGAGAAAGAGAAGTAAAGCAACATGCCAAATTCACACAGGAAGCCTGTGGCAAACCTGGGACTGAACCTGCATTGCCCAACTTGTATGTGAGTACCCCTATCCCTATCTGTTCATTTTTCCTCCTATATGCACCATTCACTATTTTCTCATTTAAAAGCTTCAGTCATCCCATCAGCGAGCAGAGAAAATACCAAATGGAAAAAGTTTTCAAACTTGGATGACTAAAACTAGGCATCTAAATCCATATTTAAGAATCTAAATGAAAGTGATGAGATTTTTCAAAGATGCTAGGAACCCACAAGTACCAATGACTTAAGCAGGAGTTCTGAATGCCTAAATATGGATTTAGATGCCTGATTTAAGGTACCCGAGTTTGAAAATTTTGGCCTTTATCATCTGGTCCAGGTTCAGTGAAGCAATAAAATAAATAGTTAATTTCACTTTGTGTAAGAACAAAAGGATATGAAAGCCCAGAGAAAATCTATCAAAATTAGTACAAAAGATAGAAGGGAAGTGTGGTTTAGTAAACAGTGCCATCGCCTGGGAGTGACAAGACCTGGGTTCTGTTTCCAAATCTACCAGCAACCTTGGGCAAGTATCTTTGCCTCCATATCCCCTCTCACTCTTTATCTTGTCTGTTTGGATTGTAAGCTCTTTGGGGCAAGGACTGGTTCTTACTATATATTGGTATAGTGCCTGGTATAATGGAGCTTTGATCTTGGTTGGAGTCTCTATACACGACTAAATAACTGATTATAAACACTGATTTAAAATCCATTCTTTGAGGGTTGAACTCAGACAAGAGTTAAATTATTGAGGTTTGCTTTTATTTTGTTATAATATAATTTGCGCCAATGAATTTCAGTCTGATTGTTTGTATATGTCTGAACAATTGAAAGGAAGAATTTAATGAATGGTATAAATTAATGGGAAGCAGGCCTGTGGTGTAACCAATATGACGGATAATTAAAGCTTTGGCAGAGATGCAGGAAACCATTGATTCTTGTAAATCTTTTCCCCTTAAAAAGCTTATAAGAGATGTTCTCAATAAGGCCAAAGCAGCAAATTCATCTATGTTTTGAATGGCCCATTGACCTGATTTTATGAGACTTTTCCAAAAGCAGTCTCTTAAGCTGTCCTCACTGGTGCGCCAAATGTCTTTCAGGTTTGTTTTTGTACTCACCAAAGCTTGGATTTACATGCACAAATCGAATCCACATTTCCCAATGCACACACAAATGTGCACACAGAGAATCTTGGCAGAAATTTTTAATATAAACCTCAAATGGAGAATTTCTGAATGTCAGAAGGAGACCAAAAAATTAGAAGAAAATCAACATGTCCTTTGGCTATCTAATGATCTTAGAGTGGGTGGTTGCTCCTTTATCCTCTGAATAAGATCATTTATGGGACTGTTTCATAATCCAAGACTCCGATAGCCATCTCCCCAAAGACAGCAAAGGTCTTTTCTTGCATGTTTTGCTAAAGCCTTCAAACAAGAGGAGTAATAAAGTGCAGCCTTTTCTCTGTTGACAGGGAGTTTAAAGGGCAGGTGGATAAAGGCTTGAAGGATCTGACAACTCAACAGTAAATGGCATAATTAGAGGCTAGGCCCTCAGACAGATGTTGTCTCTTGAAGCTGCATTCTGCCTGGTTACTTATGGGTAAGAAGTCAAATAGAAATTTTTTCTTTTCCAGTGTAACCCTTGTTTACAGTGTCCAGTTAGGCCCTGTCTATGTGACAGTACAGCCCTGTTAGCCAGAATCATTACTGACCCTGTTCTGGCTATCTGGGCACTAATTCCCTGGCTAGTGTAGATTTGGACTACAGTGTTGTCCTCAGTCTCTCCCTCTTCCTTCTGACAGCTGCTTGTTTTTTCCCCACCCTTCTGGGTATGATCTGCTGTGGTTGCTGGGCATGCAGAAGACTCCAATCTCTGTGATCTTGCTGCTTCCTGGCTCTTCTTCTCTCATGCTCCATGAAAATTTATTTCTTGGCATAGGCACAGGGCAAGTGGGAAGCAGCATGAATTTAAACCAGGTGCCCCCTTCTGAATTAGAAATGGCTCATCTCAGTTAACAGTCTTTTGATGAGAGGGAAGAAAAGGCAGGCTGCAAAGTCCCTGCTGCCGGTCCTCCTGGAGGCATTGCTGCGATGAAGTTTGAGATGGAAGAGAACATGATCTGTTGCTACAGACCCCACAATGCCTTCATAGAGGGAGAAGAGGATTTGCTTCTGTGAACACTGGCCACAAGGGTAGGGAGGGAAAGACATGGATCCACAGCTGCAGCACATGTACTGCCTGCAAAGGACTGGAAACCACTCTTGAAACATGTATCAGAGGGGTAGCTGTGTTAGTAAAAAGCAACAATGAGGCCTGTGGCACCTTAAAGACTAACAGCTGTATTGCGACTGACCAAGTGAGTATTCACCCATGAAAGCCTATGCTCCAATACATCTGTTAGTCTTTAAGGTGCCACAGGACTCATTGTTGCTTTCTTGAGACATGGGAATTGATACAAGCTGCAACATACAAACATCAGCTATGAGGAAGAGTAGAATATCAACTAGCGCATCCTGTTCACCTCCCCAGGCATGCTGCAGTGGGAGAAATTTCACTACCTAGGACCCTCACTGAAAATTAGTCTTTGGATCCTTTACTGAGTTAAGAGGGGGATTTGGCAGGAAGAGAGATTAAGAGGGAAACTTAGAGAGGGAAAAATCAGGAGTTGTTATTAGAGTGTTGGGAAGCTGAGGAGCTCAGTAACCTTTTCCACCAGCCCCACCCCTGCTTAACAATATAAGTACCATTTGTGCTAAGTTGGAACTGACAATTTGGGGTTATTATTAGCTTTAAGCAGTAAGAACCCGATTCTTGTTTACTCCGGCTTTAAATCCCCTTCCCACAGCCAGAGCAGCAGAAAGTAGCCTTAGTGTAAATTAAAATCAGGGCCGAAAAGTTTACTGCTTTTTACAAAGCTTAGTTATGTATTACATTTAAAGCAGAGTGAATACCTGGGTTTTTGCTTCACTGGCAGTTCTGAACAATGGAACAAAAATGTTGGAAAATTTCAGCAAATTGTGAGTTCACAAAAATTTCATTTTGAGTTGAATGAAACTTTTTGTCTTTGGGCATTTTTAAAATAAAAAGCAAAGCATATGAAGGGCTAGAGTCACAAGACAGCTGATGGAGGAAGAGCTAATTCTCTTATAACCATTAGCCCTTTAGCATATGTCTGCTCAGCAGTGGGAGATGTGATTCCCAGCTTGGGTTACCAGACACATGCTAGCTCTGCTCCACAAAGGGTGCTAAAAATAGCAGCATGGTGGCTGCTCAGGCTCACTGTCCAAGTATGTACCAGGGGCTGTGGCAGGACCAGACTCAGGTGGCTAGTCTAAGCCACCACCACAGCCACACTGCTATTTTTAGTGCACTCACTTGAGCAGAGCTACATGAGACTGTCTACCCTAGCTTGGAATCCCACACCTCCCAGCTGCTGTGTAGACATACTTTTAGTGATTAGGACACTCACTTGAGCTGTGGGAAGACCTGGGTTCAATTCCCCCCTTTGCCTGATATGCAGAAAAGATTTGAATTTGGATCTCCTATACCACAGGAGAGTGCCCTGACTGCTGGGCTAGGGGACATTCTGGGGCAGGTCTCTCAATCTCTCCATTGAAGCTATTCTACTTTGTATAAGTGATTAAATAGTTATTAGCCCAGAGACTTGAACTTGGATCTCTCATCTCCCAGCTGAGTGCCCTGACTACCAAGCTACAGGGTCAGTGGCACACTTGTCCTCTGAGCCAGTGATTATTCAAATATTTTATACCAAGCAGAACAGTTTCAACTGGAGAGGGTTATAGCCACATCTGCACTGCAGCAGCGCTGCAATCTGTAGCATGTGCAGACATACCTGTACCGTAACTAGCTTGCTATAAAGATCAGTGAAGATGTGGCAGCATGGGCTTCAGTGCAGGCTGTACAAGGCCGCCTGCCCCTATTCCCCCTCCCCTGCTACATACATGCATTGCTAGCTCATGCTTCCACATCCTTACTGCTATTTTTAGCAAGCTAGCTACATTAAAAGCTAGCGTGGGTACATCTACACAAGCTGCAAATTACACCCCTTGTTGCAGTGCAGACATCCAACCCAGACTGCCCTATATCCCAGGGCACCCTCTTCTAAAGGAGGCAGGGGCAGCAGCACGACCACTGGACAAACCTTTTTCATCTAAAACTATTCAGTGCATCTGTGTCAAATTTGCAAATACTTTTTGGTTGACTGAAACTGCATTTTTTGGTGAATAAATTATTGTGAAAATTTTTTACCCAGCTCGAATGACTCGGTGTCTATTGAAAAAGGCATCACTCTAAACAGTGACAGCGAGACAAATTGTACTACTGGTGTCTCCTTTGCTTCACTCCTGTTCCTCAGAAAATGCTACTGTAGAGACTGACACTTTCACAGACAACTCCCAATTTCACAAGTGAAGACTGCCATTAGATCTGAAAACAGTGGCATGCATTTGTTTACATTTGTAAGTGATCGAATGACACACTCACCTTCCCTTTTCTTCTTCAGGGGATACATTTTATTGTGAATTGTGCTTTCTTGGAATTTTTTCCTTATGTTTTCAATTACGTTTTCATCAGCATATTCATAGCTGTGCTTCTTCTCCAGAAGCATTTTGTTTATTGGACCTAAGTAACAAATAAAGAAACCATAAAATATCTGTAAGAAGGTGACATGGGAGTCTGCTGATCACCGGATTTATATGACCCCCATTCTTCAGAATTATCTCCTTGTTTTTTAACCATTTTTTCACTGCTTTAACACCTCTTTTCTCTTTTCCTTCCTTCTTCGTGTCATATTATTTGTCAAGAACAAATCATGCCAAACCAATCTAATTTCCTTCTTTGACAGAGTTACTGGCCGAGTGGATGGAGGGAAGCTGTAGATGTAATATATCATGATTTTAGTAAGGTTTTTTACATAGTCCCACATGACATTTTCATAAGCAGACTAATGAAATGTGATCTAAATGAAATTACTATAAGGTGGGTGCACAATGGGTTGAAAGACCATACTCAAAGGGTTGTTATCAATGGTTCACTGTAAAACAAGGAGGGCCTATCTATTCAGTATTTTCACTAATGACTTGGATAATGGAGTGGAGGGTATTCTCATAAAGTTTGCGGATAACACCAAGATGAGAGGGGTCCTTTGGAGGACAGGGTTAGCACTTTGGAGGACAGGGTTAGAATTCAAAATTACCTTGACAAATTAGAGAATTGGTCTAAAATCAACAAGATGAAATTCAATAAAGACAAGTGCAAAGTACTGCATCTAGGAAGGAGAAATCAAATGCATAGCTACAAAATAACTGTCTAGGTGGGAGTACTACTGAAAAAGATCTGAGGGTTATAGTGGATCACAAATTAAATATGACTCAACAATGTGATGCAGCTGTGAATAAGGCTAATGTCATTCTGGGATTTATTAACAGGAATGTATGGAGGATGGGATGTAAATTGCCCCACTCTGCTTAGCGCTGGTGAGGCCTCAGCTGCAGTACTGTACATAGGTGCCAACTTCCTCTCTACCCAAGGAATGCTTGACCCTCCACCCCAAGCCTGTCCCCACTCCATCCCTGCCCCCAGTGGGCAGGAGGAGCTGGGAGGAGGAGGGGAGTTTGGCTGCCAGTGGGTGCTAAGTACCCACCAATTTTTTTCAGTGGGTGCTCCAGGGGCTGGAGCACCCCTGGAGTCAGTGCCTATCGTACTGTGTCCAATTCTGGGTGCCGCACTTTAATAAAGATACAGACAAATTAGAGAGAGGAGAGCAACAAAAACAATACAAGATTTAGAAAACCAGACCTATCAGGAGCGGTTAAAAAAATGGGCAGTTTGGTCTTGAGAAAACACAACTGAGGAAGGATCTGATAGCCTTTAACGTATTTGAAGATGTTGTTGCAAAAAAGATGATGATCAGTTGTTCTCCATGTCCATTGAAGATAGGACAAGTAATAATGAACTTAATCTGCAACAAGGGAGAATTAGGTTAGATTTTAGGAAAATCTTACTAACTATAAGGGTCATTAAGCTCTGGAATAGGTTTCCAAAGGAGGCTGAGGAATTCCCATCACAGGAGGTTTAAGCAAAGGTTACATAGATCCCTATCAGGGATGGTCTAGGTTTACTCGGTCCTGCGTCAACACAGGCAGCTGGACTTCAGGACTTGTTTTGGTCCTTTTTACCCCTCCATTTCTATTATTCTATTTGTATTAAGGTAGCATCTAGAGGCCCCCAACTGAGACCGAGGAGCCATCGTGTTAAGCACTCTACAGACACAGTGAGAGATGGCATACTGTTCAGGGCAGGTACCTAAATAGACAAAGTACACCAAAGTGTGGGAGAAAGAAAGCAGCATTACCCTCACTTTACATATTTTCCCCCAGAGGGATTAAGTGATTTGTATAAGAGAACCTAGGAAATCTGTGGCAGACCCAAGAATTAAACACAGGTCTTTTGATTCCCATTTCAGTGCCAAAGCCACGAGATCATCCTTCCTTCTCTTTTAGGAATCCTTCTTTTGGATTGTATATATTAGTGTGAGATCAACATTTGTGCATACACGAGGTGATCTGTTGTTTACCTTTTGGGGTTACTGGTGTAGTATGGACAGGGGGTGAATAAACTGTTAATACAGTATAATCACTAACAGTCCGGGTGCAGATAGATCTAGATCTGACTGTTAGTAAAAGGCCTGAAGAACAAAAAGAACCTGTTATCTTCTTTAAAAATGTTGCCACAGTAAATTCAGATTATCTGCCATATGTGGCACGTAGCCTCCATAATACAAGTTTACTCCATTCACATATGGTTGTGTCTCATTGTCTGAAGTGATGAATCACTCTAGCTGGGAAACTGCATTCTTACCTTGGTATTTCCGAGGGATGTGCCCTCATTTAGAGAGTGGTATGCTCCACATCAGATGTATGTTTTGCTTCAGTTACTTAGGAGTTTACTACATTTGCATGTTGTTTTGAGTTAATTGAGTTTTTCGGGGAAAACTGCTTTGTGTTCAGAGACAAAAGATTTTATTCCTTATTCCCTGTTTTAATAAACCTGCCTTGGAAATGAGTTTGTTGGCATGCAGGATGAGTTTTCCCAGAACACAGTAGGTGTGGTCACATTCTCATTTCAATTCACAATGATACACCTCTGGCAGTCCTCCCATTGCCATCCCACACTGCTCTACTTGTACAGCTGGATCAGCCTGTCTGTTTACCTGTGTGCTTTCTACAGCTTCAGGGACATCTTGATATGATGTCACCTCCTCCTTTAAATGCTGTCATGCTGCCAGCTGTGTCCCCTTGTGATTCCAGCTTGTGGTAAGTACACACACCTGGGGTCATATACCACACACCAGTCATAGGAGCCATGCCCCACACTTTCACATGGTCCCATCCTGCAGTCCTGGACTTCCTTGCTCACTGGGGAAAGGAGATCCAGTCCTATCTTAACAGCACTCATCAGAATGCCAAGTTATACAAAACATGTTTGGAAGAGAGGGGCACTACTGGGACCTGATCCAGCGACTCAAAATAGGAAAGGCACACTGGCAGCGTTCAAAAATGCTGGGAATAGTAATAATAGCTTTGTTAGAGTTTGGATTTGACAATGCCTATTACGAGGTGCTATGATGAAGTTTTGCAAATTCTGCCCTGGTTTTCATTTTCATTTTCATCATGGTGTGTTCAATAAAGGTGGGTTTTTAAAATGTATGACTTGTGTTATTCTTTGCTTGTACTTAGATTGTAAAGTCCTTGGTGCAGAGGCCATCTTTTTGTTCTGCATTGTACAGTGCTAGCACAATGGGGTTCAATGGTAATGCAAATACTAATGATCCCAAGACCACACCAGGTTCTGGCCAGTCCTCAGCATAAGTTATAACAATCTGACCTGCCGCAGTACAGGCACCTCTTTACTCTGTATAGACTCCCCTGCGACAGTCCTTACTCATGTGGGTAGTCTGACTTTAATGTGACTGCTAGCATGAGTAACGGTTTTCAGGATCAGATCCTAAAGCCCTGAAAGTGGTCCTTTCATACTAAAATGGCTCATTGCCAATTATATCCATTCTGGGGACTAAACAGAGGACTTAATTTTCCAGACCTGGGAATCTGGAATCTTCCTTTTTTGCAACCACTAAACACATTTACTAAACCAAAAAATACCAACTTGGAGGAGATTTTCAAAGGCACATGTGACAGGTATGGCAATTTCCTTCAGTAACCTTATTGAACTAAGTTAAACCATATCACATTAAGGTTAAGTATTTTAGGAGCTCATTGTATTAAAATGCAAATGTTTGTGTTATTGTATGTAACTTGTCTAGGAGACATGACTAATCTAAACCTGGGGAAGTGTTATGAACTTCAAAGGACTCTTTTAATCAATGAGAAAAAATAAGAATTAATGGTTAGTTGAGTAGGTTTCCTAGGAAATACGTAGGAAGAGTGGAATGCAAATGCCTCCCCCTCCAGATCTGATCTTTTGAAACTTTGCCCTGGGGAGGGGACCTTTGTCTATGAATTACCTGTTCCCAGGATCAAAGGGCATAAAGGAGTAATTCACCAATTTATAAGTGCTTGGTCTGAGCCAAAATGGTTACAAACTGGTAACCACAGAAAAACCCTGGCTAGGGTTTGAAGGACTGTTCAACAGCCAGAGCTCTTGCTGGAGTGTGGGAGGATCTCTGGTAAGGTTATTAGCATTTGTGTAGGTTCTTTTATTGTTTTCAATATGTTTTCTCTGTAGTGCTTTACCCTTAAGAATAAATGTGCTTGCTTAGAAAGAGCTGTGTGGTAACTTATACCTATGGGAAATTGTACTGTTTGTGACAGGTTGGATCACAGAACTTGGGAACTGGGATCCCTTGGGAACTGCCAACTGATGTGCCAAGACTACTTCTGCTCCTGCCTTCCCTGCCAGCTCGAAACTCCAGCACCCTGGCTTGCCGAGCCAGACTGCCTGTTTACTCCAACACAGACCCAGGGTCTGAATCACGGGCCCCAAAGCTGCAGGCTTAACTAAAAGCAACTTACAGAAGTGTTCCTGTCTTTAACAGTCAGATGCTCAACTCACCCTAGATAAAACTTATATAGGGTAAACTCATAAATTGTTTGCCCTCTATAACACTGATAGAGAGATATGCACAGCTCATAGACTCATAGGTCAGAAGGGACCAATATGATCATCTAGTCTGACCTCCTGCACAAGGCAGGCCACAGAACCCTACCCATCCACTTTTATACAACCCCTAATCCAGGACTGAGTTATTGAAATCCTCAAACTGGTTTGAAGACCTCAAACTGCAGTTTGCCCTCTTCCCCCCCCCCAAGTATTAATACATATTCTGGGTTAATTAATAAGTAAAAAGTGATTTTATTAAATACAGAAAGTAGTAACAGACAGAACAAAGTGAATTACCAAGTAAAATAAATAGAACACGCAAGTCTAAGCCTAATATAGTAATACAACTGAGCATAGACAAAATCTCATCCTGAGAGATGTTTCAATAAGTCTCTTTCATAGACTGGACACCTTCCTACTCTGGGCACTGTCCTTTCCCCTGGTACAGCCCTTGTTCCAGCTCAGGTGGTAGCTAGGGGATTCCTCATGATGGCTGCCTCCTTTGTTCTGTTCCACCCATTTATATATCTTTGGCACAAGACAGGAATCCTTTGTCTCTCTCTGGGTTCCCACCCCCTCCTTCTCAATGGAAAAGCACCAGGTTAAAGATGGATTCCAGTTCAGGAGACATGATCACATGTCACTGTAAAACTTCATTACCCACATGCCAGCAGACACGTATGCAGGGAGACTTACAAGTAAAACAAAGCCAGCTGCAGACAATTGTCCTAGTTAATGGAAGTCACCAAGATTCCAAACCATCATTAATGGCCCACACTTTGCATAATTACAATAGGCCCTCAGAGTTATATTTCATATTTCTGGTTTTAGATACAAGAGCAGTACATTTATACAAATAGGATGATCACACACAGTATATTATAAGCTTTGTAATGATACCTTACAAGAGACCTTTTGCATGAAGCATATTCCGGTTACATTATATTTAAACTCATTAGCATATTTTCATAAAATTATATAGAGTGCAACATCACACTGTTTATAGCCTCTGAGAAGACAAAGCAGGCCTGCTTAGGCAGTCTGACTTTGCTGAGGAATTCGCAGTGTAGGCAGGGAACTGTGCAGCCTGGAAATACCCCCAATCAGGAAAGAGAGAGAGAGGTGGGTCTCAACCCAAGAGAGGTGATAGCTGAGGAGCTGGAAGCCTAGAGCAGGTGCCGTTGCTGGACCTTCAAGGGGGAATAGAAGTGCAGCTGCCTTGGACTGTGACAGCACAAATGGGAGTTAGGTGACAAACTCCTATTATCCTTCAACAGGAGTTAGGTGCCTCTTGTGCCTTTGAAATTCTCCCCTCAAACAAATTACTTTCAGAGCATTAATAATGAATCTCTTGTTATGAAAGCTGTTTATGTTATTTTGGAAGAGTTGCAGTATGCAAGGTTTTCAAAGTAATGTCCTGAATTTCACAGTTGGCAGCCACACACATTCAACGAAGGCAATAAAGAAAAGCTTTATGGGATATTTTTATATTACTAGCAGAAACCACTCAACTGACTGCATGCAGACAGACATTCAGGGCCCAGTCCTGCAAACACGCTACATGTGGAAGTCCCATTATTGGATAGATATGATGGATGGACCCATCAGAGGGCCATGAGCCTGATCCAAAACCCCATTGAAATCAATGGTATTTATTCCATTGACTTCATAGGTTTTGGATCAGGCCTCATGTCATGTAGCTTTTCAGCTTTAACATGCTCTGAAAAAAAAAATAGAACACCAAAACAGATGTTGAAAATACATGGGAAATCCTAACACACAGTACAGAAAAAGTATAAATTAAATAAAAGCCAACTAATTTTCTCAGTTCAATTTTTTCTAAGAAAAATAAAAATACGACTGAGACAGCTTATATTTTTACACAACTCACTCAATCAGCTTTGCCAACAGCGTTGAATCATCAGTCTTTAAAAAGATTGACTGCAGCATCTTCTCCATGCAGGCCTGCTCCTGAGAACCACTGAATATTCATGCTGCAGTGTCAAACTGAGTTTAATACCATGCTGCTGCTGAGAGTTTGCCTTATGGCATTTATTCAGGAAGAAATGAGAGGTTCATATTTTGTCTCTTTAACTGATCCACAAGTTCCAATTGAATCATGCAAAACACTTCTGCACATCAAGCATTTATCAGGGCTGAGGTTAAACGCTGTTATATTAATAAATCAAATCATAAAGCTTAACTGACCTTTAATCACACTGGTGTCCAGTAATGTAGCTGTTCCAGTCACATTGTCCTCATTCTCCCAGGGCACTAAATCATTTTGACAACTAACTTGTAATTCTGAAACAGCAGTAGCTTGAGCTGAGCGCAGTTTCTTAGTGGTGTACACAGAGATTCTGAAATTACATAGAACAGTGTGATTGATTTCTTGTATGTATTGTTAGTCCAAACTAGATACTTTTCACAAATGTGACAGGGAGAGCATCAGTCATACTTTTGGTCATATCTGTGGATTTGGAACATGAATCTACTGTTTGTCAAAGTAAGTTATAAATAACATTTACTACAATTCTAGCCTTGGAGGCATGTATACCACAAAGTAACATGACTAGAATGAGAAGATATTCCAAGTGCAGAAAATTACCTTTAAGACATATTTCATAGCCTCTCTCTCGCGTGCGCGCGTGAGAGAGAGATTTCCTTATCTGTTTCTTTTCAAATATTTTCCTTTTAATGAGTTGTTCTTACTGTATGGCTTATAATAAAACTCATTGAATTAATTCAGTACATGACAAATACAACACACACATATACACACAAGTCTGTCATTTCAATTATATATATTTATACTTATAAAATGGTGACTGTGGTAAGGCAGTACTTACACACAATTATAATGTAAATACATTAGTGTTATGGTTTTGATAACATTCATATTATCAAAACTGTAACTGCAATGTATTTACATTGTAACTGCATGTGAGTACTGCCTAACCACAGTCACCATTTATAAAGTATAAATATGTATAATTGAAATGCCAGTCAATTCAAAATAGAACAGCACATCCAGCTGAGATGCAACTAGTGAATAAGAGCTAATGATCAAAATCTATCTACTTGTGCAAGAAGTGTAGCCCTTCTTCATCAAGATCAACCTGTATCATGCATACAGGTAAAATTAATCCTAACTGAAACAACAATGAAAATAGCAACAATAAAAAGAGCAAATAATGGGAGATAAAAACCAATTAAGACTTTCTTGGGCTTACTTAGATTTGTATTTTCTGAATAAACACTAGAAGATATATCAGCAGGGGTTCACTGCATCACAAGATCTACACAAGGTTGTATAGTACAACTTGTACAATGTTATGCAGTATAGTCACAATTGTGAAAGAACTATGATATCAAGCAAAGATTGAAGCAGTGGTAAAATTCACAAGGACCTCAGGGATTTGTGGAAAGAGAAATTGAGCTGAACATATTGGAAAAAGGACAGAATTGTCAGAAGAAATTCTTAACAGCAATGAAAAAAAAACAGTAAAAAATATGCTGTTATAACTGAGCCATATTTTCTGCTAGTGGATAGTGGCATAGCTCCAGCGAAGTTAACAGAGCTCTACCATTTTGCACCAGCAAACAATGGGCCCCTTCTTCAACAAATGAGATCTCTTCTTCCTCTTTTGTATTGCACCAGATCTACATGTATCACCGCGACACCAGTCTGTCCTGACCATATTCATAGAAGTTATAAGAAATGTCCAAATTTTAGCCAGGACAAAAATTAACACATTTCAAAACAGAAATGTACAACACTTTCAATAAACTTGTCACAGCCTCCATAAACGTATAGTTTATACTAAAGGTGAATGATTAAGAAAAAAAATAAGTGGAGATCAATTTACGCACAGGTTGTCCTCAGAGCTCAGATGGTTGGGGACATTTCAGCACAGAAATAAGTTTAACCAATCTTTTCTTCAGTGTTTACAAAATTAAGAAAATCTCGAGAACATACTATGTAACTAACAGGAATAATAACAACATTTTAAAAATATCTTTGTCTTTATTCTTTTCTATTTAGATTTCCTTTTTTTTAATACGTTAAGCCTAGTAATTAACACAATGTGTTACGCTTATAGTCTTTATTCTGTGTTGTCCAAAATAACCTGAAAACAAGTCTTGATGTCCAAAATAGCCATGCAGGGGGAAATCCACAATTCTGAAGCATATGATTAATACTTGTAATTATCTTATCAGTCAATCTAATGTACCACTCTTCAGAGTCACTTCTTTGCAATGGTTCCCCAAGGCACTTGGCAAATACATTAAAATTGACAGAGCTCAGACATTTAAGAATAAACCAGGTTATATACATTAGATTTTCATTTCAGTTAGATTGAAATGTGTAACACTCTAGCATCCCTAATTGTAATATACACATTTAGTAGATTTACGGAATACTTAAAAGTACACTTTATAACTACAATAAACATCTAAGGTCTAATCCTGACATTCTAATTCAGTATTACTCAGACATCTCTGAAGAAGAATTCCAATTGTGTGAACTCTGGTTCCACAGAAGTCAGTGGGAGCTTTGGCCATTGGACTTCAATGGAGCCAGGAATTGCCAATTGTCTTCAGTGAGCATTCTGCCACAGGAAGGACTGAGTTAAAAATCTTCAGGATTTGGACCATGGCAATTTGTTACAAAGGATCCCAGATCAGTAAAATAGAGGGAATTTCAAATCTGACCAACAGGGGCCGCTCCAGGCACCAGCACACCAAGCGCATTCTGGGGCAGCAAGCCGCAGTGGGCAGCCTGCCTGGTCGCCGTGAGGGCAGTAGTCAGGCAGCCTTTGGCGGCATGCTATGGGAGGTCCGCCAGTCCCACGGTTTCGGTGGTAATTCGGCAGCGGGTACACGGAAGGTGTGGGACCGGTGGACCTCCTGCAGGCATGCTGCCAAATTCATGTTACCAGCAGACCTCCCGCAGACATGCCGCCAAAAGCTGCCTGATTGCCATGCTTGGGGCAGCAAAATACATAGAGCTGTCCCTGCTGACCAATATAACAACTAAAAGCTTGTGACCAGAAAATTTTACCTCAGTAGTTAAGAATTGCCCCAAAAACCTCTACTACCACTCAACCTTTAGAAGAAAAGGTGCAAAGTCATAAAGGTAAGGTAGCTTGGAACTACGTAATGCCTCAGGAAGTAAGTAAGAGATGTTATATTAAATAAAATACAAAATGTTATTGGGGGCTAATGCAAGGATCAAAGTACTGGGGATGCATCATTTTAGTGCAAATTGAGGCTACAGCATTCTTCAGAAGTTGTAAATCTGCACAGAACTTATTTCAATGTCTTATATTTCATGCATTACAGATAATAAAGGAGGCTAGAAGAGACCAAAGCAAATTTTGCCTGACAACTGCATACTGAGCTTAAGACACAGTATACATATGCACACTCACCTATCCTGCACCCAGCCATACAGAAACATTTACTATTCTACTGAACCGTATTGCATAAAGAATAAATAAAAATCAGCATGCTTTGTCTTTAATGCAAGGCAATGATTGTACTTTAAAATCAGTAATGAATGAAACATATTGATATTCCTGTGATGTGGGCATATATTACCACCCCAATTTTACACTTGGGGAAACTATAGTACTTCAGTGTCACACAGGAAGTGTGTGGCAGAACTGGGAAAAGAATCAAGATTTCTTCACTCCAGCTTGTGCTTTGACCACAAGACTACCTTTCCTCTCCTATTTAGGCCATTTCCAACCAAAGCTGCCATCAGCAGAGATGGGCAATAATATTATGCCAGGCTTAGGACCCCTGGGACTCTTCTGAAAGAAACCACCAAAAACTATTGGAGACACTTGATAAATCTCACACACGTGACTTGAGACAGCACAGTTCTTCCCTGGAATCTGTAGCTACAGTTATACAACACCCAGAAAAATGGCTTTGCAGATAACCCGAGTGTTCTTATATTGAAAGACTAAGCAATAGACAGAGTTCCCAAAATAATAGCTGTGCCCACTGAAAACAAGAACAAAAATTGTATTCGGCTACAATAAGTAAGAAAAGAAAGCAGCGCGTGCCTCTCCTGTGCCTGCTTGGGCTGCCAGTGTAGCACATTCCCACGCAGAGCAGCTCCCGGCAGAAGTGCTGTCTGCTGCCCCAGGGTCCTAGTGCCCCCCCCCGTCCCTAATGGCAAGGCAGGCTGCCCTTACCCTGCCCTTCCGCCCTAGCGCTGAGCATCTCCAACTCCTCAACCCCTCAGCCCTAGCCAGAGCCCTCATCCCCCCGCACCCTAATCCTCTGCCCAGACCTGAGCCCCCTCCTGCATCATGAACCCCTCATCCCCCCTGCACCCTAATCCTCTGCCCCAGCCGAGCCCCCTCCTGCATCATGAATCCCTCATCCTCAGCCCCATAGCCCTCACCCCTCCACTCTCTCCTATCCCAAACCCCCTCCCAGAGCGTGCACCCCCTCCCTCCTTCCCTACAACCCCTTCCCCCCCCCAAACTCCTCCTAGAGCCTGCACCTCTCCCCCCTCCTACATTCCACTCCCAGCCCAGAGCCTGCACCCAACTCTGTCCCAAAGCCTGCACCCCTTACCACCTCCTGCACACCCACTCCCTGCCCCAGCCTGGAGCCTGCACCCAGCACCCAACTCCATCCCAAAACCTGCACTCTGCACCCCTCCTGACCCTAATCCCCAGCCCAGGATCTGCACCCTAGACCTCCCCCTGCAAATCCCCACCCACAGCCTTAGGCAGGTGGGGGCGGAGTTTTGGGGGGGCAGAGATGTGGGGGTGGGTTCTGGGCACCACCAACATTTCTACAAACTTGCCACCCATGGCCACACTGTACCGTCTGCTGCTTTGCAAGTTGGCAATGATGGTTACCTGTTTTTTTCATTAGTTGTCCCCCGTAATTACTTGTATCCCAGACCTGTGGGTCCTCCCCTTAGGCTGGGGGGGAGTCCTTTAGAAATGGGCGGGCTTCGCCCGCCCACCCCCGCTGGATGCCAATAGGACCAGTCATACTGTACAGTCTGCTGCTGTCATGGGTGCTCCTGGCTGGCCTCGGTGAGGTTGGTCAGGGTTCCTGGACAAAATGGGGATGACTCCCCAGGTCATTCTCTTCTTTAAGTTTTGTCTAATGGAGATTCAGTGCTGCCTAGAATATGAGACAAGCCTTCTAAAGAATCATAGATACAAGAGGCCGCTCCGGCTTACAGCCCCAGACATCCCACAGAAATGATGAGCTGCATGCCCGTACAACAACCCCAACTGTTGCTTCCATCTTCTCCCACCCCTCCCGGGTTACCTTGGCAGTTATCCCCCCATTTGGTGTGATGAAGTAATAAAAAATGCATGAATTTGAAACAACACTGACTTTATTGCCTCTGCAAGCAGAGATCAAAGCAGGGAGGGGAGGGCAGTGGCTTACAGGGAAGTAGAGTGAGCACCATTCTGCACTTGCTCAGCCTGTAGTTGGACTGCTCCTTACTACTGTCCAGGCTTCAGAGCCATGGGAGCAAGGGGTAGGCTGAGGTAGGTGTTCTGGCATTTCTTCTTTTGGAATGGAGTTCTGATAGCACAGGTTCATCTCCCCATACAGCAGTCAGATCCAGTACCTCTCGTACGGTCCATGCTAGAGCTTTTTTTTCGATTCTAGGACTGAATGGTCACCTGTGCTGAGGAACTCTGCATAGTTACCTATGCTGATCAGCTCTCCATGCTGGGCAAACAGGAAATGAAATTCAAAAGTTTGTGGGGCTTTTCCTGTCTACCTGGCCAGTGCATCCAAGTTCAGATTGCTGTCCAGAGCGTCACAACGGTGCACTGTGGGATAGCTCCTGGAGGCCAATACCATCGAATTGCGTCTACACTAACCCTAATTCGAATCAGCAATGTTGATTTCAGTGCTACTCCCTTCTTTGGGGAGAAGTACAGAATCAATTTTAAGAGCCTTTTATGTCGACAAAAATGGCTTTGTTGTGTGGATGGGTGCACGGTTAATTGATTTAATGCTGCTAAATAGACCTAAACTCATAGTGTAGAACCAGCCCTTAGATAAAGAGTTATCTTTTTGTTTTGTTTTGTTTTGTTTTGTTATAGAGGGCCTTTCACAATCCTTAAAGCCCTTTCTGGAATTAAACTATACAGGGATCATTAGACTCCAGCCGCCACATTTCTCTTATAATGTAGAGCCATAGGTCTTGATTCTGATCTCACACTAATGTTAAAACCAGCGTAAGTGATAACAGAATCAGATCAAAATACCATACTGATCCAGCAGACCAAATTCTAATCCATTGACAGGGCTGAAAATTGGAAGTAATGCCATTTGTTTCAACTGAATTACTCCAGATTTACACCACTATACATAACATCAAAATTTGGTCTACTGTGTGCCAAGGAATAAGGGAACAGAGTGTTTAAAAGTGACACCTGGCAAAAGAACAGATTCAAATAAAGGGATAACACAGTTGGAAAACCGTTGAGACCTCATAGGAAACTTGAAATATAACAGCAGAAGATCAGGACTGATTTATCCATTTGAAAGAAACAATTATCTTTTGATTGTAACTCATATCCCAAGGCAGCGTTCTTGAATGATCCATCAGCAAGCCAAGTTATCTTGCATGCTAACATAATTTTTTCAAGGGCAGAGTGTATTTACAGTTATGGAAACTGACAAGAGGCCCTGGTTTTGTAATAAAGAATTTTAACGGTCTCCCCAAACACACAACTCCAACACATGACAACAAGCTTTTATTTCAGCAGTTCATTGGGATGCCTGAAAAAGGAACAAGCTACTTAAAAGATTCTTCAGAAAGGCCATGGACAATAAAAAGGATCCTCATTAGCATACCAAAGAGCTGAACTTCAGAGTTCTTATTTGCCGGCAGAACTTGTAAAATATAAACTATAGTTGAATATAGGCCAAAAGAGGAGAAAGCTGAGAGCCTGGAAAGACAGGAAGAAACTTATGATATATTGTCAGCCACTTCACTCCAAAAGTTAGATGGCCCATTTGGTTAAAGTTCTGGGCTTTCACCTCTGGCAACTTGAGTTCAAATTCTCCCTCTAACCTCTGTTATAGTATACTGTCACACGTCCACGCCATAAAACCATGATCAATTTCACACTTATGTTCAGTAGAAGCCCAGGACTAGGACAAGTGGCGTGTTGCAGGAAATAAAAATAGAATGCTATACAAAGAGATAACGGGTTATGGACAGACAACATTAAGCATTTGCTTAGAGTTAAAAATAAATAAAGCAATAAATTTCCACCAGCAACAGTAGATCTGGTATCACCTTATTCAGGCCTTGACTCCAAATTGTTTCTAGTAACATAACAGACCCAGAAGACAATATTAATGTTATTCCCACTGCTACAAAATAAAACAAAAAAAAAAGTGAATGGAATTGAGACAAGCCCTTTGAGAAATTGAGAGGAGTGTTGAACATTCAGAGTTTCTCACAATAAGCAGAGTGACAAGGTGGGTTAAAAAAATCAGCGAACTTGAGTAAATATGCTCATTTATTGTCTGAAAAAGAATAACTAGCCCAGGAAAAAGGCATTCCTGTAAGAACAGAGCAAACTAGTATCTTTACCAAAAGGGGAAACGTAGTAAGGAAGGAATGTTAAGAAGCCACTAGATGGCTCTCTTCCCTGTCTTATGCGATGTATTCAAAAAAACTCCGGTTAAGCATTTCCTTTTTAAACTTCTTATTTCAAGGGCTTACAATTCGGCGGCAAAATTCACCGCAGGCAAAAACGTGACATAAAGGGTCTCATCCTGACAGATATGTTTTTCTGCCCCAAATGCTTCCTCCCCTCCCAAAAACACAATAAAACCAATTGTTGAAGTTATCTACATGAATGAAATGGAGGGAGGGGATGTTCTTCACTAGATACAGCTGTGACTTGGTGCAATAGTGAACAGTGAAAAACTGATGCCTGGAAACTGAGCAGACCAAGATCTAATAAATTTTGATGGGGAGGGATGGGGGAGTGGGAGAGGAAGAAGGAAACCAGCCAATAGAATAACCTTTAAAAAGAGGCGATTGCTCATGCACAATAAGGGTTTTTCAGTAAAATTTCACAAAGGTTTTAAGTACATATTTAAACACTTTTGCCCTTCACAGATCATTTCCATAGGAAAGGTAAATCAGAGGTCCCCAAACTGTGGGGTGCACCCTGAACATTCGGGCGGGGGCACCTTGGCCAGCCCCCAGGGGGAGTGGGGAAGGAGCGCCACCCAGCCCTGCTCTGCTCCCAGCTTGGCCCCCAGCCCCAGCCTCGCTCCTGGCCGTGGCTTCACTCCCAGCCTGGGGTTGGCCCCAGCATCAGCACCAGCCCCACCCAGGCTGCAGCCTCCCAGCCTGGCTGCATCCCTGTCCCCACCCTTGGCCCCCAGCTACAGCTCCATTCCCGGCCCAGATCCAGCCTTGGCCCCCTTTCCTCTGTCTGAGCTCTCCCCCAACCTCAAGTTGTGAGCCTACTCCCGGTCCCACCTCCTGGGAGTGGGGGCGTGGACAAAGGTGAGGGGGGGTATGACCTTAAAAATTTTGGGTACCACGTGGGTAAATATTCAACAGATTTTTGTCATGAAATATGTTGCATCAATAAAAAACATGC
The DNA here is from genome assembly GCF_007399415.2 of Gopherus evgoodei. Classification (NCBI taxonomy): domain Eukaryota; kingdom Metazoa; phylum Chordata; order Testudines; family Testudinidae; genus Gopherus; species Gopherus evgoodei. The sequence continues at coordinate 107,812,057 of NC_044324.1, forward strand.
AAGTGTGCACAGTTCCAATGTCCCTGCAGAATCCATTGCTAGCATCAGAATTCCAGCACCCCAGTCTCTGGACTCATTCACTGCTCAAGGAATGTATTTAACCATTTCATTACACTTCCAAGTGGGAATGGTGCCCCTGTTTCAGGGTCTGTTCCAAAATGGTGCCAAGTAGAACTTGGCGCCTTTTGAACTGAAACTCTGCCTCCATAGGGTTAAAAGCTATAGATGCAGTGCAGTTAAAGGGACCTCTGCTCCTAACTCCTGTCATTTTCTCCTGGGCCTTATGTTTGTCACAACAGAACAGAAAGTAATCCAGGGTAGCCCTGAGTGACCTGGGTTGTGATGACACTGTATTTAAAAGGCTCAGGACAGTCAGGGTTAAAACTTTGGCCATTATTTTTACAAATCCAATGGATCCTTTAAAATATATTGGATAGCTTAATAATACTGAATTGTTCAAACATCTCCTGCAGTTTGGAGAAATACTCATTGTATCCTGTAGCAACATCACAGCAAAGCAGAGAATGAACCTGGGCATGCCTTCACCATAACACAAACTGGGCACCCACCGACATTTGTTGTAATCCTGAGCAGGCACTCATCTTGAGACAGCTAGCCTGATTTTTCAGATTCCTTAGCATTTGTATAGCACTTCATCTATTCAGCTCACTGTAAGACTGAAACCAATTAATCTTCACAACACACCTGGAGGTTAAGAGGGTAAGTACAAGGTCTTCATCTTACGGACGCCCAATAAACTGAAACAGTCTGTTCTGCACGGCCTCCAGCAGTGAGTCAGTGGCAGCCAGGATTCAAATTTGGGGGTTCCTGGCTTCCAGCTCTGTACTCATTCTGCCACATCACCAGGGCCAGATTTCCAATGAGGCACAGTAGGCATGAGCCTAGGGGCGCCAGCAGTCCAGGGACGCCTAAAAGCTAAACGTAGGTTCCAGCTTTTATTTTGTATGGAAAACACGAAGGTCAGCTGTAGGCAGGGGGGCGCTGAAGGTGCTGTGCCTAGGGGCACATAAGGTGTAAATTGGGCCCTGCACTTCACAATGACTTACTGCCAGCGGTGCTGAGCCTGCACATTTCCCACTGAATTCAGCCAAAGTGAATATGAACTTCCTGTTTGGCGCATGGGAAAGTGACTTTGATACCACATCCTTAGGCAGCTACTCCTGCCCTCCTAAGCCCTACAACTGTTTACTTTCTCTGCCTTTTCCTTTTGCTGCTGCCTTCCTGAGCTGGAACCTCTGATCGGATCCCCCAACCTGCCCCGCACTCTTCCAGCTGTTTCCTCTCAGATCTACTCCACACTCCATCCTCTTCACATCTTGTGCTGATTCTGCCAGAGTCCTCATGCATCCTATACAACTTCCCTAGCTGTGGCTTGAGGGGAGGAAGAGAAGCAAGATTTTAAAAATAAATTGTTTTTCAAGTCCTTATCGCCATGCTGTCCTTACTAACATTAAGCTGCAAGTCCAGCTGCAGAGCACACACTGTGCTTCCTCTTACTGAATGACAGAAAGTGCTATGTGTGGCAGACAGCAGCCTCAGTAAAAGCAGCAGGACACCACAATGGTAGGATTAAATACTTTAGACCAGATTCCGATCTCAGGTACACCAGTATAAATCTGCAGTAATTTCCCACAGGTCAGGGGAGTTATTCTGGAGTTACTCCAGCCTATCTGGAGCTCAGAATCTGACCCTTTGTTTTTCAAAATCATCTGCTCTCCAGGCCACAGCGAGGAATGGAACAGCAGGACGCAAGGAGATGGAGGGGGAGGAATGGGTTGTTTATCAGTAAACATATTCCTAGCGTAGTCACTCCACTAGTCTTTTTGTAACAATTGAATCTCTACATGTATTTGCCTTCCCATACAGATATATATGTATATAGATATTTTCATTCCACTACTCTCATTAGAAGTAAGGTGTGTGTTTGGTTTTTTTAAATTATTGTGAAAAAGAAAAAACCCTCTAAATTGTCCCCACCTCTGGATTTCCCTGTGGATCCCTTCTTCTCTGTGTCGATCTTTCAGGCTCTTGCAAACACTTCTCTGTGTGTTAAACTCTCCATATGTGATTATCCCCACTCAAGTCAAGAGGACTAACTCATGTGAGTACAGTAACACACATGCATAAGGGTGTGTCCATGCTACTGTGGATACCACCACAGAGCTGTAGTGTAGATGTTTCGTACATCAACTGAACAGGGTTTTCCATGGATGTTAGTAATCCATCTCTCCAAGAGGCAGTAACTAGGTCAACAGAAGCAGCAAAGAATCCTGTGGCACCTTATAGACTAACAGACGTTTTGGAGCATGAGCTTTCGTGGGTGAATACCCACTTCCTCAGATGCATGTAGTGGAAATTTCCAGGGGCAGGTATATATATGCTAGCAAGCAAGCCAGAGATAACGAGGTCAGTTCAATCAGGGAGGATGAGGCCCTGTTCTAGCAGTTGAGGTGTGAAAACCAAGAGAGGAGAAACTGGTTCTGTAGTTGGCAAGCCATTCACAGTCTTTGTTCAATCCTGAGCTGATGGTGTCAAATTTGCAGATGAACTGAAGCTCAGCAGTTTCTCTTTGAAGTCTGGTCCTGAAGTTTTTTTTGCTGCAGGATGGCCATCGAGGTTTGTTGCATGGATTGTTCCACCACGATTTCAACAGCTTCCACCCCACCATCAACCTCAGCCTGGACCAATCTACACGGGAGGTCCACTTTCTTGACACCACGGTGCAAATAAGTGATGGTCACATTAACACCACCCTATATCGAAAACCTACTGACCGCTATGCCTACCTTCATGCCTCCAGCTTCCATCCTGGACACATCACACGATCCATTGTCTACAGCCAAGCACTGAGGTACAACCGCATCTGCTCTACAACCCTCAGACAGAGACCAACACCTACAAAATCTCACCAAGCATTCTCAAAACTACAATACCCGCACGAGGAAATAAGGAAACAGATTAACAGAGCCAGACGTGTACCCAGAAGCCTCCTACTGCAAGACAAACCCAAGAAAGAAACCAACAGGACTCCACTGGCCATCACATACAGCCCCCAGCTAAAACCCCTCCAATGCATCATCAAGGATCTACAACCCATCCTGGACAATGATCCCACACTTTCACAGGCCTTGGGTGGCAGGCCAGTCCTTGCCCACAGACAAGCTGCCAACTTGAAACATATTCTCACCAGTAACTGCACACCGCACCATAATAACTCTAGCTTAGGAACCAATCTATGCAACAAACCTCGATGCCAACTCTGCCCACATATCTACACCAGCGACATCATCACAGGACCTAACCAGATCAGCCACACCATCACTGGTTCATTCACCTGCACATCCACCAATGTAATATACGCCATCATATGCCAGCAATGCCCCTCTGCTATGTACATCGGCCAAACTGGACAGTCTCTACGGAAAAGGATAAATGGACACAAATCAGACATTAGGAATGGCAATATACAAAAACCTGTAGGAGAGCACTTCAACCTCCCTGGCCACACTATAGCAGACCTTAAGGTGGCCATCCTGCAGCAAAAAAACTTCAGGACCAGACTTCAAAGAGAAACTGCTGAGCTTCAGTTCATCTGCAAATTTGACACTATCAGCTCAGGATTGAACAAAGACTGTGAATGGCTTGCCAACTACAAAACCAGTTTCTCCTCTCTTGGTTTTCACACCTCAACTGCTAGAACAGGGCCTCATCCTCCCTGATTGAACTGACCTCGTTATCTCTAGCTTGCTTGCTAGCATATATATACCTGCCCCTGGAAATTTCCACTACATGCATCTGAGGAAGTGGGTATTCACCCACGAAAGCTCATGCTCCAAATGTCTGTTAGTCTATAAGGTGCCACAGGATTCTTTGCTGCTTTTACAGATCCAGACTAACACGGCTACCCCTCTGATATAGGTCAACAGAAGAATTCTTCTATCCACTTACCTGAGTCTACAGTGGGGGTTAGGCTGACCTGTGTCACACAGGGCGTGAAACTTTTCCCAGCACTGAGCAATATGGTTAGGACAAACAGGCCTGCGTGTTTGCAGGATCAGAGCCTTAAGCCCTGATCCTGCTAACAGTTGTGTTTGTGCTTTTCTTTACTACTGTGGGAAGCCAATGGGACTACTCAATAGCCTGTGTGTAAGAGTTGGCCAGATCAGGACCTTAGACTGTAAGCTTACCAGGGCAGGGCACAGTATTGGCACTAACTAAACATCATCATCCTAGACTAGACACTGGCAAACCCAAACAATACATCAGATACTCAAATCCTGGAATTTTGCATTTGGAAATCATAATCTGATCATTTCTCTCTGTGAAAATCTTAGATTGGACAGGAACGGCATTTTTTCATGAGTATGTCAGTGCTTGTGGACACTACCAAGTATGAGTAATAAATAAAAAATTAAAAAATCAGTATCCTCTATATACTTGCTTCTTGAAAACATTCATTATATGCCTTAGGAGAATGGAAGTAGAATGCAGAGCCTTTCACTGTAATATCACTGGCATATTTGCCAATTTATTTATTTATATGTACAAAACAACACATAAGCACCTACCTACCATGGCAGTGTCCCTCCATTTGTGTGATGAAGTAATAAAGAATGCAGGAATAAGAAACACTGAGTTGTTAGTGAGATAAAATGAGGGGGAGGCAGTGTCCAGCTGCTATGATAGTCCAGGCAGGACATTAAACGGTGGAGGGGAGAGGAGCCCTGCATGCCCCTGATATGATAGCCCAGGCAGTACAGAATCTTTTCTTTAGACATGAAATGGGGGGGATGGGCTCATGGAGTTCAGCCCCCAGTTGCTATGATGAAGATGGTTACCAGCCGTTCTGTACCATCTGCTGGGAATGACCGGGAGTCATTCCTATTTTTACCCAAGCACCCCTGGCCAACCTCACCTGAGGCCAGCCAGGAGCACTCACGGGATGATGACGAGGACGGCTACCAGTCCTTCTGCACTGTACCGTCTGCCACCGGGGAAGGGAGGGGAGAGGATGCTGCTGTTCAGTGCCACAGCACGGCGTCTACCAGCAGCATGCAGTAGACATACGGTGACATTGAAAAAAGTCAAGAAACAATTTTTTTCCCTTTTCTTTCACGGGGGGAGAGCGGGGAGGTAAATTGACAAGATATACCCTGAACCACCCAGGACAATGTGTTTGACCCTACATGCATTGGGAGCTCAGCCAAGAATGCATATACTTTTTGGAGACTGCAGGGACTGTGGGATAGCTGGAGTCCTTGGTACTCCCTCCCTCCCTCCATGAGCGTCCATTTGATTCTTTGGCTTTCTGTTACACTTGTCACACAGCACTGTGCTGTGGACTCTGTATCATAGCCTGGAGATTTTTTTCAAATGCTTTGGCATTTCGTCTTCTGTAACGGAGCTCTGATAGAACAGATTTGTCTCCCCATACAGCGATCAGATCCAGTATCTCCCGTACGGTCCATGCTGGAGCTCTTTTTGGATTTGGGACTGCATCGCCACCCGTGCTGATCAGAGCTCCACGCTGGGCAAACAGGAAATGAAATTCAAAAGTTCGCCGGGCTTTCCTGTCTACCTGGCCAGTGCATCTGAGTTCAGATTGCTGTCCAGAGTGGTCACAGCGGTGGGATACCGCCCGGAGGCCAATACCCTCAATTTGCGGTCACACTAACCCTAATCTGACATGGCAATATCGATTTCAGGGCTACTCCTCTCGTCAGGGAGGAGTACAGAAACCAGTTTAAAGAGCCCTTTATATCGATATAAAGGGCCTCGTTGTGTGGACGAGTGCAGGGTTAAATCGGTTTACCACTGCTAAATTCGGTTTAAATGCATAGTGTAGACCAGGCCTTAGTGTAAATGACAATCTGACCAAATGTGGGGTAAGAGCTCACATTTTCAAGTAGAAGTAGGTGAAACCAGTCAGCTTCAGTGTTCACAAATTTCAGCAAACCTTTCTGGTGTTTGTAATCTATCTGGTTTCATAACTCCCTGGTTTCCTATTGAGTTTGGGGGTTTCTAGAAACCTAAAAACCTCAGAGAAATATGACAAGTTGTACTGTTCCTGCAACAAGAATTGCATGTTTAGCTGATTGTGTAAGAAAACTCCAGCAGTCAAACTGCCTGATTTCAGGCAAACCTTTCACCTAATCTTTTTTTTATGCTGTTCCTCTCTAATCTAGACAGGAAAAAAGTACATGAAAGGTTTGTATACATCTTAATATGTTTGTTGCACCCAAAACTGAACTCGCCCAGCTCCAGGTTGTGCTAGAATAGCATTAATTTTGATCCACGCTACAAGAAGCAGGAAGAAACTATCTTGTATTTCAAACCACTGTTTCTATTGATGTTTCTGACCATTTGACTGACGATGTATTATTTTATAAAATGTTTCATAGACATTTCCTCACATGAATTAGCACATCAACATCAGTAATACCATCTTTCCAAAATTTTGCATATTTTAACAAAACTTCTGTGCAACATTAAACAGGTGAAAAAGTAGATGCTGCAGCATTAAAATGTGCACCTAGATTAAGATGTCTCATATTTCCTTACAAAATTAAGTATGTTCTTTGAAATGAGTAGGAATATAACTGTATAAAACCGCTCTTAAAATCTGGATTCAAGCAAGTACGCATTTTATATGACTCTACAGATACAAGTAGTACGTTGCTCTTGGCAAGTTAGAAAGGGAGCATACAAGCATTATCTCATTCAACTGTAGATCAATGCCACGGCTTCAACTATAAAATCATAGCCAAATTGTACAGTAACTAAGATGATTATCAATCACTTTTAGCTCTGCAGTAGCACAGAAGAGAGGAAAGATACTGCAATAGGCTCTCTGCTGAGTACATTTTATGAATACACTCAGTTGTCTTCCATAGCATTACACACCCTTTGCTTCAAATAGCTGCTTTCATCTTTCCAATGATAAAAATAAAGACAGACCCAAACCGAAACAGTGCACTAAACATGACAGGAAACAGCAACTTTTTTCTTCTTTTAGATTCTGGCAATTACAAAAAAAAAGATATGTGGGTGTGTATATACATATACTTTACATTTCTTTTATTAGCAATGCATCTGGTTGGCACTTTCTATGATCACCCAATATCTTTCTGCTTTGTTTTACTAATTATCTGGCTACTGCTCTATTTAACTGGAAGATATCAAAGAACAAAATCAAGGGCTTGATTTTCTGCTGTATTGCTCCAGATTTAGGCTGGTATAATCCCACAGAAATGAACAGAGCTACAGTGGAGTAAAAGTGGAGCCCCCAAGAGGTTCCTGTAGTTCATCTGAATTTGACATGTAATTTCCAGAGGCAGGAGTCAGACCACATGCTTAGGCACTGTGGTTCAGCTCTTAGCCTCATTAGCAACTGTATGTCATTTAGAGCTATGAAAATACCCGCCATCAGAACCTAGTCTTCTGGCTGCTGGTAGAAAAAACCGCCAGTTTACACCACTGTTCACAGAGAACGTATGATCCAGTGAATAGGACACAGGATTTGGAATCAGGAGACAGATGTTCTGCTGCCAGCACATTTGCTTCTTTTCCCATTTCCAACTTTTTTTTTTTTAATTTCACCCTCTCTCAACCTCTACATTCCTCCCTTACCAACATATTCATTTTTGCTGCCCATTAAATTCATTAAGCTCAGATTGCTATCGGGGTCTGGTTGCAACTCTCCTGAGTCTCAGCCACATGGATGAGGTACAAGTTAAAAGTTTTAACTCACAACCTGATGAAAGGTGTGTCAGGGACCTTATGCCGAAGGAGGATTGGGCACAGCAGAGCCTAGCTCCATCTTTCCATCCCATCTCTTTCTATACCATGTCCCCTCTCTACCCTTATATTGAGAAGGGGGATTTCCAGTGTAGGAGCTGGGAGAGCCACACTATCAGCTTTATACCAGTAGAAATTCCCCCCTAGACTGAAGAAATTCTCCAGTGAAGATCTCCAACCACTTCAAATTCATTTTTCAGTGACAACAATAACTCTCTGAACTAACAATATTTCACAAGATTATTTCAACATAATGCTCCGCACTAAACTACCTAGGCATGGACACTGAGCTCATTACTGTTGCATCTGAGCAGCTTACCAGGCCTATGTTGCATCCTCATGCAATATGCACACTTCCACAGGCAGAATTTATCCAACTCATTAACCATCATATGATTTAACTATATTGTAGCTGTTGTGGATTCACTTTCTAGACAGATACAGAGACAAGCTGTGCATTTTGGATCCATATCTGAACTTTCCCAAAGACTGAAGAATATTCATGTCCAGACATTTAGGGCAAGTCTACACTACAAAATTAAGTTGATCTATGTTACATCGACATATAGCCACCACAGTAATTAAATCGCTTTTGCATGTCCACATTACACTCCTCGTGTCGGAAATGCGCGTCCTCACCAAAATCACTTGCATTGATTTAACTGTCAATGGGGCACTGTGGGATAGCTTCTGAAAAGCAGAAACAGTCAACATAAGCAATTCAGTGTCTACACTGACACTGCATTGACCTAAGTGTTACGCTTCTCGGGAAGGTGGAGTTATTAGGTCAGTGTAGTGGGTGATTTACATCAGTAGGAGCCACATTTTGGTGTGGACACTTACAGAGCTAGGTCAATGTAAGCTGCCTTGTGTTGACCTAACTCTGTAATGTAGACCTGGCCAGAGTTTGAGCCCAGGGAACCTGGGTTCTAATCCTGTTTCAGCCACTAACCTGCTGAGTGATCTTGGGCAAATCATTTGATCTCTGTTTCCTTTTCCATCCTTTCTCTGTCTCATCTATTTAGATTGTGAAGTAATCAGAGCAGGGACTGTCTCTCACTAGGTGTTTGTACAGCACTTAGCACAACGAGACCCTGACCTTAGATGAGCCTCTGAGTTAGCATTGACAACTTTCTGATTGCAGAAAACCAAACGCACTTACTCCACCCTCTGCCCTGCCCCTTTCTCCAGTGCCCCGCCTCCTGCTCACTCCATCCTTTTCCTGCCATCACTCTCTCTCCCCCACCCTCACTCATTTTCACTGGACTGGGGGGGGAAGAGGGCTTTGGCCAGGCAGCATTTACCTCTGGCAGTTCCAAGAAGTGGCCGGCATGTCCAGCTCCTAGGCAGAGGCATGGCCAGGTGGCTCCGCATGCAGCCCCCAAAGCTCCCATTGGCTGTGGTTCCCAGCCAATGGGAGCTGCAGAGCCAGGCCCCTCTGCCTAGGAGATGTAGGGACATGCCAGCCACTTCTAGGAGCTGCACAGAGCGAGGGCAAGCAGGGATCCTGCCTTTTAACAGCCCAGTCAGCGGTGCTGACTGGAGTCACCAGGGTCCTTTTTCGACTGGATGTTCTGGTCAAAAACTGGACACCTGGTAACTCTACTCTGAGTACTACTATAATAATAAATGGCCGTACAATGTTTTACCACTACAGCTTTCCATTGTAGAAATTAACTTGTTCCAAAATGTTCCAATCTTTTATTCTAGCAATGATCCCAAACCAAAACCCCAGATCTGAACAGCTGCCACCTTGAACCTTGCAGCTAGTGCCCATCTCTTATTCCTTTTTGTTTATGAATTAGCTACATAAAATCATATATTCATTATGACTCTGATATGGGCAAATTTCCTTAATCTGAGATTAGACTATCCATCTAGGCAAAATCATATTTTTTTAAGCAGCAATGCTCTACGCTTTCTAAGTCAAGCACAATTTGTTGAGCTAAAAACCAAACTGTAATTCAGAAAGTTTCCAATCCTGGTAAAATTAGAGTATATTAAAACAGATACAATGAATTAATTTGATTAAACACATTGTGCCAGTAAGGAAGAGTGTGGTCTTTTGATTTTTATATCTACAGTTGAGTGAAACCTTAAACACCAAAGAGACCAGCAAAAGAAAAACAAAAAACCTAACAGAAGTGCAATTTAGTTGAACAAATTTGTACTGGAAACTTTTAGAATATTTAAAAGTGATCAATCCCTTGCAACAAGAAGTTGCATAATGGCAGGTGGCCCTAAGTGAAGGTTTTTCCATGTTCACTGGCCTCCATTACAATAATCAACATTTGCCACATACTGATGTCTGAGATGCCGCAGGTTTTCGATTTCCTTAAAACAGCGCTAAATTGTAAGGCAGGTAACTACTGGTAGATAGCAAGATTTAATGTCAAACACTGTATCAAAATATGATCAAAGCATAGCCTCTCCATTTGCCAGCCATTACAGACCACAAGGGCTTTCAGTTTCAGTGACACCAGCTATATTACATACCCTACTTTTTCTTTCTTTCTTTTAAAGATTGTAAAGATTTGGGGGCAGGGATTGCCACTTCCTCAATGTGTGCACAGTGCACTATAAGCCTCCTTCTGCAACCTTCTCTCATGGGGAGCAGTACTTACCTACACAGTAGCCCCATGGACTTCAATTGATTTCATCGGGACCAAGAACAACTCACCATGTGTAAGAGTAGCAAAGGAAGATGTTAAGGAGGTACCATAGCCAGGTCCAGGGGATACCAAAATCATTCCACCTCAGACTCCAGGTTAGGGCAAGCTTTACTAAGATAGTTTTGCTAAGGCCTTGTCTACACTTCACAGTTTTGTCTGCAAAAGGAACTTTTGCCAACAAAATAGTAGAGGTGTACACACTACAAAGTTACTTTTGGCAGCAAAACTCTGCTATTTTGTCATCAAAATAAAGCCTCAAAGAGAGGCATAGAGCTTTTTGTGGCAAAATTAAAGCAACAAAGCATCAGTGCAGACGCTGCCGTTTGTTATGTCGACATAACTGGCCTCCCCCAGTATCCCAAAATGCCCACTGTGACTGCTCTGCTCACTGTTTCAAATTTGGCTGCCCTGCAGGCATGTGCCCCTCCCCTTTCAAAACTCCAAGAAACTTGACGTTTCTCAGCAGGGAGAGCTCACAGAGCTGATGAGGAAGCCACTCACAGGCACCAGCTTCCTCCTTGCTTCATGGGGCTCAACCCCTGCTCTGGCCCAGGCCCTGCCCCTACTCCACTCCTTTCCCTAAGTCTCCACCCCCACCCCACCCCTTCCTGTCCCGCTCCACTCTGCCCCTCCCTGTCTTTTCCCTCCCAGTTCCTCCCTCTCCCCCCGGCACCTCCTGCATGCCACTGAACAGCTGATCCATGGTGGGCGGGAGGCACTGGGGAAAGAGGGGGAGGAGCTGGCTGCCAGTGGGTGCTAAGCACCCACTAGCCCTGGAGTACCCACGGAGTCGCCGCCTATGATGCTGCTTGCAGCAGCTGAGGAGGCTGTGGGGAATCAGACCCATTAATGTGGAACGTTGCTCTCCCCAGCCGGCGGCCACGCAGGCAGAGCAGGCTGCTGCTGGCGAGGGAAAAGGGAGAGACCGCTCAAGCTGCTGTCTAAAGTTAAAGAGACAGCATGCCAATGCACTCTCCCTAACACACACACTTTCCCAACACACACTCTGTCTCTCTGTCCCCCCACAAGCACACACCCTGTCACACACACTCCTCCACATTTCAGTTGAAAAGTGACTGACAGCCTACTAGGATGCCCATGAAATGATGCGACTGAGAAACCTGCATCATGTGACACTGTACCTGCCCCATGAGGCATTGCAAACCCTTCCCAAAGCACTCTGTGGCCAGTTGCACGGTGGGATAGCTACCCACAGTGCACTGCTCTCTGTGTTAATACAAGAGCTGCTATTGTGGATATGCTCTGCCAACAGTAGGAGCATAGTATGGACATGCAACAGGGGTTTAATTAAAGTGGCATAACTTTTGTCAAACAAACTGTGGAGTAGACATAGCCTAAAATAGATAACACCAACGGAGAAAACTGGGGTAGATAAACAGGACTTACCCTCTGACAAATTGTTGAGAGCTGAAAAGAAGACAGTAGCCTGCTCACCTAGTGTTTGATGCTACCCTGAAAATATCTGCCCAGAAACTGTGATATGTCTAATTTGCAGAACAAGATTCTACAAGTATGGTGTTAAACCACCTCCGGTGAAATTGTGTGCTGCATCCTGTGCAGCGCAACACCAAACTCCAAGCCCACAGGGAGGGGCACTTTGGTAGCTTTAAGCCACTTTTGCAACCTAGGGTGACCAGACATCCCAATATTATCAGGACCATCCTGATACCGGGGGCTTTGTCTTATATAGGCTAGCTATTACACCTCATTTTCCCTATGCTTTGTCCTGATTTTTCACAGTTACTATCTGGTCACCCAACCTGCACGTAGGGAATAAATTGGCAGCATTTGCATTCGTTAAAGCAGGGTCTCAGCCAACCCTGGTTGAAAATGCTACAAAGAACTTCGGGTGAGATAAACTTCTTTACACAGGAGGTTTACCCTTTAGTTAAGTTTGGTCTGTAGAAAGTGTTGGGTTTGGTTTGGTTTTACATCTAGCCATTTGTTTCCAATATTCTTACTCACTCTTACTTGAATCTGTGATAATAAATTTATTCTTGTTTTCACTGTAAATATTTCTAAGTGCTGTGGTGTTAAGCAAAGGGTTGAATCTTACAAGATGGTGTGTTCCTTTGGGAACAGCCAACCTGGTAATTCTGTGAATGTTCAGTGGATAAGGGGCTGGACACTGCAAGGAATGCTCTGAGTATTTGAGGGTTGGTGTGTGCCTTTCACAAAAGACCTGGAAGGCAGTGTTTGTGCTGTCAGAGGCTCTTGGTTTCAGGGAACTGATCCACAGCAGGCACAGACAAGACACCTTCACACTAAGGGCAGGTGGTATCGAGGTACCTCACAATCCTGGGGACCTCTGGTGAGCTTCACTGTGATATTGTTAATCCTGTTCTTCTCCAGAACTTTGAAAGGGATGGTGCTTTTACCTGCTAATGTGCATCCAGGCAGTTCAGTGAGTTCATTTTAAATGCTGTGGAAGTAAAAACCAATTACCTTGTTTTTATAAACTGGTAATTCAGTTTATTTGAAGAGAATAATGATCCATTATTTCCTCCCATAAGAAGCGCCTTACTGAGGTCACCAAAAAACAAACCTTGTGAAGAGCATTCATCTGAAAATTATATACAGTAAAATAAAACACTATACTGATGAGAGGGCTCATGCTGCTCTAAATTAAGTCAGTAGCAATCTCTACCTCCTGTAGTTTTATGAAATAGGCTTTGCTGGGGAAAAACAGTCTATTTACAACAAGTTTAAAGAACTTAAATCAAGCTCATGCAAAACTGATTCATTCTGGTGTCTGTCTATATCAATCAGTTTATTGAACCAAAATTTTACATTGCAGTATACATTGTAGACTTGAATACATGGGCTAAGTGTCTAGCCTGTCCTATTATCAAAAAATATGAATAGGTATGTACTGTGATTATTATTATTACACTGTTCAAAAGTAAATCACATTCTAAAAGGAACGAAACCCCCTCTGATGGCTTTGGTACCTCTCACCAGCAAAAAATGTGTTTGAAATATTCAAGATGACTTTTTACCCCGTGTGAATTAATATCAAGCTTCTAGTTGAAATGCATTTAACTAACAAATCTACCTAGTAGCTGTAAAAAAAATTGTACTGAAAGCTGCAAATATTAATTTATTCAAATCCCACTAAAGTCAATAGAAAAATTAACTGACTTCTCTGAGTAAGAAAACTTTGTTAGTTCACATAAAATGGACCCAGATCTGAACTCCCGCAAACCAAAATATAGCTTCCTCAATCCATATCTACAGATTAGTTCTGTTCTTCTAGTTATTTCTTAAAATGATGCTATAATCAGTCTTTTTTTCCATCATTAGTGAGAAGTCATGGTATTCATGGATATTAATGATACATTATTTCCAAATGAAATCACAGCGCTTAGATACTTCTACAGGAATAGATGCTTTAGAAAGGCTTATCTGGAGGTACTTTTGCATTTTAACTTATGGAATTCTGATAAGGTTAATTAAACTTATTACCTATATGAAAGCTTGATAAACTCTAGATTGATACAGCAGCATTTAATAGCAATAGAAGTCTTCCAGAAGGTAAAATTATTCTTATCCAAATGTATTACAATCTATAGGCCATGGCTACTTCAGGTGCATTGATATAAAGAACAAAGGCACACATTTTCTTTCAGTTTTTTCAGTATTTTTGTAAGTTCCTCTAGAATTTGTATCTACCACAAACGTATTTCAGATGAGAGAGAAAGGTCAAGGAAAAAAGATTTGAAAGTACCATGAAATGACAACTAAACTATTTTAAAACATTGACTAATGTAATATGGACCCTGTGTGATTATTGGCCAAGGTGCTGGCTATTAAAAACTGAAGTAAAAAAATTCAGAGAGAAATTATGCTGTGGAATATTTATTTTATCCACAATTTAAAAGTGACAACAGTTTGATGTAGCAACATGCTCATATATTGTCATCTAGTGACTATGTCATGTATAATTGTGAAAATATAATATTCACATAGAAACAGGAACCATAGGATTTTTATATCAGATCAAAGCTTTGGTCTGTCATATGTAATATTCTGTTTTTGACAGTATCCAATACCAAATGCTTCAGAGAAAAGAGAAAGAGAAATAAAGAAACCCTAGCCAATTGTGCAATGATGTATGGCACGCTATCCAGAATGGCTCATGACTGTGAGTGCAAACTTCAGGGCAGACTATCAAAAAGCAGGGCAGAAACCCCACACTGTTTGTATGTTGTATGATTAGATTTTGCCAACCTAGTAACAAGTGTGAACACCTAAAGCGCTATTACACTCTTTCCATGGAGTAACAGACAGTTCCCTGGGGCATTCCAGTCTATCTTGCCATCCAGTCAAGCTGGACTATGTGATAGATGGTCATTTTATATTAAAAATCACAACAATATTCAGGTTACATCCAGTTCCAAAGGACCAGTCAGTTACCTCAGGTCATTTGTGCTCAGATCTCAAACCAAAGACAACACCTGTAGCCAATCCCATAATAAACTAACTATAGATTTGTTAACTAAGAAAAGAAATCAGAGTTATTTACAAGGTTAAAACAGGAAACATACACACACAAATGAGTTAAGTCTTATATTTAAAAAATATAGTATAAGCTTATATAATAAGCAACAGTAAGTGTCTTTTAGGGCTGACCCATGCCAAGCAGCATGGTGATCTCCTGCTTATGTTTAGGAGTCTTTGCACCTCAGAGTCTAGAAAGGACAAAGACATCAAGTTTCCCCTTGACGGGGACTTTCCTATCCCCTTCAACCCACATTCCAAGCTGATGGGATGACTTCATGCTTAGGTTTCCCCTACCTGGAGGGAGTGAGAAATACAATCAACAAGGTATCTGTCCATTGAAGCTACACAGTGCCTCATTTGCCTTCAAGGGGTCATCTTGTGTGCAGGACAAGCACTTTACCTTAATTAATACGTCTTTTCCTGTTTGGTGAGTTGTACAATTACAAAGGTTTACATTGCAAACACTCAATATAACATTATACCATGGGCTATAGATATTATAAGTAGGATTAATACATGCAGCATCTTACAAACAGCACATAAAGTCTAAACATTAAACTCATTCTTTTACCACCAATATCTATTTTAACTATGCTAACCCACAGGTAAGTCAGAATGGTTCCCAGCTAAATGTTTGTCATTGTTCAGTGAGGCTGCGAGCCTTCACATGAGCTGACACCAGGTCTGTATATGGAGAGAAAAATGCAGCAAAGACAGTTGTCAGAACTTGGGAGTTGATAAAGAATGTAAAACTATGATAAAACCATTAATCTTTAATATTTCAAATGGAAGCTATATGGACATCCTGGTATTTCTCACACAATGTTTGAATATGGATTTATCAAAGGCATAGCAATGATGCAACCAGTAAACATTTCTTCTCAGTGTAAATGATGCAATTAAAGTGGGGTTTTTTGTTTGGTTGGTTGGGGAGCGGGGTTGTGTGGTTTTTTTTTTTTTTAGCCACAACAAATATATTAAAAGCCACTGGAACTATTTTTGAATTCAAGTTGATATTCAACATATTCACCAGCAGTGAAGGTGCATGCTTCAGAAACCCCTTGTTATTTGTCTTTTTATGTGAAATATACAGTCCATACTATGAAGTTTATTCTCTCAAAATACACACTACTCATTCATAAACTCTGTGTGCAAGCATGTGTGCAGAGAGCTGAATAGACTCAATATGGATTTCAATGATATAAACAAAGTTTTCCCTTGATTCCATTGCTAGGAAAACATTATCTGATTTTTAAGTGAGGGTTCTTAGGCAAGAGATAGCACCACCACTTCTTCCATGAGGTCAGTCTTCTTCCACATTTAAAAAAATATAATTAGCCTCACATCACCACCTTCAGTTCATGGCAGCAGTTTATAAAGGAACTACAATAGCAAATTGATAGTTGAAAATGAAGATCTGCTTAAGAGATTTAATATCTATCGGTGTGGATTTCAGTTATACCCCAGTGCTGTAAAGAGCTCTGAGGCATTCAGCGGAACCATATGATCTTTGAATTCTTTCATCCAATTCTTATCTTGAAAGAAATTGTACTGTCAATGGATTTATTTATTTAAAAAAATACAAATCGTATAGGCTTTGCAGTTCTGTCCTGTGAAGGGTATAATACACTTACTTCTGTATTCATGGTTAACATCCATTAGCCTTAGTGGGTGTACATGGAGAAGAGAACAGATCCCCTAAGCCATATTTTGAGGCCTACATGGGAACTAAGTGGTGCTTATGCCTTATACTGACCCACTACACGAGGGGCGAGGAGGGGGGGAATTTCTCATGCAAGTGGCTGAAATCACAGATCTACTGTGAAATAAAGGCAGATACAATTCAGTGCCTGTCAGTAAATACAGCATCTGTCACTGAAAAACATGCTAAACCACTACTGAAATAAAGCCTATGGCATGTCCCAGTATTAAAACCATGGGGGCAAATTAACACCTGGTGGAAGCAGGTGCATCTCCAGTAAATACAGCAAATGGAGTTGTGCTTGCTTATACCAGGTCTGAATTTGTCCCAGTAAGTATATCTAGTACCTCCCCAAATGTGTGCGTAAGGACAGTCTACACCAGAGTCCAGGAATCAAAATGTATTCAGAGCTGGAAATGTTGAGCAAATAAAACTTAGTATGGTTTTCAGAAAGGAAACAGTTTTGTAATGCCTACTGAACAAGAACAAGTACAAAAACCAGGAACTATCTGACAAACATTTTGATATTGGAGTGGAAGTTTATTTGTGGTTATACTTAAAATGTGCCAGGTTTTCATAAAATTGCAGGCAAGTGATTTTAGCTAGTAAGTGCATGGAATGCACAAACCTTTTTCAAAATAGATAAAATTGATGCATTTTTGCAGCAATCATAAATTAATGCTGAAGACCTTTGTCATATTCTTATAGTTGAGTTCTGTCTGCAATCACATTTATACACTGCAGAGTCAGATTGACTTGGGAATTTTGAAAATGACAAATGCACTGTTTTATAATCATAGAGTATCAGGGTTGGAAGTGACTTCAGGAGGTCATTGAGTCCAACCCCCTCCTTGAAGCAGGACCAATCCTGAGACAGATTTTTGCCCCAGATCCCTAAATGGCCCCCCCTGAAGGGCTGAACTCACAACCCTGAGTTTAGCAGGTCAGTGCTCAAACCCCTGAGCTATCCCTCCCCCCTTCTCATAGATAAATTGAGTGCTTCCCCTTAATGGAAAGTCATAAGTGTATATGTTCATTGTAGTAAGTTATTTTTTAAAATCTCTACGTTGTAAATAAATATGTAACCATAATCAGTGAATATAAAAAAGTTATTTAGCTGCTTGAGAGAAACTAAGATCTACATGAGTTCAGTCTATACCTCCTAAAACTGATAAAATAATAACAATTCTTAACAAATATCACAAATGTAGAATGGGGATAATGATATGTCCTTTGTAAAGTGCTCTGAGATTTACTGATGAAAAGCCCTATGTAAGTGCTACTAGGTATTATTTATTATTATTGTTGTAGCCTCTACCATCAGGAAAACATATTTAGAAATAGCATCTTTTACATCACAGATCTCCCATTAATTGCAGTGGTAATTTCACACATAGAACAAATGCCCTTGATCAAATTATTTGTTTTGAATAACTAGCAGATGTGTTTAGCCTTTCTCCCTGTATATGCATTGTTCAATCACATCATTAATTTTACAGTTTTGGTTGGTATTTGTAATTGTTTCACAAACAGTTGTGTAAACTGGGTGCTCTGGGCAGTCACAGTTCATACCCTGTGATTGGTTGCTGAAGCCACATGGCATTGTTTCTGTGCTCTAAAGGGATTATCGATACTTTATCAACAAAAGAAATTCCCCTTAATGTTCACAAATTGACCATGAGCAGATCTTGCTTTTATTAATTCGTTTGCTGTTCAGAAATTGAACAGCAAATCATTCATGCAATTTTAAAAAAAGAGTTTTTCAAAATGGCCACAGAGCAAATACTTAAAATTTTACTTAAGTTAATATTCCCAGCATCTCCATTTTCTAGTCCTGTGCTCATTCCTCTGGCTTTACTTAGGGCTGGTCTCACTCTGGGCTAGATTGTACCTCTTAGGCATAAATCAAAGTAAGCAATGGTGCAGAGTTGCATTGACTCAGGCCTGGTCTACACTATGCGTTTAAACTGATTTTAGCAGCGTTAAACCAATTTAACGCTGCACCCGTCCACACAACGAGGCCCTTTATATTGATATAAAGGGCTCTTTAAACCGGTTTCTGTACTCCTCCCCGACGAGAGGAGTAGCACTGAAATCGGTATTACCATATCAGATTAGGGTTAGTGTGGCCGCAAATCGACTGTATTGGCCCCAGGACGGTATCCCACAGTGCACCATTGTGATCACTCTGGACAGCAATCTGAACTCTGATGCACTGGCCAGGTAGACAGGAAAAGCCCCGTGAACTTTTGAATTTCATTTCCTGTTTGGCCAGCGTGGAGAGCTCACCAGCACAGGTGACCACGCAGAGCTCATCAGCACAGGTAACAATGCAGTCTCCTGAGAATCGAAAAAGAGCTCCAGCATGGACTGCACGAGAGGTACTGGATCTGATCGCTATCTGGGGAGAGGATTCCCTACTAACAAAACTCCATTCCAAAAGACGAAATGAAAAAACATTTGAAAAAATTTCCAAGGCTATGATGGAGAAAAGCCACACCAGGGACTCAGTGCAGTGCAGAGTGAAAGTTAAGGAGCTCAGACAAGCCTACCAGAAAACCATAGAAGCAAACGGAAGGTCCGGGGCAGAGCCGAAAACATGCCACTTCTACTCTGAGCTGCATGCAATTCTAGGGGGGTCCGCCACCACTACCCCACCCCTATCCGTGGATTCCGAGGTGGAGCTGGTGATCTCAGCTATGCCTGAGGATTCTGCGGATGGGGAAGATGAGCAGGAGGAAGAGGAGGACGAGCTTGCAGAGAGCACACAGCACTCCGTTGTCCCCAACAGCCAGGAGCTTTTTCTCACCCAGATGGAATTACCTTCCCAGCCCTCCCAAGCCACTAGCCCAGACAATGAAGCCATGGAAGCGACCTCTGGTGAGTGTACCTTTGTAAATACAAAACATGGTTTAAAAGCAAGCATTTTTTAATGATTGATTTGCCCTGAGGACTTGGGATGCATTCGCGGCCAGTACAGTTCTTGGAAAAGTTTGTTAACATGTCTGGGGATGGAGTGGAAATCCTCAGGGACATCTCCATGAAGCTCTCTTGGAGGTACTCCAAAAGCCTTTGCAGAAGGTTTCTGGGCAAGGCAGCCTTATTCCGTTCACCATGGTAGGACACTTGACCATGCCATGCATGTAGCAAGTAATCTGGTATCATTGCATGACAAAGCCTAACTGCGTATGGTCCCGGTGATTGCTGGCATTCAAGCAACATCTGTTCTTTATCTCGCTGTGTTATCCTCAGGAGAGTGATATCATTCATGGTAACCTGGTTGAAATTCAGGAATTTAATTAAGGGGACAGAGATGGCCATTCCTACTGGCCTGTTTGCCTGTTGCTTAAAAGAAATCCTTCCTTGCAGGTAGCCAAGCGGGGGGAGGGGAAGGGAGGGTAACGGCGCTGAGCTTTTTCGCGTTTGGCTAGCAGGGATCTTCCCTGCTACCAGCCACGCGGTGAGGGGGGGGAAGGAGAGGTGATTAGCAGTGATCTTCCATGATACCAGCTACGCGGTGGGGGGAGGGGTAAAACAATCATCCCAGAGAATTGGATGGGGGGGGTGGTTTCTGCTGCTGCATGTTAACAGGAAAGAAGCATCAGAGGGCACTGTGTATATGAAGGCTGCAGAAGCTGAAAGACAATGGCTTACCATGGCCGCATGCAAGCTGAATTCTGCTGCCTGGACCTGCATCTGTGAGATCTCTAACACCAGAGCCACAGGCACTCAATATTAAGATGCAAAATGCAACCTTGTAGTGAAATCACATGTGCTATGTAAGGTGAATAGTGTTGTTCACTGTGAAAGAATATAACCGTTGTTCTGTAAAATGTATCTTTTTAAATGCTTCTCTCCCTTTTTTACCTCCCTCATGCAACTGCAAATTTTTCAAGCCTCCCTACTCCATCCCAAAGGCTATCTCAGATAAGGCGGAGGAAAAAAAAGACGCGAGACGAAATGTTCTCGGAAATCATGGAAGTGACCTGCAATGAAAGAGCTCATCTGAATGAGTGGAAGGACGTGGTATCAAATTACAGGAAAGATGCCAGTGAACATGAGAACAGGAGGGACCAACGTGAGGATAGGAGGGATGAACGTGAGGAGGAGACGCTCAAGATGAGAGGTTCCGGCAGGAAGATCAGAGGTGTGGGCAGGAAGATCAGCGGTGGCAGGATGCAACGCTGGGGCTGCTGCGTGATCAAACTGACATCCTTCGACGTCTGGTGGAGCTTCAGGAACAGCAGCGGGGTCACAGAGTGCAGCTGCAGCCCCTGTGTAACCACCCTCACCCCTCACCATGTTCCATATCTTCCTCACCCAGACGTGTAAGAACGCATGGGGGAAGGCTTCGTGCACCTGCCCACTGCACCCCCATGGACAGCCCAACCAAAAGGCTGTCATTACTTTGAAATATTTTTAGTGGTCTTTTCCTTCCCTCCTATCCTCCTCCCAAACCCCACCTGGGATACCTTGTCAGTTCTCTCCCTCTTTTTATAAAGACTTTTTAATAAAGAATACATGATTTTTAAATGATAGTGACTTTATTTCCTTAATCAAGCTGTAATCGAAGGGGGAGAGTGGGTTGCTTACAGGGAATGAGTCAATCAAGGGGAGGGGGGTCATCAAGGGGAAACAAACACAACAGTCACTCCGTATCCTGGCCCGTGATGAAACTTGTTTTCAAAGCTTCTCTGATGTGCACCGCTTCGTGGTGTGCTCTTCTAATCGCCCTGGTGTCTGACTGCGCGTAATCAGTGGCCAGGTGATTTGCCTCAGCCTCCCACCCAGCCATAAAGGTCTCCCCCTTACTCTCACAGAGATTGTGGAGCACATAGCAAGCAGCAATAACAATGGGGACATTGGTTTGGCTGAGGTCTGAGTGAGTCAGTAATGTGCACCAGCATGCCTTTAAACGGCCAAATGCACATTCTACTACCATTCTGCACTTGCTCAGCCTGTAGTTGAACAGCTCCTGACTACTGTCCAGGCTGCCTGTGTATGGCTTCATGGGCCATGGCATCAAGGGGTAGGCTGGGTCCCCCAGGATAACTACAGGCATTTCAACATCCCCAACTGTTATTTTCTGGTCTGGGAAGTAATCCCCTTGCTGCAGCTGTTTAAACAGAGTAGTGTTCCTGAAGAGGCGAGCGTCATGAACCCTTCCCGGCCATCTCATGTGGATGTTGGTGAAACGTCCCTTGTGATCCACCAGTGCTTGCAGCACCATTGAAAAGTACCCCTTACGGTTTATGTACTGGGTGCCCTGGGGCTCCGGTGCCAAGATAGGGATATGGGTTCCATCTATCGCCCCCCCCATAGTTAGGGAATCCCATTGCAGCAAAGCCATCCACTATGACCTGCACGTTTCCCAGAGTCACAACCTTTTGTAGCATCAGCCTCATGATTGCTTTGGCTACTTGCATCACAGCAGCCCCCACAGTAGATTTTCCCACTCCAAATTGATTCCTGACTGACCGGTAGCTGTCTGGCATTGCAAGCTTCCAGAGGGCTATCACCACTTGCTTCTCAGCTGTGAGGGCTGCTCTCATCTTGGTATTCTGGCGTTTCAGGGCACGGGGAAAGCAAGTCACAAAGTTCCATGAAAGTGCCCTTACGCATGCGAAAGTTTCACAGCCACTGCGAATTGTCCCAAACCTGCAAAACTATGCGGTCCCACCAGTCTGTGCTTGTTTCCCAGGCCCAAAATCAGCGTTCAATGGCTAGAACCTGCCCCATTACCAGCAGGATCTCCAAAGCGCAGGGGCCCGCAGTTTGAAAGAATTCTGTGTCCATGTCCTCATCACTCTCATCGCTGCTCTGCCGTAGCCACCTCCTCCTCACCTGGTTTTGCAGGTCCTGGTTCAGCATAGACTGCATGAGAATGCGCGAGGTGTTTACAATGTCCACACTTGCGGTCTTGATCTGAGCAGGGTCCATGCTTGCTGTGCTATGGCATTTGCACAGTTCAGCCAGGAAAAAAGGCGAGAAACGGTTGTCTGCTGCTTTCACGGAAGAAGGGGTGAGGCTGTACCCAGAACCACCCACGACAATGTTTTTTGCCCCATCAGGCACTGGGATCTCAACCCAGATTTCCAAGGGGCAGGAGAGACTGCCGGAACTATGGGATAGCTAGGGGATAGCTACCCACAGTGCAACGCTCTGGAAATCGACTCTAGTCTCAGTACATGGACGCACACCGCCGAATTAATGTGCTTAGTATGGCCGTGTGCACTCGCCTTTATACAATCTGTTTTACAAAACTGGTTTATGTAAAATCGGAATAATCCCGTAGTGTAGACATACCCTCAGAGTATATGGGGGAAGCATTCTGGCTCATTGATCCTGCTAAATCCCTTTATGATGTAGCCTGCTCCCTTTCGCAGGCCTGTTCTTTATGAGACATGCAAGTGAGAAAAAGTTCCTTATACTCCCTTCCCTCAGCATGCACCTGAGAAAAGGTCAAATATATGCACAGCTAGCCCTTAGCAAAAAGGTAAAAACAAAAGGTGTATTCTACCTGTGAGCATGAAACTCCTGTGAATGTTAGATTCAATTACCATGCATGGATCAAGAGGAAAATATACCATATAGACTAGTCGAATATTCCTGAATTACTAAGCACTGATATAAAGCATCTCAATGTGGTGCAAACAGTGCATGGCAGTGACTTTATGATCTCCTTTTCAACCTAATTTTAGCCTACCAGTGGTCAAGCAATGCTTCTGTATTACACAAGCATTCTCATTCTGCATCAGAATGCTTTTTCTTCTCATCATTTTATCTGTAAAGAACAACATTTTCAACAACTATTTTAATGAAGATCTGAATAGCTTTGAGCCAACTAAGGTGATCTGAACCTCTTGGAGTTAATCTTTTACTAACCGAAATCCTGGTCCTAGGCCCTTAAAAGTCATATGGCTTCAGGAAGGCCTTAGGGCATAATATAAATATTTACTGCTACTACAAAAATAATATGGCTCGTGTGTCCCTGCACTCTGGCCATGGTAATGGCCCATGGGGTTGTTAGCAGCTGTCACAACTTAGTTCATCCCTCAGTTAGACCACACTGGCACAAATCACCCAGGCTTGGAGGGATCACAAAAGGTCTTATAGCATCAGCTCCTCCCTCAGCTGCAGCAGGCACATTTCAGCCACCACTGTGAGCCTGGCCTTTTATGTCCCTCCATTGTTACTTGCAGTCAAAGTCTTCTCAGTTGTTTAGGTTTTCTGCTTTATGTTTCTTTCTGAGCTTTTTTGTTGAACCTCATTGAATCAAAATTTATGCCTCCAGGTTCCCCTTTGATATATTATTGGGGCTGCTCAAGTTCCACACTGAATATATACATAAAACAGTTTCTTGACTGTTTCATACCTATTCTCCTGAGCTGTACTTGGGCCTGATGTCACCAGTTTGTTGTTTGCCCAGTCTCCTATGGGATAGATGAGGCAACTTACGCGGTCCCACCATTTTTACTGACAAGTTCTTTTTCATTGCAAAACTGCTCTAAATGGTTTATCCATTTTGGCCACTACAATTTATCAGTATGTTGAAGCATTATATGCTAATATCGCCATTGTTTTGAGAAATAATTTCTGTTTCTTTACAAATGTTTTAATATTTTATCCTCCTGCCTCTGAGCCTATAAGGAAGCTCTGTCTTTTCTAACTCCTCCTGTGCTCCTCCTCACTCCTTTCCATTACTATATTCTTTCTTCACAGTCTTCCTCATAGTCCTCACGCGCTCTCTCTCTATATGCATATGGCACTCAGCCTGTTCTGGGGGTGAAGAAACCCCACCCTCACTGATAAGGAATTTTGCTTACTCTCCTTTTCTTGCTTTCCCTTGTTCAGCCCTGACTCTGGATCCAGATGGTACTACCACGATATTGTGGCTACATCCAGAAGTGACACAGAGAGTCAAGGACTAGTTCCGGGTGCACTGAACATAGACTCACTTCTTGGAAACAGCACTTAGGTTGACATTTTCGTACCAGTATTTTTCTGTATCTGAGAAGTCAGTTAAACATCTATCCATTAAGTAAGATCCAATTATAGTGAGCACTTGCATTGACAGGAAATATTGTTAGAAATGAACCTGATGTCAAATCCATGTTCTATATGCTTTTTCACTTATGACTCAACAATAGCAAGTTTCAACCATTAGCACAGTGTTACTGAATAACTTAGAGCATTCGTACCTGAGGTTTAACTTACCCTCCAAAAATGAATGGAAGATTTCCACTCACACACAACCTTTCAAGTTTGACAGAAGTGGTTTCAAAATTTCATGGGGAGATTTCATTTCTGAATTTCCTGTGGATACCAGCTACACCCTTCCATTTAAGTTGCTTTCTATTTTTCTCCTATTTGCTACGTCTTTGTCTTCTTGCTGCTTGAAACTTGAACACCAGAAGCCAGTGAAGGAATGGAACAGGGATAAATACTTCTATCCTGGATGGAACTGGGGCTGTTAATCGTGTGGGATGTGACAACTGGGAAGGAAAGGGTATGGCTAGAACACTGCAGGTAGCAGATCAGACAACGGACAGATTGCTTTTTACCCCAGAGGCTTTTCAAACTGGAGGAGTTGCAGCAAATTTATCCTGAGGGGCACGAGGACCTGACTGGTGCCAGGTTGAGCCGCATGTTAAAAAACAAAATTAACTGGGGTTGGGGGAGAACTGGCACATAGGTTCACAGTGCTGCTCAGGTTTGACCTAGCCAACCTTCTCACCTCCCCTCTGTCATGATGATGGAAGGGTGGCCAGGCCAAACCTGAGCAGCACTGCAACCTCATGCACTAGCTCACAATGCATGGAGCAGAGAGCTGGGCCCCGCCCTTCGGGACAAGAGCCACTGCTGCCTGGAGTGAGTACAGGGTAGGCTCACTTTCAACCCCAGGCCCACGCCCAACATCACAAGACATAGGATCCCTCTCTGCCCCCCTACCCCTGGGGCCTCCGCTCCTCACTGGGCCTGGATGGGCTTGCTCTCCAGACCCTCCTTCCCTCAGTAATGGTCGTCTTGTGCTCCCATGGCCCAGGGGTTCAGAATGGAGCATGGCTGGGACATGACTCTTTGAAGAGGGGCACAGCAAAAAAAGTTTGGGAACCTCTATTTTGCCTCCCAAAAGTTTGGGAAATGTAAGGTGGCAGCTGCACTGCCAGGCTTAAAAGGAAACTTTAGATATTTTTTATTAGCTTCAGTGGGAGCTTAAATAAAAATGCCAGTGCCCTTATGTTTGGTTCAAGCTGAGGAATCTTGAGATTAAGAAAAAGGTAGAATTTTCCTTTAGATCAAAGATACTGAGAGCTGGAAAGTCACAAAATGGAGTCCCACATGTAAAAAAATCTGATTTTATTAAAAATCATCATCATATACTACTTTTTTTTAACTTGTTTTTTTTTATAACAAAAATGTACATCATTCCCTTCCTATATGTGTGCCACCTCCTTATCCCACTGCATCTTTTCCATGGCAAAAAGAGGGAACCTTCAGATAAGAGGAAGGACAAATAGATTTCTGATTTCCCTGCTCCATTGGTTCTCAATTTCCCCCTCACAGCAATTCCCCTTCTACCCATATTTTAGGCAAGCCCCACAGGGCTGGTCTATGCTGGGGATTTCCTGACATTTTCCCACCATTTGTGCACTGATACAGGCCCACCAATGCAAGCAATATGCATTGAGTTGCTGTGATTGAGTGCCACTGCTATACAATCCGAATGCTACAGTTGGCTCCAACAAAAACTATCAGCGAGTTTTTATCACCAAGTTGTCTCAACCTGCTCTCATTAATTAACTGCTGTAAGACCTTATCCCAAGATGATACGTTTATAAAAAGGAAGTACACGTATGGCCAGAAGTCCCTATGCTTGTCTACACTGTTCTTCATTTACTTTCTTTCTTGACCCTGGCTAAATTTTACATTGAAATTTTTAATGTCTAGCTCGTACCACAATGCTATCATCTGAAAAGAAGTCTGCCAAACTGAGGAAATATACTCTGGTGTTCTGAAAAGTGTCTGTGAAGTTTTCTCAGTAATGCAGAAAAACTTACAGCTACCTGAAGGATCCTATAAGCTTCAAGATGAAGAAGCAAATATGTAGCTGATGGTACTGTGAATCAGACATGCCAAACCCGCATAAGAAAAAAACAAAAACCCACAAATACAGAAATTAGGCTTGTTTTTGGCTTAATTGGCTTGTGAGTTGCTTGTTGTTTCCTTTTTTTTTTTTTTTTTTTTTTTTTTGATTGGCTCCCGGCAAGCAGGGACAAGTGGAGGGGACAGTCAGGGGTGCAAAGCAGGCCCACCGCAGTCCCAAAGTGCACATAGGGGGATCTAGTCATATAGAGTGTTGGGGTTCTTAGGGATTGGCTTGTTTTGGCCTTATTTTGAAATGGGATTAGCTTGGTTTTGGTTTACTGTGAAAGTCAGGGTGCTTATTTACCATGTGAAAGTTGGCAACAGTGCTGTAAATAGGACAGCACTCTCTAGAATCAGAGAGTCGTAAAATATCAGAGTTGGAAGAGACCTCAGGAGGTCATCTAGTCCAGCCCCCTGCTCAAAGCAGGACCAACCCCAACTAAATCTTCCCAGTCAGGGCTTTGTCAGCCAGGCTGTAAAAATTTCTGTCTAAGGATAGAGATTCCACCACCTCCTTAGGTAACCCATTCTAGTGCTTCACCACTCTCCTAGTGAAATAGTGTTTCTTAATATCCAACCTAGACTTCCCACACTGCAACTTGAGACCATTGCTCCTTGTTTGTCATCTGCTATAACTTAGAATAGCCTAACTCCATCCTCTTTGGAACTTCTCTTCAGGTAGTTGAAGGCTGCTATCAAATCCCCCCTCACTTTTCTCCTTTTCAGACTTAGGTTATTTCTACACTTGCAGAGTTTTTGTGCTGTAAATTTCACCAGTGATAGGGAATCGGTGAAAGTAAAGTGCTCGTTTGTGTGCTCACTTAATTCCTCAGGTGTCAGAGAGTGTTCACATTAGCAGCACTTCCATTGCCAATGAGAGCAGCACTCTCAGGCAGCTATCCTACAGTGCAGCTCTCTCCATTTTGACGATGGAAAGAGGGCGAGGGTGATCGTGGGGTATCCTGAGTCCCTGCACAGCCTCCTCTCCTCAAACACTGATCAGCTCCAATAGCTCAGCATGGCTCCAAACAGGGGATTGTTTGCTCTGTGGAGCAGCCATTGTCACCTGCCCACATGATAATTGAGCACTTGCCAAGAAAACAAGAAGGGGAGTGTCAAAGTTCCTGGGGTTTTGCAAGGGGCAGGGTGGATGTCCTGGGGCAGTAGAATTGTTGGCCAGAGTAGTCACCTAGGCACTGTGGGATATTCCCAGCAGACTAAAAAGCTGTGTAAACAAGAAGAGTGTGTCTTCACCTGCACATCACTGCAAAAGCATCACCGGTAAGAGCTGTACGCCTCTCGTGGAGGTGGTTTTCTTTTTGCAGTGAAACTTCTGAGTTTCACCACAAAAAGACATTGTCAAGTGTAGACACCCGCATGTTTTTTATGCAAAAAAGGGACCTTTTCCGCTTTAAATGGCAAGTGTAGCCCTAACTTCTCTTCTGCAGTAACCACAGATAAGCACATCAGCTAAGGTGTTAGTGGTATAACAGCAACAGTAAAGTGCTTAGCAATATATCAAGCTTATAAATATCTTTTTCTGCTTCAGAGTTAATACCTAGTAAAGTGAACTGGGACACATTCACACCTCTCTCAATGCTCTTGTTTCATTCTTTTCAGATTTGCACACTTGGGGATTTTGGCTATATTGGGCTATGTCCAGTTTATAGCCACCTGCTCTTTGCATCTGATTTGTAAATTAGTTTTCAACTGAAAACTTTTAACTGAGGAAAATTTAGTTAATTCCACTATTTATTCTTGTTTTTTGTATTATAGTAGTGTGCTAGGTGCTGTATAAACATAGAATATCAGGGTTGGAAGGGACCTCAAGATGTCATCTAGTCCAACTGCCTGCTCAAAGCAGGACCAACCCCCAGACAGATTTTTGGCCCAGACCTCTAAATGGCCCCCTCAAGGATTGATTTCACAACCCTGGGTTTAGCACGTGAATGCTCAAACCACTGAGCTATTCCTCCCCCTCCTCCTCCATATATTAAGACAGTGTCTGGCCTTCTAAATAGCCAAGACAGACAAAAGGTTGGATTAAGGTTACATTATTTTCCCCTTGTCAAGTTACTGCTCAAACTGTAACAACATATATGTAAATATAGCCATTCTATTTTTTTCAGTTTTACTAAACAAGGAACATTCTTTTTCAAACCATGCTCATTTTTATAACAAGTTTCTGTCCTGTTCTTTCTTTTAAAAAAGTAATTTCTGGATGCATTTGCTCAAGTTCAAATGTAAATATTCTTCACTTGGTCAGATGATTTGAGCTTGTACATTTAAAGTAAAACAATGACTGGCATTTATCTAGCACACATTTTGTCACCCTATCTGGTCAAGCAGTAAATTGTCATTCCTATTCCTCCCTTTAGTGCTAATCCAATTACACAATTACTACTTCATAGCAAATAACTTTAGTGTCAGTTTTATGGTGACTGATCTGCACACTTTGAAATCCTCATCTCCTCTCCCCTCTAAATTCCATCCTCATAAAGGACCCATCTCTCTCTGTCATGTGCAGTTACCACCCATCCACTTCCTATGACTATTTTAACCAGACTGGGATTCACGTGACCTTCCCTTTCATTCTCCATTGGTGCTATTCCTGACTAGTCACAACAGATATAACTAAAGGCTTCCCCAGCTACTCCAACTTCTTGTTACCCGAGTCCCAACATTAGTGATAAAACTATCTTAAATATTTATCAACAGAATTATTTTACATCCTACAGTAGTACTAATAAAATGAAGAAAGTAACACCAAATACCTTTATCTGTAAGTTATTTAACTACCACTCTACAGTATCAAAAATGGGAATAAACTATATGTCCATCCATGGCACAAGGACAATCAATTTCAATGTATAGACACTAAAAATATCATATTCCACTCTTCTATAGTGGATTCCCTCATCCATCCAAACCCAATCAACTGATAGTGAATATACCTTTCTCTACTGATTTTATTATCCCCCATAGTTTTTACTATCAAACTATAGTTTTGGGAATAGCTTAGTGGTTTGAGCCTTAGCCTGCTAAACCCAGGGTTGTGAGTTCAATCCTTAAGGCGGCCACTTTTGGTTCTGGGGTAAATTTAGTACTTGATCCTTCTAGTGAAGGCAGGGGGCTGGACTCAATGATGTTTCAGGGCCCCTTCCAGCTCTATGAGATAGGTTTATCTCCATACAGTATTATAACTCTAGATTCCAAGATACCCATGCACTTACAAGGTTCTAATAAGCAAACATGGGAATCTTCAGAACTATGAGTGTCTTTGAAACCTTTAATCTCTTTGATTAGCTCCTCAGACAGCATCTTCTCTCTCCTAATTATCCTTATCCTATTCCTCTCCACAAATTCTCTCTGGAAATTCTCTCTCTTGTATTCTGTTTATGGGTCCTCTTGGGCTTGACCTGCTGGCTGCACTGATGGAGATCTTCTCATGTCAGTTCTCTTTGCACAAGTCTCAAAACAATCACAGCTCTTCTAGGGACTTTTTATGCATCACATGGTTCTGATAGTGTAATCTTGAGTTTTCAAGGAAAAGGCAGAACTTCAGTGGGAAGCCACCGCATTTTTTATATATTGGCCTGGTTTTCACTGTAGTGATTCTGCTTAGCTCCCATCTCTTTCTTAATATGAACAAAGACCGATCTTGAAAAACAGACGTTGTTTGTCCCTATATTCCCATTGGGGTATGTTCTCAAAGGATTCTCCTGTTCTCCTTGTTCTAACAGTAGTACAGTTGAATAATCACATCCTTAGGGCAAGAGCTCATAGGTGATTGTGGAAACAGAGTGTGCATTAGGCCTTGTCTGTTGGTCTGATCCAAAGTCCATTGAAGCCACTGGAGAGACTCCCTATGAGAGTTGGTCAGTAATTTTCAATATGATTGTTTTTCTGACTGAAATGTAGTTTCCTCAAAATGGGATGCCCAACTCCCAGGATTCCCCACTCCCAGACTCCCCAGGCTGCTGGCAGGCCAGGAAGTCTGCCAGCTGGGGAGCCAGGCAGCCCAGTTCTCCAGGGAGCCAGCAAGCCAAGGAGTGGGGAGCTGGTTAAAGCCTTGATTGCAGGGCTGCCTGGGAAACCTGGGATCTTGAGGAGCCAGTCAACCAGCTGGCTGCCTGGCACTCTGGGTAACCAGCCAGTCATGGAGACCTGGGAGCTGGGCATCCCAATATTGCAGAAACCTGCACTGTTTTCATAGACAGCTGTGCAGCTCACCCTGAGATCATTAGGTAGCTGCGCTACCATGCAGACAAGGACAATGATAATGACAGTTAGGCAGTCCAGGAAGCCACCTACACATGGAGTTGGGCAGCCAGAGTCGGGCAAAGCAGGGAGATAGGCAAGCCAACATCTTTTGTTTAGGTTCTCTCAATCCAGAATTTTTTTTCCCCATAAATTCAAGACATT
Organism: Gopherus evgoodei; assembly: GCF_007399415.2. Classification (NCBI taxonomy): domain Eukaryota; kingdom Metazoa; phylum Chordata; order Testudines; family Testudinidae; genus Gopherus; species Gopherus evgoodei. Next base: position 107,843,347 of record NC_044324.1, read on the forward strand.
TTGTGGGAGACAAATTCTATTTTTCAGCCATATCGACTTTCAGTGACTTCAGCGGACTTTGAATCAGACCCTACTTGTGCAAGTGCTCCTTTTTCCTTCCTGGGGAATTCTATATTTTTCTATGGTTTCCCGTTCCTATTCCTTCCGGCACTTTCTTCATCTTGATGATACTTCTCTCCCTGTTCCCCAAGCCATCCATTTTTATCTCCAGATCAACCAATTTGCTTTCTCTCTACCATCTAAAGCTCGGTATTAACATCAGTTAGCATATCTAAATGTTCATTTATGCCTGCCTGAATTTCGTTCACTCTACCAATGAGTTCTACATCTGTTATGAATTCCATGTAGAATCTGTGTCGCAGATTTCCTTGATATCATTTCAGGCAATTCTCTAATGTCTGCCTTTGTGGTAGACACATCCCTATCTTTCCCCATTGCATTCTGTTTATGAGGGCAACATGGTGAGTTCCACAATTTCCTGCTTCTTTTGGCAGCTCACAAAGAAACTTTCATTATTCAGAGGTGCTTTTCTTAACAAACATCTGAGGATTTCCAGACACTTGTTAGCTGGGATTTCAGGCTCTCAAACCCATTTAAACTGGCACATGTAAAAATTACTGCAGTGGAGTTTTAGCGCATGACTAAGCAGCAGCCATCTTGCTGACCTGAGGCTGCTTGGTTCCCTATCATTATGTAGGACTTATTTTTGGGTTACTACAGTGGTAGATGGGGAGAGAGTGCAAAACAAAGCAAAACAAAACAAAAAGTGAGAATCCAGAGGGTGACCTCTGTAGGGCAGCAGGTCTGCTAGTAGATTTTACAAGCAGGAAGTTAGAGGAGAGGAACAGGACTCACTCAGATCCCATATTTTCATGGGCATATATTTTTCTACTTAAGAATTGTATATTTCTCCTTATTTCTAATATCAAAGAATTATTGATTCTTGAAGTCTGGCCTTACCTATTTCTTCCTAGCAGCCCTGCATGCATTTTCTATTTTAATATTTATTTAGGAAGTTTAGCTTCCTGCTGCACAGCATAAACATCTTTATTAAACTTACCTTATATAGACCCAAAATTCACGAGAAATATCTATGAAAGCAGAAAAAGTAATGGTTATGTGAAAGGAAAAGAGGGGTTGCAGCAAAAATCATTTCCTTAAGTATACAGCTTATGTTTTATCAATTTAATTCTAGACAAGTCTTCATTCTGCTGTGAATACAGATGTGAGAAATATGTTAATGACAGATTTTGGTAGTTCCATCCATAGCACTGCAAAGCCAAATGGAAGAGATCACTTTTCTTTTCATTTTTTAGATTTTGTGATTCAAAAAATACTGCAGACCATAAAAAAAAATCAAGAAATATCGTAACATTGCAAGAACTTCCTGAAAGACGATAATAGTCTTTAGCATAGAATCATAGTTAACAATCATGTCCTGATGCTTACTGGTAACTCAATTAAATTCCAGTTTGGACAATTACATTCTCTTTTTCTCAGTTCTAGTGTTGAGCAAATAACTGGTCATGATTAACTTCCTCAGCCCTAAATTCTGCAAGGTAGTTAAAAACATACCTGACTTAAAGCACACAAGTAGTCCCAAGTTTGGCATATGCAATAGTACCTTGCTGAAACAGGTCAACAGTGGATTTAACCTGTCTCTGCTTACTGAGAGCCCAATACTGTCAACTTTACTTCTCTTGAGACACTTGTGCTCCACACGTACTGTCCATGAAGTTGTAAGCATGGCAGGATTAGGCACTGGATGTCCGTGTGTAGGCTGTGATTTCCTTGTTATTAAAATTTACTTGATAATTTTTTGTTGAGTTTGTTTTTTGTTTGTTTTGTTTTTTAAATAAAGACTATTGCTCAATGCTTATCAGTTTTCTCAATCGATTTGATAGTCAGTCTCTAAAATCTGAGCTGTATAAATTGTGATTGGTAACATACAGTAGGTCACATGATACTTTTTCTGTTTCCCAAGTGTAGTATTATTATTATTATTTATTTTATTTTTATTTTTGGTATTACTGTAGCACTGAGAAGCCCCAGTCATGGACCAGGACCACATTGTGCTAGGTGCTGTATGCTTATAATCAGAAAGAAAGCTAGAAAAGAGCAACTGCAGTTTTGAATCTCTCAAGAACGGTGGCAGTTTAAGTAGAAGTAGCAGATAAACAGGATTAGGGAACTTCAGAAAATCTTAAACCTCTTCCTTCCTGGACCACACAGGCCTTACCTGATACACCCTTCTAGATTTATCAGCCAGGTGAAAAGTTTAGGTTTAGTTTTTGTTTTGTCACATTCACTGTGTGTGCTCCTAATTGTGAAGGGTGCATTCAAATCTTTGTCTGGTTCATTTACTTGCCAGAGCTCTGAAAAAGGGTTTTGGGAAATCATATCAGTCTGCTATACTAAATATATAAAATACCAAATACCCATTGTATTTTCTGGTCTTGTGACTTTCTGCCACTGACAGAAAGCAGTTGTGTGTGCACGCATGCACTGTTCTAGTTTTGTTCACAATAGAAAATGAAGGGAGGGAAATTCATCCTGAGGAAATTAGAATATTTTCCCTGCTGTTTGGAAGGTGGGCTTTTTGATTTTGTTCTTTAAGGATACCCAGACTTATCATTGTTAATATTTTCTACATTTCTGAGCAGAACGTGAAATTAAAGGAAACTGCCCGATGATTTCAGTGGGCTTTGGATCAGGCCCTAATTGCTCAGCAATTGTTTCCCAGCAGTCCTGGTTGCGTGGGAAGGTTATAAGACTAAGCATTAGAACAAGGGTTCTCAAACTTTTTTTCATAGTATGACCACTATCTTGATAGAGGGGTTATCTCATACAGACCTCGTCTTCCCCTCCTCCTTTTTTTCCAGCTGTTCTTACAAACTTATCAGATCTTTCTTTTAATGCTGGGTTTGGCCAAAGGTAGAAGCTGGAAACAAAAAACAGATCCAGTTCCATGTGACCAACCAGTTCTCTGCGGATCACCCGGTGCTTCCAAAACCATTGTTTGTGGACTACTGTATTAGAAATGATCCAAGACAAATTACTTAGTGTAATGCTCACAAGATACCATGCCCCATATGGTTACCATGAGAAATAGCTACAAATGTAGGTTCTGCATCACCATCAGCAGAAATACTAAACCAATTCACTTTGGGACAATCACTATAGAGAATCATGTTTCAAGAAAAAACAACAACATGTAAGTAGGCATACAGTATGTGTTTTATCATCACTGGTCCAAGTTGTGTAGTAAGGCATAAGAATAAAGGAGACCAATGGCTTTCAATGTGCAAAGATGGGTGTAGGTTTTCTTTTCGTCTCAGGCTCTGATCTGCACTTGGGAGAACGCTGCTACTGCAGTACTGGCCCATGGTTTCCAATGGATAACAATTAGCATGCTCAACGAGAAAACTGACAGAAGAAAGATATAAAGGAACAAGTCAAGAGAGAATGCTAAAGTCACAATGTGACATCACATCTACTCACAACCCTTGAGTGATTTGATAAGGAAAATGATATAGAAAGTGTCTCTCTGATTCCCCCGAGGCAAATGATTATAACACAACTGCACGACTTGTCATGTGTTGCTCTTTCTTGTAACTACAGATAGTGACCATCTGACAATCACAGGAGATCCATGGCATTCACAGACTTTGAATCATGAGCCATAAATCCAGGAGATATAACTGTATACTATAAAAGTCTGGACTCAGACTATGAATCTCTCTCTTTGGCACTTATCAGTCCCCATGTCACAATCAATCAGAAGTGATGCTGTGGCACAACAAATAGCTCCTAAGAGTCTTTACGTTGCCTTAGAGGAAACAACATAACACACCTTCCCCTTTGCTCTTTGCAATTATACTCCATCACGCTGGTTCAACAATTTTCCTGTCCAATGCACAATCACTTTCCAGTACTAGGGGCACACATAATGCTCTTTGCTTCGAAAAGCAACTATCTGAAAGGACTGAAAAAACTCTGATTTTGACATGACTCCTCTATATATCTTTTTCATGGTGTAAGAAGTTAGCTAGATAATATCACCACGTAGAATAAGGGAAATGAAAATGCCCCTAATGGTGAAACAAATTCTGCTCTAGAGTGTACACAAGTGAAACCTTTTAGTATCTTAAATAATATATTACCTTTATTTAGTTTTTTGCATCTAATCTCAATATACTATAATTAAAAGAATCGCTCTGGCCCAGCACAGCAACACTACTTGATGGATAGGACAGGAAGAGAGGATGAATGCCATATTCATAGTGAAATTTTTTTTAAAAGAGCCTTTTAATCCACTATTGCTCTGACTGAACAAAACAACCAGCTTTGAAATGACTATAGATTCAGAGCCATCTAAAATGACTTCATTGTATTTTGAAGAATCAGCAAACACCTGAAGTACAAATGGAGGGACCCCTTCAGTAGGATGCAGACAAAGCTCTTCAATGAGGCTGCCAGCCCAGCATCAGCAGAGAGAAGAGCAGCTCAAACTAGGACATTCCCTGCAGAATGGTGCAGTCTCCCATCAAGGTCAGGAGGCTCTAGGTTTTAGCTGCTCTCTGCACTGATCATGGCCCAGGGTGTAGCACATGCCTGACTTCCAATGGAATGTCCCCAATTCAACACATGCCTAAATGCTTTGCTGGATCCAGACCTTAGAGAGGAGATGATCTAGGCTGTTTCTTTAAAGATAGAGCTATTCTATGCAAGACCTGTATCATTAGAGCTCCCCTTCTCTCTTGCTGCATCCAGAGACAAACAGCCAGGGGGATTCTACTTATAGAGATGTAGCCTACGTTTCCCCAACCCAATCACAGCCATATACCTCAAGTAATGGCTAGAGTGATGCTGGGCAGTGTTGTAGTTGTCTCCCTCAGGCCATAGGATGGTTGAGATGATGTCTGTGGACTGACCTGTGACTAAGAGGAGCTGATCATGTCTTCTTCAAATGTCTTGAAATATTTGGATCTGTCTGGGTATATATCTTTGGATTCATGGATTAACCAATCAAGAAATTATTAAAATTGGTAGGTTCTTTACTTGCATAAAGGTAACTTAATCAAATCCAGTGGCTTATGCCAGTGATTTCAAAAGGGAGTGTTCCATTTTGATTTGCCAAAGAACACCTGAGGAAAAGTTCCAAAGGGGAGGAGCCGGTCAGGCCATCACCTTCATAAAACTAAAACCATTCAGAAGAGAAAAAAACATTGCTTCTGTTTTCTTGCTATTGACGATGGTGGCTACTATTGCTATTAGCTACTGACCTCTGGCCTATGCTTCCTTCATCCCATTCCCAGTCAATGGGAGCTGCGGGAAGTGGCGGCCAGCACATCCCTGCGGCCCGCACCCTTTCATGCAGCTCCCATTGGCAAGGAATGGCGAACCGCAGCCACTGGGAGCTGCGAGGGGCTGTGCCTACAGATGGTCAATGTAAACAAAATGTGTCACGGCCTGCCAGCAGATTACCCTGATGGGCCATGTGCCAAAGGTTGCCGACCCCTGTCACAGAACCTTTATCCTTTCATTTCCTTAGTCCAAAGGTCTTGCCATTCCTTTGCAAGCTCCTCCATGGCCACACTTTTAAGGCTTTGTTTACTTAAGGATATCTTAATATCCACGCCTTCATTTTTAGAGTGTGTTCTGCTGCTGTCAGCCATCTCACTTCCAGGTATTCCAATATGCAATAGCATCCATGGTATTGTAACACAGATACCTGCTTAATTCTACTGTTAGGAACATTATTTCAATTACGTCATTTCTGCTTTCTGAAGTCCCTGTTCTGATTGTCATTATGCTAGATAAAATTACAGCTGCAGCCCATCATTGCACATCTCTTATCCATGTTAGTGCAAACATTATCCCCATCAGTTCAGTTGTCAGAATGGTTACATCATTTAATAGCATTTTAGATTTCTGCATTCCAAGACACACAGAAGGCTGTTCCTACTCATGCTGTCATCTTTTGATTCTTCTGTAGAAACGTGGCAAAGATGGCCCCATTTTTCACAAATAAATTCAGGAATTTCATTCAGAATGTGTGGGGTTTTCCTTCTCTCAGTTTTCCCCCTCTACAATTCCAAATCATCAAATAGGGGAATAATTTGCAGCTGTAATTTGATTTCCCATGACTAAAAATGTTTAGGTCTCTCTATTTTTCTTTTTTACAGGTCTCCATCCATTTTTTTTTTAACATGGATAGTATGACGAAGTCTGTGGCAATCTACTAAGCTCCCAGCAATCCTCATAAATCTGTTGTGTACTTCTATTTTCAGGTTCCCCTTTTAGTTTTGCCCAAAAGTTTAGATCTAATAGTTTCATCCTTGGATTTATACTTGCTTTTCCAGTGACTACTTGCCGCACACACCTTTGTGTTGTTATCATTGTGCCACATGCCAATCGCAGAGCTTGGGTATGGAGCAGTTCCAAGTTTCTTACAGTTGTTTTTGAGGCTGAACCAAAAGCGTGGCATCCATAATCTAAAACTGGTCTTACCAATGCTCTATACATTTTCATCAGTATCTTGTTATCTGCACCCCAGTTTTTTCCAGCTACACTTTTAAGTAAGTTTTGTATGATATTATCTATGTCACTTTCCCAGTTAATTATTTTTAATTAAACATGACTTCTAGGAACATAAACTTTTGAACTATCTGCATTTTTTCACCATAAAGAAATAAGTCACATTTTTCCTTAATTTTCTTTCTGGAAAAAAGCAGTGAGAATTTATATCCCCAATAATTTCCCTGCTTGGAAATTGCATGGTGTGCCTCACCTGTCTTTTCTACAGCTACTTGAAGTCTTTTATGTTTAGTCCACGTAGCACAGCCATCTGCAACAAGGAAAATACCTATTCCTGTCTGCACACTTTCTGGGAGGTGATTTATAATAATGGAAAACAAAGTAGAGCTGATTATATTCCCTCATAGATCTCCATGGGTAAGCTTGTAAGTTTTTGATGTTCCCACTATGACTTGTATAGTTCTGTCACTTAAAAAGTCCCTTATCCATCAAAACATTCTCCTTTTTATTCCAGCTTTGGCTAGTTTACATAAGGGCCAGGAAGACTTTTACCATGAAGTTCTTTGTCCTTATGCTTTTTTATACCTCTGTTTGTAATCTGATTATATGGTCAACTGTGCATTTTTCTCTTCTAAAACCACTTTGTACGTCAGTTATAATATTATTTTTCTCCAAGTATTCCACAAGTCTTACATTTATTATTTTTTCCATAATCTTCCCCACATACGTTCTGAGGGCAATGGGCCTGTAAGTGTCAGGCCTTGCATGTACCTTGCCTGGTTCCCTCACTGGTATTACCAATGCTTGTTTCCATTCTACTGGCAGCTATCTTTTTCCCAAAATATCATTATATAACTGCAACAGAATCTTTAGACTTTATTCTGACAAGCGTTGACGCATTCCATTACTTATATTTAAGGTTAAGATTTTGTCACGATTATTTTTAGTAAAAGTCACAAGTCGCAGATATTAAATAAAAATTCACGGATGCTTGTGACCTGTCTGACTTTTACTAAAAATAATGAGGGAGGAGGAACTGATGGGACAACTGAAGCCTAAGCCCAAGCCACAGCAGCTGGTAGCTCCAGGGGCCCCAACGCTCGCAGTGACTGAGAGCTCTGAGGTATCCCTGCTGCCCACGGCGACTGAGAGCTCTGGCTTGTGGGCTGACAGCTATGGGCCCACAGCTATGGGCTGAAGCAGAAAATGTCACAAAGGTCTCTAAAAAAATCATAGACTCTGTTACTTCCATGACATAATCTTGTCCTTCCTTATATTATCTTTATCCGGAGCTGTATTTTTCCTTTTTCTAGTGGCTAAAATAAGCTCCTGCATACTAAAACTTTTGTTTAACACATCATCAGCATATTCTCTCCAGCCATTTAATAGTTCACAATAATCCTCAATAAACCTCCATATTTTTCACAAAACCTATTTCTTTGATTCATATCACTACTGACCTTTTGGAATTCTTTTGCTAAAATGTCTGCCATTCCTAAGCTGGAGACCTTAGTTTCATTGCTTCATTGTTTAAGACTTTTACTTCCAATTCCAGTCATTCTTTTTATTACGTTGTTATAGAATTCTCCTAGATTGTCAATTGTACAGCTACTGCATAAATATTCATCATCCTTAATCTTGAAAGGGCCCCAATTAGCTTTTTAAAATTCCAGTTCAGAACTCTTTTCATGTTTTTTGACATTTCTTCAGCCTTAATACCCAATAAGTATAGGAAGTGATCATTTCCCATTTACTAGCTTATTTTATTTGTTGCAATTCCCAGATCCAAAACTGAAGAGGATCCATCCAATCAATTAAATCTAGTAGGTGCTACTGTGTTCAATATACCATTATGCATGTCAATAAATTGTTCTAAACATTTACCATTTCAGTCAGTTTTCTTACTTCACCATAGCACATTATGACTATTAAAGTGTCTGCAAATTATCAAAGGGTTTTTGACATTACATAATTTTTCTAGTTCTAAATTAACTAATTTTTATATGGATTATAAAAATTGTATATCTGTATATAAGTGATTTTGTTCTGCATGGCAATCTTAATAGCATTATATTCAGAACATAGTTTCTGCACATCCATTTTGACATAGCTAAATCCTCCCCTCCTTTGGTAGCCTCTCGATCCCTCCAGAGTATATCATACCCCCATAGACTGTACACAAGTTTACTTATTACCAGTCTTTCTTGCACACATATTATATTAGGCTTTTTTTCCCCATTTTAGAGATGGCTTTCTTAAATTCCTGTCTATGCATTATTAAACCATGCACATTCCAGCTAAGGATCATTAAGATCATGTTATTTAATCTATATTATTGCCTTCAGTCAAAATCCTGTTAATGCAGTCTATTGAGAGGTTGTCTGTCCTTACATATTTTTCTGCTACATTTGCTGTGATTTCAAATCTTTGAGGTTTTTTCTCCATCTGCAAGATGCAGTTAATTACTTCTATAAAGAGCACTATACACTTCTCTTTACTTACAAGCAATACATCATCTCCCATTCCTCTTATATTCTCCTCCCTGATCAGAGATGTGTTCTGCTGCCCCTGAACATCTTTTTCTTCTTGTGTATTTTTTCTATTTTCTGCAGTGTATCTTTTGATAGCCTCTGCATGAGATACTTTGTGAACAGGTTTCATTTTTCTCTAGCTTATTCTCCTACTGCACATCCTTTATTGCTGCACTGTGCTTTCCCCCGCAAGTGCTGCATTTAGGTTCTGTTCCTTCTACACACTTGTCATGGGAGTTATTTTCTCCACATTTACTGCACCACATTGTGCCCTTACAAATGGCTGTCATACAGCCAAACCGACAATTAAAGCTTCTCCCCAGCAGTGTGGGGAGTAGGAATATATGGTTTAACCCCAAAAGTTTGATAATCATTTGGATCCTACTGGGAAGTGTCCTACCTTTAAGTGTTATATGTACAGTGGTAGATGGCTTTCCCTCCCCCACCCTTACTAAGTAGCCATTTAACAAACAATACTTTCTCTTCACCTGTATTCTTTTAGATATCATCCTCAGATAATCCTTGTAGCATTTCATACATAACCCTTCTTACTTTAATCAGGAATTTAGGCTGTTGAGAAGTAACATTCATTTTCCCTAAGATTACAGTTTTTAGAAGTTTTTCAGCTTGTTCTTTATGCGTACGCTCTACCAATAGATCACCGCACAGCAATTCTTTTAGCTCTTTGAATGACACCAACACTTCGCTTTATCCATTCTGCCATTTTCAGGGGAGTAACATCCTCTGTTTTCACATCTTCTGTCTCTATTCTGACAACTATAAAATGCTGACTTCTATCCTGTTTTTTTTCTTTAATTTCTATGAATTCCTTATTTTTCAAACCTGATATATCTATTTTTCTTTTAATTTTTCCTGATCCGAGACCATCCCTCATCCCTTGTTTTTTCTCCTTCATAATCCAAGACAACTTTCTTTTTCCCCACTGACCTCCATTGTCAGGTTCAATGTTCAGCCTTATTTCAGCTGGGGGCCAGATGCAGTGCTCCACCCTTCCTCCTCCTCAACTGCTTGCCAGCCAGCCTTCTCTCTCTGCCATCCTCAGCTACTGCCTCCTTTCTCCACTAGCTGCGCCAGCCAGGCCTCTTCTCCTTCGGTTCTAGGGCACGGCAGGCTCTCCACTGGATTTCATAGACAGGTTATGACAAAGTCTGTCACCTTTCCCAGGATGATTCAAAACTGCAGAATAGCTTTTTTAATTGGGCCCAATTTTCCTTGCATTCTGTACAAGTGTTGCAAAGAAAACTTTATTACTCCAAGATTTCTGAGTTTTCCATATAAATATCTCCTTTCACTGGTACAGTCTTTAAGGGTCCATGAGAGATGACCTATTGTTTCTCAAACCTTAAATCCATTCTTAAATTCGTTTGTTAGAAATAGATTGCTATTTCGTCCACAGTGACCTGTTAAAATTCTGAATAAGGCCACTTCACTCTTCCTCTCAGGTCCTTGGATTATATAAACATTTTCAACTATTGGGCGTACTTCACAGATTCCCTCCTTTCCTCTGCCTTCATTTCATGTGGCCATAAGTTCCTGCCATTCCGTCCTTATCTCATTTTTGATTAAGTGTGTAAATTCAATTTGCTTAATGGGATGTGTAGGCCAACTTGTTCATGCTCAATAGCATTTTTTGCCTCTTTGTCTGCCTATGCATTGCCAGCAATCCCTGTGTGTGCCAGGATCCATATTATTACCACAGTCAGATCGCATTGCACTACTTCGTTTGTTAGCAGCAATATTTCATTAAGTGTATCATTTCCAGTTAGGATGACCAGATGTCCTGATTTTATGGGGGCAGTCCCGATATTCGGGGCTTCTGCTTGCTCTTTGGAGCAATCAATATACATTTGACAGTAATGTCCACACTTATCACAGATATATTGATTTGCTATATCTTGTATTTTTATCATTCTTTTCCTTTTTTTTATTTTATTATATAACTCCAGGTCTATTGCGGAGGGATGGTTTTCCATTGATAGAGTATTTTCCTATAGCTAGCCAGCCAGGAAGCAGCAGGCAGGTGCAGTTAGAGCCTCCTCCATTTCTCTCCTGCCAGGGAACAAGGGTAAAGGAGCAATCAAAGTGAATTCCCAGCTAGGGGCTATCAGCCCAACCAGAGCATGACCAGCTGATGGCAGGAAGCAACCATATCTCCCTTGCAAGGCAGCAGCACCTAGGCGCAAAAGACAGACTTTCACCCAGATCAGAACAAGGAGCAACCAGGGGCAGAGCCTCCAGGAGGTGCCAGAGTTAGTTGAACATCAGCTGGGGAGATACCAGAGCCAGATAGGATCAAGGCAATTCCTATAATCCTAAAGTTCATTCCATGCATCAACCTTCTTGGATTTATGTGCTGCTCATTTGGATGTTTGCAGTCATTTATGCAAATGAGGCAACGCAGCATCATAAAATATGCAGATCAGGCCATTTATCATTTGGGCAAATTTCTGAACCTTCAGACTTAGCAGGTATGTTCAGAAGAAAATTGTAGCCTCTCGCCCCTTGCCCCACCACCACTGGCCAAAAGCAGGAAAACATCAGCGCAGATCCAGGTATTCTCAAAGGCCTCTCTCTGTTCAGGATTGAGAGATAATACATTCTGTTTGACTCTAAATCTATTATATTAGAGCTGGGGGGGTTAAGCTTATGAATAAGGGATATCTGCTTGTTTCACCTTTCCAGGAAAAGAGAATTTACAAATCTGTATCGAGCTAACATTTTGACTCTAATTTATTATTTATTTATTGCAAGCTTTCATAAAAATGTCATTTGCTTAAATGTGTTTCTGTATCCAAGTATTTGAAATCTACGGTTGCAGTCGCTCACAAATGTACATATGAACCATAATATATCTCTGTTATGCTAGCTGCAGTAAAATAACATCTTTTGCACAATACTAATCCAGAGTCAGATACCAGCTCATAGTTCTCACACACATACACACCCACAGTGGGCAGTCTGCCTCCTTCTGATTGGTGGTTCAGTTGCCTATGAAATAGACCTCGGGAAGAGTTCTTGGGTTCCCATCCAGTACCTCAGACACAGGCTTCAGGCCTCTCTACCAATTCTGGAACCCATGCCTTCTATATGTCCCCACTAGCTGGTAGCATGGCTTAATGGATCCTTGCTATTAGAAATTCTCCCTGGCCAGCAGCTGGCTGTGAGCTACCCCTCAACCTCCCCCCTCCCACTCTCCCCCCCAAAAAAAAATCAGTGAAGGAGCTTCACCAGCTTGGAGGGAAGACAGAGGAAATCAACATAGCTTCAGATACTTGTATCTGAAGGATTCCACAGGACTGGTATCAGAACAATGTGTATCTTCCCCACATCCACTTCTCCCTGGGCCTGCTTGCTCCTTCTGCATGGATCCTCAGGCCCATGGAAAACTCTCTGTCCTAGGAACAGAGGCAGAAAATGCTGCCACAGAGGTGAACAACATTCAGCACATGAGGGGAGAGGCGCAAAGATGTTCCCCTCCAAACATGGATGCAAAAGGCACAATATGGCCCTTATTTTTTAAAAAAATGTAAACGCATCAATTCCTGTTTGCATTCCAAGTGGATCATAGTCACCAAGATGTAACTAGTCACATTCTGGAGACTCAACTGCATTAATAATTAATATAATAATAGTAGTTGTTTTTTCTTTCGGTGGATTTGTATTTGAAGAGGAAAGCGAGAGGGCAATGGGAGCTGTGACTAGAGATACACACATAGTCTGAGCAGGCCCTGTACTTGTTTCCCTGCTGAATCCTCATCAAGTCACCTTTCTATATATAGTTATTTCAATGTATAGCAGAAAACCAATGACAAGCACAATTGTTATGGGTTAACTGCTACTAAAAATACTCCCATACTTGTCCATCTATAATGGGCACTTTTGTATGTGCTCTTTGCTTTGGTGAAATATTGAAACTTCAGTAGCTTTATGAAAATCAATACTTTCCATTTGAAAATCTAGTTAATATTTGAACACAACGCAAAATATTCAGAACAAAAATATCTCTGTAGAATGTCTATGTGTAAATTTCAAATACAAATTCAAATTCTGTGCTCTCTATCTGAACAAAATTCTCTGTTAATGTATCGAATCAACACATAGTTCCCATTTTTAAGCATTTAGCTGTAATAGCCCAAACTGTCCCCTCACTTATACACCAGTGCAACAAAAGATTATTCAATCCTGAAGCTCTGGAGCCAGATCTTCAACTGGCCACAGATCAATTTACACCAACGGAGGATTCAGCCCTCAATGTTAAGTTCTTGTCAAGATGTATAGCACTCATTTGTCTATCCTGTGGGGTTCACTGCCATTTCAAATGCTGCATGAAGATAAATGAGTTTAACATAAAACACAAGCCAACATAAAATGGAAGCAGATTGTGAAGTATCTCAAACATATGCCAAAGGATATATAATAGAAGAAATGTCCTACCTTCACAGCATGCTGTGCATCCAACACACTTCGCTCTGGTAGAGTAAGAAAAGGTTTTGATTCCAGTGTTGTTGGCTTTTTGGGAGGTCTGGGTGGTGGGTATAGGACTTGGTTTTCAAATCTCCTCACCATGTAATATTGTTCTTCACTGATCTCTTCCACAATTGTTCTTGTTGGGGAGGATACAGTTTCATCAACAGATTTGCTGAGCACCTGAACAGACATATTTAGACGATACACAGGAATTTCCCAACTGTCTGCAGGATCGCCAGCACTGCTGATTAGCAAGTAAGAGTCTGTGATTTCTTCTTCAAGCTGCAGTCCAGGCATAGCAGCCAAGACATCCTCCTCAATGGAGAGATCCCTCACAGACACTTTGACATTAAAGGGCAAGCGGAACGTTTTGCAAAGCTCTGAAAGCTGGTACTGTCTCTTGTCATGAATCACTTCTACAAAGCCACCTTCCATATACATAGGAAGAAGCACTTTCTTATAGGCCTCACTTAATATTTGTTCACAGGCCAAAACATCTATCACTTTCTTCCTCCCCTGATATATGATTTCACCGGTCTGGCGCTGTTGAACTAGAAACTGGTCTCCAACAGAAACAGAAAACAATTCTGCATGGGGAGAATCAAAGGCTTTAGTTGCTACAACATGAAGCTGCTCCTTGTCACTTCTTGCTATCTCCAGGTCATAGGCAGTTAGAAACTCCCGAGGTCTTCTTTTGAACTTTCCTTTGTAGCTGGCAGGAATTAAAAAGTGTCTTTTGTGGGAATCACTTCTGATCTCAGATGCAAGGATTCTTTTCGCCTGGTACTTTTTGTGAATGACAATTTCTTTCCCAGGACATAATAAATTACAAGGTTGCTGTCTTCCTGTGGGTCCTTCTATTACCTCAGCAACCATAGGAAATTCTTTGCTTGTCCTTTCAAATACATCTTCCATGGATATTGGATGAAGGAAACAGCTAATATCATAAGAATCTGTTACATCTATGACTTCAATGTCTAGATCAGAGAGGATATGAACTATATCCCTTCGAACTGAAAGGAAAAAGGTAAAAGTCAGTTTTTGTTTTCACATTGATTTTGTAATGAAATATACACACTCCAAGAGACAACTTAAAAAAACCCTCTAAGATGTTGTACAACGATTGTGTCCACAATTTTGCCAATTATCAATGCAAATATTATAATTTAATTTATAATTTATACCAGCTGAACAGGAATAAATTTAGTGCATAATGAACTAACAGAACTCATTGCCACAAGATGTCCCTGAGGCCAAAAACTAGCAGGATTAAAAAAGGTGTTGACATTAGTATGGATAATGAAAACATCAGAGGTGAAAGTAAGCCGGTACACAGTACCGGTAAAAAAGGTGCAGGAGCGTACCGGCAAATAAGCGGAGCATTCAGTACTGGCTTACTTTCACCTCTTGGCTGCATAACAAAAAGTTCAAACTCAAAGCTAATAAAAGCTTGGAAAGGGAAAACTCACTGTCACGTTTGTTTGTTGTTTCTCTCCCTCTCCTCCTCCAGCCAGGCTGCCCAACGTGGCTAGGCTCCGCGTTCCCCCGACCCTCCCACTCAGCAGGGGCTGCAGGGCTCCCCTCTAGCTTGTAGCAGGGGGACCGACTGAAGGAGAAGACTCCCTACTAGCCTGCTGCCTGCATAAGGACAGTTTAAACTTAATTGTTCACTCCACGGTCCAAACCAGGATTCGGGGCTATTTCTGGCATCCTTGTTAATTTCACTCATGGTTGGTGGGGGGTGGGGGGTGACCAAAGCCAGCGCAGTTCTTTTTTGCCCCCCTGGAGGAGGCGATCTTCAGTAATATAATACACAAAAAATACAGTCAAAATCAGAAACCATTTCCAAGTTCAAATCTATGATAGATTTGAACTTGGAAATGGTTCCTGATTTTGATTGTATTTTTTGTGTATTATATTATTGAATATCGCCTCCTCCAGGGGGCAGAAATAGCCCTGAATCCAGCAGTTCAGACCACGGTGTGAACAGCTAAGTTTAAACTGTTCCTATGCAGGCAGCAAGCTACCCGGGGAGGCTTCTCCCTCAGCCAGTCCCCTTGCTCCCTGCTACAAGCTCGAGGGGGGCCCCTGCAGCCCCTGCTGAGTGCGGAGGTCAGGGGACCGGAAGCCTAGCTGCGTTGGCAGCCTGGCTGGAGGAGGAGGAGGAGGGAGGACAAGGAGAAAAATGTGACAGTGAGTTTTCAGTTTTTCAGGCTTATTCCAATAGTAAAGTTTTATTGCAGACTGTACTGGTAGTAGTAGTAGTAGCTTTATTTTCTATATCTACGTCATGGAATGGGAGGGATCCATGAAGCATGTAGGAGAGGTGGGTTGCTTGTGTTTGGGCTGTACGGTTAAGAAATGTAACTTACTTCCACCCTGGCCCTGCCCCTTCTGAGGCCCCGCCCCTTTGGGGGGCAGAGTGGGACCCATACCAATAAGAGCTGTATTTTACTTTCACCCCTGGAAAACATCTACAATTACACTATTATAAAAACCAATACTGCTTTTTTAAAAGAAGAGATATAAACCTTCATGTTCCAGGGTACTTGGTTAGCTTATCCCAGAATTGTCCACTATTTGCACCTTCCTCTGAAGCATCGAGTATCGGCCACTGTCAGAGACAGGATACTGCACTAGATGATCTGATCCCGTGCAGCAATTCCTATGTTCTCATAACTGCATTTGCAAAATTGCATGTGCTAGTAATTACAGGTGCAAAACTGAGGATACTATTAAAGTTCGTTTGAAAATTTGGTCCTAGCTATTTTCATTATAAACAAGTTCTCAGGACAGTGTAATTTAACAAGGAGCATTATTTAAAGGCCTCTTTCATTAAGTTTTTTACTGTACATACATACTCAGACATGCTGCATAGCAGCTCCTACATTTATATTTCATGTGTTATGATATACTAATTCTTCACTCATTAAACTCAGTACTTAATGTCCATTTTATATAATAAGAATGTATGACAGATGCTCAACATCTGTGTATGCACACTCTGCCCTTGTCATATCATCTTCAGGAACCAAACATTTTGACTAGCATGAAGAAATGTTGCCAAACTAAGAGTGATCAGTGAGAATTAAAACAGTCTACAAATGGATACATTTTCTGTGAGCTGTGGAGGGAGTTACATACATCAATCTAGTTATTGTTGGTGGGGCTGGGGGGAAGGTGAGGGACTGGACACCTGCATAGCAACTGCCCACAGCCTCTGAAAACGTAATTAACCACCCTCTTACCAGTGATCTTTTCATTGAGAACCGAGTTTGCCTTACTTCATTTAAAATCTATAGAGAGAGCTTCACTGTTTTCTAACGAACAGTGAGGATCCATTTTTTGCAGTTCACAAGTAAACAGTTAACCAGGTGCAGAATGACTCATTTCTAAAATCAACGTTTAGGAGACATTTAATGTAGTTTACATATTGAATGCACTGTGAAAAACATACACGTGAATGCAAATAAAAACAAGTAAGGCACACATCAGGATGTGGAGTTGAGAGGCAAGTGCATATTTCACATTATCTCACAACCATCTGGCAGTTTTTTAGGAAACTAAACTAATTTTTACTTAGGGCTTCGATCCTGCAGTTTGGACCTAAGTGGGCACAGGGATACAGCTATATGGATTGCAGGATTGGGGCCCAAGCCACTGATTCCAGCAACAGTTTTGAAAAATTGAGTATTTTAGCATGTGAAGATACACAGTAAGCCTATTAGCTGGATATTGGATTTGACGGAATATCTCTAATCAATCATTTAAAAAAAATTGAGTCTTGCACAAACAATTGCTGCCCATCCTTCTTTCATTGTCCTCTGTTTTAGCCATTTACTTATATCATTCCTTGCAGAAATATCCATTGTAAAAGGGTTTTTTTGCAAAACATGCTGCTGAGTGGCATACTAATATGATTCCATTTTCATGGAGCTGTTTCTGATATAGGCATAAGGCAGAAAAACCTTGCAGGAAATTAGGCACCAATCCAGCAGATACTTGCACATGTGCTCAACTTTACTGCTATGATTAGTCCACTCAAAGTAGCAAAGTCAAGTGTGTGCATAAGCACTTGCAGGATCTGGGGCTACCAATGTAATTTTCTTCATGGAAAAGCTGAAAAATCTTGACTGTCCTGTATCTTGCTGTGGACAAAATCAATCCTTTTTACAAACAAGAATTATATACATATACATATACCCACACAGCAATTTTTAAATCCTTAAAGAAATGATTCACTTATTTTTTCCTGTTTCATGGGTGTTCTAAAAAATAGTCTGTGCATTTTTAAATTTTATTTTAGTTAACTCTGGATAGAACTCAAGTTTTGTTCCTAAGCCAGTCACTGCATGCACAGAAAAATCTCTAGCTCAGGTTATTTGGTGCTTTAAACCAGTGGTTCTCAACCTTTCCAGATTACTGTACCCCTTTCAGGAGTCTCATTTGTCTTATGTGCCCCAAGTTTTACCTTACTTAAAAATTACTTGCTTACAAAATCAGACACATATACAAAAGAGTCACAGCACAGTATTACAGAAAAAATGCTTACTTGCTCATTTTGTCTGTATGAATTTTTAGTTTGTACTGACTTCACTAGTGCTTTTTATGTTACCTGTTATAAAGCTAGGCAAATAACTAGATGAGTTGATGTACCCCCTGGAAGACCTCTGCGTACCTCCAGGGGTACATGTGCCCCTGATTGAGAACCACTACTTTAAACTCAGGCTAGTTGGCCCAACAGGGAAATGAGTTGAGATTCACTTTCTGCTGATGCTGGAGCTAGTAGTGTAGAGGGGATGCAGAAGTTCAAGTTACATCTCATCAGCTGCTAATCCTATCACTCTGGGTAGTTGCAGTGTAGTCACTTGGCTCTCACTCAAGCTAGGCTAGCTCAGGCAGAGTAACTCAAGTGTATTATTTTGAGCTAATTGTTGCAGTGAAGACAAGCCCTATGTTGGCTTCTGTAATATAATAATAATACCACCTTGTATTCAGATAGCACCATGTGCAAGAGTATCTCCACACACTTCACAAACAATAATTAAGCCTCTTAACACTGTTGTGACATAGATACTTACCTTTATATCTATTTTACAGATAGCTAAATAGAGCCATACATTAAATAACTGCCCCATGGTAACACAGTCAATAAGAGTTTCTGGGAATAGAACCCAGAACTCTTAGTTCTCTGCTCCATCTGCTTGAAAAAAAGTTTCCTCTCTAAAGATAATTTAATAGTAGTAGTATCAGTAAAAATGATAATAGCAGATTGTAATAAAAAGATATGGAGTCAGTATTTGAATTAGAGGATGAAGGAAGAAGGAGAAAAATTCTTTCCCTTCTTTCCCCATTTTTAAACTATCAGAAGTAGTAAATATGGTTATGGAATACCCATCTTCTACCTGTCCAAAACAAGCACTGTCTAACAGATATTTTGAGCAGTTTGAATTCAGTTTAAAACAGGCTGCTAGGCACAGAGGTACAGCTCATTAATTTAGATTATTACTTACATTTCATCACTCCTTGTACTTCGTAGATCGGTGCTAGAATCAGACAGCCATCAAAATTCTCAGGAAGTGGATTAGAGAAGTCCCGTGTATATAACATATTGGTAAATTTCACAATCCGGTTTCTACTTTTGGGGATTTTCCATTCAACAATCTCTTTCAGGGTGTAAATATGGTCATCTTCACATTCATAGAACTCTCCTTCTTGTGAGAGTGGCAAAGTAAAGGAGTGAGATTGGTTATCTCTTACCACTCCGCAGTTCACAGTCAGCGTCCCATTGACCTCTTCCACGGAGTTGAACATGATCTGCTCACCTTGTTTGATGGTGAAATTTGCCATTTTTATGTCTTCATTGCAATAGAAGCAAGGATGGCCCAGTCGCGTTGGCCCAATAGAAACCTTTCTTGTGATTTCTTCAATGCTGAGATATGGAGTTTTATCAGCCACAATCTTACAAAGACCTAAGAACACGAATGTTGTATTATACAAGGGCACTTGGAAAATATTCAAGCATCCACTGTTACATCAACTTTTAGTTCATGAACCCATAGAGCCAATAAAAACTCAAAAATCAAAACAAAACAAAATATTTATAATTTAAAGTGTGATTGTATTGTCTGAAAAGTGGCTCTATGAAAACAGAATCATGAAGTTTCATTACTTATTCTCTGAGGATGACATTCAAACCAGTGCAGAAGGCCAGTAAGCACAAGACCTGTGCATCACTTAAGTCCCACTTAAATCTGAATGTTAAAGTTGAAATGGGACACATAGTTCCTATATTGACACTTTAGGCACGTGTAAATTAAATTCTTAACAGCTTTCATAGCAAATATGTTCAAAATATAGAGGGAAAGATAATTTTTCTAACTGACCACCCTGCAAAATCAACTCAGACGTGAAAATCAAGCAGCATCCTCCCAGGTTTTCAATACACAAAGAAGTGTAACCCCTTGGGGGTTTAGAGAGCATGGCCCCTTTAAATCTTTTTCCTAGAGGTGAAAGAGTGTGAAAAAAGGAAGGAAACTCCAGGGGGTGGCGCTGGAGCTCAGAGGGAGAGAGAGGGAGCAGCCCACAGGCCCTCGCAAAGGAAGCAGTGGAGAACCTGCCTGAAGCCTGGGAAAGACAGGGTGGCAGATCGGGGACAGCTCAGAACAGGACCTAGGAGGAGCCCTGTGCCAGGGAGAAATCGCCTGAGAAGGAAATATCAAAGCAGATTATGCCCCACTTTATCAAAAATTCTGATTAGCCCGAAATATTTAGAGGTGTTTATTTAATAAGTTTACCAACGAAAAGTAAGTTTATAAAGCTGACTGATTGACTGCACTGGCAAGACAACAATCTCAAATCCAAGAATGGAAGGAAGTTATACCAACTAGTGGTACCAACAGTCATTTCTCAGGTTTTAAAAACAGCAACAGTGATAAAGTATAGAACCATCATTTACTGAACAGCTTCAGAAGCAGACAAAAATGATTGTAGGAGTTTTCTTGCATAATTTAAATAATGCTCTTTCAGCAGTCAACCACTGCTCCAATAACAAGTACAAGAATGATGATACACATTTTCTTCTGTGACTTGCGCTAGTAGTCTGGACCCAGTATCACAGCTCAGAGCTGTATGGGGCTGTGAGTACTGGGGCTTGTGACTCTGCACTGGGAACAAGGAGGGAGGTTGTAGCTAGTTAAGTGGGGAGGTGGTCGCTTTGTGTGGCTTTGCAGAAAGCAGCAGGAGAGGGCACCGAAGGGGGTTGTTGGGGGAAAGTTCCCTGGCACCAAAGATGACCAGGAGCACCCAAGACTCACTACTGAACTGGAACTTTGCTCAGGACTCCTGAACTCTGTGTGCAGACACATTGTTTGGTGTCTGCCCTTCCAGACTGTGCTATCACTGGGCCCGTGGGGCCTTGGCTTGGATGCAACCCTGTTCTACTGCTCCCCCTATATTTCCCCTTGTTGTATTTCTCCTCTCATTCCTCTGTAAATAAATATCTCCCTTTCTTATATCCATTGTACTTTTCCTGTGCGTGTGTGTGTTCACTCGGGGGGGGTTTGG
This sequence comes from Gopherus evgoodei, assembly GCF_007399415.2. Classification (NCBI taxonomy): domain Eukaryota; kingdom Metazoa; phylum Chordata; order Testudines; family Testudinidae; genus Gopherus; species Gopherus evgoodei. The sequence continues at coordinate 107,864,472 of NC_044324.1, forward strand.
AACAGGTGCCCCTGAGGTGGAAGGGATTTGTCTTGCTACATTCCTGCACACGCCTTCTCTTGACCAGAGCTGCCTGCAGAGCAAATGCCATCTTGGCCACGAGGGCACTAAAGTTACAGAAGTATTTTTCAATCTAAATTATTTTCATTTCAGATTAAGGAAAACAACAAACAGGAAAGAATGAAAATAAAGTCTCAATGCGAGAAAGTGTGAGAGAGAAAACAGTCTCTCATTCTATAATGTTGCATAGCTGAGGTGAAATACAAAATGACAGGACCACTGCAACACGCAGGAGATTCTTCTACATTAAACAGTGCAGCAAACAAAACTGAAAGAAGGAGATATCACTTAGTGACACAGCTATATAGCCCAAGTGTTCTTTCAGGCTTTTGCATCTCAACCTGGAATGAAAATTATGCAAGTGGAATTTAGCTGAAGCTTTGTTGATGATTCATAATGTAGAATAGAATCCTGCTTCATCTACAATAGCTATGCTGGCTTTGGAGAGTGTGCAGGAGTAAACACTTCCCCCTCCCTTCAGTAAAGTGAGCTGATGTGACTCAGACAAAAGACAACAACATTGAGTAAAAACATTTTTATAGTGTCACTTTTCTGACCATCACTACATTAAGACCCCAACTTTTCCAGCATGTACACATGTGATTAACTTTACACAGTCAATGACTTCAAAGTTAAGCACATGCAGGTTTCCAAGGTAGAGCAGGGTCTAAAATGTTCTTCACAACATTTGATCCAATGACAGTATTCCCTTTCATCTCTGTTTTTTCTTTGCTTTGCTTATCACTGAAATATTATCACACTCTGTTGCACTGGTGCAGTTGGAGTGTAAACCACAGAGGATTATGACAAACTTGATACATTCCTCTAAGATAGGAAATCAGAGTTTTTACCAACATCTTCATGTTAACAAAAGAAACCCTCCCATCATAAAAGTAGCAGCAATGAAAAAGAGAATTTAAATGCTCAGGCACTACAGTGAGGAGTAAACAGAGAACCTTGTAGACTTTCTGAGGAAGTGTTCTCTCTTAGAAGCAGGATTTGTGCCCTTGTGGAACTGGTTGGGGAGGTGCAATCTCCAAATCCCATCTGAGGCCCCATGGGAAATCGGAAGTCCGAAGAATAGATCCCAAAACATTCATGTCACCTTAGGAACTGTACTATCAGTGGCTGCACTTGCCATGCTTCTCTTAGTTTAGAAGCAATACTTTTATTCCCCAACCCCAGATAAAACACTTCTAGTTCCAGCATCCTCCACCAATTCTTACATGCAGGACAATATAATAATAATCAGTTGCTTTGCTACTCCAAAAAGGCAAATTGATTTATTGCCCCCTGCCCCCATACCTGATCATGAAAATTAAGCTTTATGGGACAAATCCAGAGCTGGTGTAAGCACGGGCAACTCTATAGTTCTCAGTGTAGTTTCACATACTTATACAAAAAACGAATGTGGTCCTAAATGTTCACACTAATTATCCTTTTTCATGCAGTTCAGTGATTTATAGAGTAAATATCGATCTATGTTAAAACAACCAACCCCACCGCTGGATTATAAAAGCAAGGGAGAAGAATGTGCCTTAGCTTGATTAATAGTACAGGCCACCAGATGGATGACACCAGTATTTAGGCACTAGAGCAGCATGGTTTATCAAAAAGGCGTCATATAAAAAATGGAAACTAGGTCAGATCACGAAGGATGAATATAGGCAAATAACACAGGAATGCAGAGGCAAGATTAGAAAAGCAAAGGCACAAAATGAACTCAAACTAGCTATGGGAATAAAGGGAAACAAGAAGACTTTTTTTCAATACATTAGAAGCAAGAGGAAGACTAAGGACAGGGTAGGCCCACTGCTCAATGAGGAGGGGGTAACAGTAACGGGAGACTTGGAAATGGCAGAGATGCTTAATGACTTCTTTGTTTCGGTCTTCACTGAGAAGTCTGAAGGAATGTCTAGTATACTGAATGCTTACGGGAAGAGGGTAGGTTTAGAAGAGAAAATAAGGAAAGAGCAAGTAAAAAATCACTTAGAAAAGTTAGATGCCTGCAAGTCACCAGGGCCTGATGAAATGCATCCTAGAATACTCAAGGAGTTAATAGAGGAGGTATCTGAGCCTCTAGCTATTATCTTTGGGAAATCATGGGAGACGGGGGAGATTCCAGAAGACTGGAAGGGGGCAAATATAGTGCCCATCTATAAAAAGGGAAATAAAAACAACCCAGGAAACTACAGACCAGTTAGTTTAACTTCTGTGCCAGGGAAGATAATGGAGCAGGTAATCAAAGAAATCATCTGCAAACACTTGGAAGGTGGTAAGGTGATAGGGAATAGCCAGCATGGATTTGTAAAGAACAAATCATGTCAAACTAATCTGATAGCGTTATTTGATAGGATAACGAGCCTTGTGGATAAGGGAGAAGCAGTGGATGTGATATACCTAGACTTTAGTAAGGCATTTGATACAGTTTCGCATGATATTCTTATAGATAAGCTAGGAAAGTACAATTTAGATGGGGCTACTATAAGGTGGGTGCATAACTGGCTGGATAACCGTACTCAGAGAGTAATTGTTAATGGCTCCCAATCCTGCTGGAAAGGTATAACAAGTGGGGTTCCGCAGGGGTCTGTTTTGGGACCGGTTCAATATCTTCATCAACGATTTAGATGTTGGCATAGAAAGTACGCTTATTAAGTTTGCGGATGATACCAAACTGGGAGAGATTGCAACTGCTCTGGAGGACAGGGTCAAAATTCAAAATGATCTGGACAAATTGGAGAAATGGTCTGAGGTAAACAGGATGAAGTTCAATAAAGATAAATGCAAAGTGCTCCACTTAGGAAGGAACAATCAGTTTCACACATACAGAATGGGAAGAGACTGTCTAGGAAGGAGTATGGCAGAAAGAGATCTAGGGGTCATAGTGGACCACAAGTTTAATATGAGTGAACAGTGTGATACTGTTGCAAAAAAAGCAAACATGATTCTGGGATGCATTAACAGGTGTGTTGTAAACAAGACACGAGAAGTCATTCTTCCGCTTTACTCTGCGCTGGTTAGGCCTCAACTGGAGTATTGTGTCCAGTTCTGGGCACCGCATTTCAAGAAAGATGTGGAGAAATTGGAGAGGGTCCAGAGAAGAGCAACAAGAATGATTAAAGGTCTTGAGAACATGACCTATGAAGGAAGGCTGAAGGAATTGGGTTTGTTTAGTTTGGAAAAGAGAAGACTGAGAGGGGACCTGATAGCAGTTTTCAGGTATCTAAAAGGGTGTCATCAGGAGGAGGGAGAAAACTTGTTCACCTTGGCCTCCAATGGTAGAACAAGAAGCAATGGACTTAAACTGCAGCAAGGGAGATTTAGGTTGGACATTAGGAAAAAGTTCCTAACTGTCAGGGTAGTTAAACACTGGAATAGATTGCCTAGGAAAGTTGTGGAATCTCCATCGCTGGAGATATTTAAGAGTAGGTTAGATAAATGTCTATCAGGGATGGTCTAGACAGTATTTGGTCCTGCCATGAGGGCAGGGGACTGGACTCGATGACCTCTCGAGGTCCCTTCCAGTCCTAGAGTCTATGAGTCTATGAGGTAATTACAACTCTGAAGTATTACAAGGCAGAGGCTGCATGTGTGCTTCTCTAATCCCTAGGGGCACTATTAATTCATGTTAATTATGCCCTTGGGAGCTGTCTTATTAGAAGTCCATACAACAAGAAAAACATGTATATTTATATATTTGTGAGAGTTTCCTTAGATGAAACGGACAGTTTAGAGAACTGAACAGTCGGGTTTCGTTGAGTTGTGTGATTAAGCTTTCTTTACACAAGATTCAGCAGTGATAACATTGCCTCATACAGACATTTAAATAATAGTCATACTGTGGTTTTTTTTGACTAGCCATAGCAAAAGGCCAATTTCCCAGAAACTATAACTAAGTTTAATAGGTTATTGTAGGCCAAATTTTCAAAAGCAAACACATAGGTTGTGACTGCAAAATATGCGTGAGTCCAAATTAAGTGGTAACTGCAAGCACATGTGCACCCTCAGAATCAGGCCATCCTCTCCCAATAAGGTAGCAAGGCTATTTCCTCCCCACAAAAAACACAACCAACCAGAACAAAAGATCTGCTCACGAGCCTTCCGCAGCCCATCTCTTCCCACTTCCTGTTGGGACCACACAAGAGCTATTTCAATCCCGTGGTTAAGATGAAATGCTCACTGTCCCAGGTATGGAGAAAAAGAAGGGACAGGGAGTTACACAGGGCAGCTTGGCACAGTGGGGTGTGCATTTTCATGAGTTCCCCATCTCCTGAGTGATTTTGCACCTCCCTTCCACACAAGAGGTGCTGTTGTCCCCCCACCCCACTCCCTGTGCCCATCCTCTTGAAAGCACCAGGTGGATACTCTCCAAAATCAGTCTTAGCATGCAGTCAGTTCACACAGCCAGGTGGGGGTAACGAACCAGTTACAGCCTTGTGTGCTCAGCCAAAGATCTAGCGTAACAAACTTAATCTTCACATTGCAATGTGTGTATAGCAGTTATTGCCTTTCACTCTAAAGGGAACTTCACTAAGATCCTATGTACGCTACAGCTTGTAACTGAGTTTATAACCAGTTAGGAGCATGGCTGGCTCTAAACATGGATTATATCCACATACAACATGATTAATACTCCACTAGCACCTATGGTAACTAACAGAAGTGTGTCCTTGCCAGAAACCTGCATGGTAAGGAGCTGAATGGTTTAGTGTAGAGATGGAATCATTAACAGTGCCTGTATAACTGGTTTTAGAATCCTAGGTCTTCACAGCTGTCAGTGTGCTAAAACATTCCAGACTTCACTGCATCCTGTGCCTCTGTGTATACATCTCCTCTGGGCACTCTGTCCACGGCCGAAGCGCTGTGGGAAAGCTGTCAGTTTTTCCCAGAATTCCATCATGGTTAAGCAGCATGGTTGGTGTGGATGCACAAACATGGCTAAGCTATGGACCTTGAGTACACTACAGAACGTGGCTATGTTTGAACATGATTGTGAGTAATTGAGTTAGCTAACATAATGCTGACCGCAACTTAGTTGTCAGTGCAAACCAAGAAAAATGGGGTTCAGCACTGGGTCAGTTAATAGTGATTAAAACTTGGTTTTAACATTAAAGAAGGGCTGTGCTTGAAGGGGATTCCCTTAGGTAAGACGAATCCACAGTTGCTCATTAGGACAGTTTTCCAGTTGCCTTGCAGTGTCTGAGCAGCAGAAAGGGGTTTCAAAGGTCTCACCCTTAATTTCAGTACCATGTGACATAGCTAAGGGTTTAATAAGAGTCACTATAATTTATGGCACCACTGACATGCATTTAAAGAAGTTACAAGTAAGCCAATCTCCGTATAGTATGTCAAAAAAGTATCGTGTTTGCAGGGACGCCGTCCTGATGAGTGAGTAACTTACAAAGACAAAGACAAACACCATCATCCAGCCAATGTTCCAGCCAAGTAGGCTGCAGGAGCAATAGGGGCATTATCCCCCTGGAAATGTTGGGGTTGAGGGGAACATGGATATCATTCCTATGAAAAGTTGTTGAAAAAATACGAGCTATTTCAATATGTTGTATTCCAAAGGCAAAAGCTATGCTCTTCAGGAGTATCTTCATGAACTGGGATTAAAAGTCATCTCTGGCCTGGAATTCCTTGGCAATGTATAGGGAGTGGGAAAGGATATTCAGCACAGATAAGGAGATCCTTTTCCCCTCTATCAATCCGAGACTGAACTTAGTGCTATGTTAAATTTCCCGGGACTGATGAGCCATCTGGAATTCAGCTGATGAATATCCTCATGTCAGAAAGCAGGTTTCATATGAAACAGTAATTAATACACTTTAATCACACAAAACTAAAGATCCAATTATCCCCTTGGGTTCATACTCTATCAGGGTTAGAAGGAGAAAAATCTTTATCATTCATTCTGATGCTTTTTTTAATTTTGGTAACAGCATGCTTGAGCAGACAGCTAAAGAACCATGTGGACTTGTGTATGGTGCTCCTATACTGATTATGCCCATGAATTAAATGTACCTAGTAACCACCTGCTTGTGTTTATGAGTATGTAAAGTTCCATATGTTTCTCCCTCTACAGATAAGAGGTAAATATTAAAAAAATTATTCTGGTGTGAAGAATGAAAACAACAGCAATCGTTCTCTAGCTGGCATTGTACACACTGATGATTTCTCATAATGCTTTGCTTGCTCTGATATATTTGTTCTTTTTTTTCCATGGATTTTTTAAAAAAATTGTTATTTATGGCTATCCAGAACCTTATTAAAATCATTAAAAATTACAATCCAGATGTTTTTCATACTTAACATAGCAACAATTCTCATGAGAAAGAGACATATGACAAAGTTAAGTTTCTAAACTTCAGACATGGAGGCTGAGTGCAAAGAAGTGTTAAAAGATTTTTTTTCCATCCGTGTAATAAAAAACAGCTGAATCAACTTCACTTAGACTTTCTAAATATAATCACATTTTGTCAGAAATCAAGGCATGTAGATTTCCCCGATGGGAACTTTTGGGGGCTGGGAGAAAGTTACAAGCAATGGAATGTACAAGTTTAGAATGAATTAGCAAATGTATTGGTCAAGGCCCTCCACACATCTCAGTGGCATTTCTTTTATTATAAATGAAACCAGAATTAGGCTTGGGGATTCTAATCCCAACCCTGCCATTGATATGCTGTGTTATGTTTGGCAAATTACATCTCTACGTACGTCATTTGCCCCTTACCTAAAAAGGGATAACAATGCTAACCTATTTTTGTGAGAATGCTAATCATGATTATTATTAAAGGAAACTATTACAGGTCTTGTGGGCAGTCAGAGAATCTACAAATATTTATGCAGACTGAAGAGGACAAAAAAACCATTAACAGTAGGACCAAGCTCAGGAGTCATGAAATCTGTCAGCTTTCACCAAGTTGTTCATAATGAAGAGAGTAGTTCAGAAATATTTGCTGGATGTAGCTATTCAAGCGACTAACATAACAGCATAAGACTTTTTTTGTCCACGTTGCGAGCACAGAAAGAATAGACTGATCCTCTGAAGCATGAACGAACAAATTAGAATGAGGATAAAATGAAATAACAGATATTAACTCACGTTTTCAGTAGTTTTTGCTAATACCAGGGTCAGATTAGGCCTTTATCAGGAATCAGATTTTACGTAAAAGACAGTACCAGCTTACTTTCATCTCTGGTCTTGTCCCTTCCACTGACCCCATAGTCTCCACATCTGCCCTTGTTTCACAGTCATTCCCAGCAGGGCTGGTGCAAGGATGTTTCGCGCCCTAGGCGAAACTTCCACCTTGCACCCTCCCCAAGCCCCCGCCCTGAGGCCCCTCCCCAGTGGCAACTCCCCCCCTCCACCCTGAGGCCCCCCCGCCCCAGCTCACCCCTGCTCCACCTCCTCCCCGAGTATGCCATCGCCGCTTCACTTCTCCCGCCTCCCAGGCTTGCAGCGCCAATCAGCCCTCCCTTACTGGCTGCAGGCGGCCCTCCCCGCGCTCCCCTGTCCCAGCTCCCTCTCCCTAAATGCCAGCGGCGACTGGGGTGGCCGAAGATCCAGCCGCCGCAGTCGCTGCTGAAGAAAATGGCGCCCCCCAAATCCTAGAACCCTAGGTGACCGCCTAGGTCGTCTAAATGGTTGCACCAACCCTGATCCCCAGTGTTTCCCCTGCCAGCTCCCAGTGCTAGTTACAATTCCCTCCCCACTGCCTCCACCAAGTCCCAGTTTTAATCTATTTCCTCCACTGCCCCCCTTGCCCGAGGTCCAGGTCCAATCTCTTCTGAATTTGAATCTGGCTGCTTCCTCCTCCACTGTGCCTGGGCCCACACAGTGGAGACACTAAGAGCACAGGAAAGACAGTCTCTCTGCTCCAGTTCTGGTTTCTGGCACCAGAATGGCCCACAGCAACTGGGAGTAGCAATTGCAGAGAAAGTTTTGCTGAGCTCCTTCAGCTCTGGGATGGAGTGTGTGCAGTCCAATCAGGGCTGCCCAGAGGGAGGCACAAGTGGGGCAATTTGCTCCAGGCCCCGCAGGGGCCCCCACGAGAGTTTTTCAGGGCACCTGGAGCAGGGTCCTTCACTCGCTCCGGAGGCCCCAGAAAACTCTTGCGGGGCCTGGGCCCCCAGAACTTCTTCTGCTCCGAGTCTTTGGCAGCAGGGGAGAGGAAGGACCCCCCCGCCACCGAATTACTGCTGAAGCGGGACCTGTCGCCAAAGTGCCGGGTCCCGCTTTGGCAGTAATTCGTCTGCAGGGGGGCCCCGCCGTGGGTCTTCGGGGCACTTCAGCGGCAGGTCCCGGAGCGGAAGGAACCCCCCGCTGCCGAATTACCACCAAAGCGGGGGCCCCCTGCCGCAGAAGACCCCAGGCCCCCTGAATCCTCTGGGCAGCCCTGAGTCCAATGGGCATGTAGGAGCTATGAAAGGCTGGAATATGGTCATCGCAGATGGAATCTTTGGGAAATGCAGCTGCCAAACTCTAACAAGTCTCTTCTAAGCATGTGTGAGCTGAGCTTTTTCAGAGACTGATAACTTGGCCAAATGTTGGTGTTTTTTCCCCACAGAAGCAGCACAAGATCCATCCCTGATGCAAGGGCCACGGCTGCCAAATTTCAAGTCCCTGATCCAAAGCATAGACACCAGAATCTCTCAACCAAACAGCAGTAAGAATTTTTTTAACAGTGGCAAAACGCTGTGTTTTCCCCTAATCTCATTCTCAGAAATGGCTCAACCATTTTTGCAACATTAAAAATAAATAAACAAATATTAGCCTGAAGAAGACACCTGGCATGGAAAATTTCTGCCCAAACAGTTGAAGTCTGACAGAGTCACAAGTAACTGAAAACAGAGTATCACAATGAGTCTTCTCATGGACAACCTTAGGTATAAGCAGTGTACCAGCTCCACTTTTAATAATAATATTATTTCTTATGCAGGCATGAAAGAGTCATGCAAGGTAAAATTTAGAAATTAGTTCCTTTTATCTAGTGCCATCTATTACGACTGTATTTTTTGGCATCCTAGTGGGTACCTCAACAGACATCAGTCATGTATCATCATATGAAACAACAGAACTGATAAAGGTGATAATGGGGTTTATAAAACTTCAGTAACATATTCATGAAATACTGTACCTGGAAAATTCAGAGGCAATTCAATTCTGGCTGAGCACTGGCTGTCTTCATTACTCTCGCAGATGCTTGCAATGATCTTATTAATTTTGAACCCAGTAACTTTAATCAATTCCCCGGTTGGCAGGCAGCATTCATTTCCAAACATTTCATAAATGGAGCCTTAGGAGAGACAAAAGAAAAGAAAGATGGTGCAAAAGTTTTAAGCACAATTTAAAATACCCCTATTGCTTGTCTTGGAAGATTTCCTTCTGCATAGACACTAAAAGCCATTTAAACTACTTATGTGAAATTTACATGATCTTCCGCAGCTATTTGGTTTTCATTCTCCCTCTCAGTATTATAGACCCTGCCATCAGGTTTTCTACCTACCTTGGGTATTATTTCACACATAAAGATCAAAATCAATCTAAGATCAAAGTTTACCCTACTGAGATTAAGGGTATATACAATAAGCTATATGGGATAGGATCCCAGTATTTCTGATAGGATACATAATATTAAAAACAATGAAGTTTCCTCTCCATGGGTCTGCTGCAAAGACTATTGAAGTCAAGGGAAATCTTTCTTTTGACCTCACTGCAATTTGGATCAGTTGCATCTGTGCATGTACTCCATGTAGTTCCCGATAGCATTTCAACATACCATTATGAAGAGAAAAGAGCCTAAAAAAGATCACCCTACAATCTTTTTACTTTGAAACAGAATGGTCTCAGAAAGTCAGAGAGTAAGAATATTGCACAATCCAGACCCACAACTATACAGCAAATTTCAGTAGCTGTGCAGGACACAAATCTTTGTGCTTTTATTTTTACCACTGCCTGCAGAACTCGTCAACCTGGTGGCCACCACATGGGGAATGACCATCTCAACTTCACAGCTATATCAAAAATACTACCTATTAGCAATTTCATTCTCTTCATAGTGACTCAAGGTTACATCCAAGTCATAACCATATTCTGGGCTAATAAACACCTCTCACTCTACAGGGTTTGGTTGTGAACTCATAGATAGGCTGCAGTCTCAAGGTGTCATCATTTAAGAACTCAGTGACGAAACCATGCACTACCATGAGTAGTCCCTTTAAAACCTATGGGGCTCCTCTTGGTAATAAGCACTAGACATGGTAGTAGGTGATTGCAGTATTGAGCCCTAAGAGGAGGAAAAAAGCACAAGCTAAGAAAAGATACACTGGAGAAGTGGCAGCATCTCTATAATTAAGGCTATAGTCAACGTTCCCTTAAAAATGAAGCTTCCCCTACACTTCTCACTGGGAATATGAAAGCCCACTGAAGCGGGGTGAGCTGTCTCCCAAAATCATTTCCAGGAGCTGAGGAGAGTCCAGAAAAAGAGCTCTCCCTACATCATTTAGCACATATTGGGAGAGCAGAGGAAATACCTCTTCCCCCACATACATGCACCTTGGTTCAAGGCATGAAGGGCATGTCTTCACTGGAGAGTTAACTTGAGTGATGGGTTACTAGGTATGAGGATCTGGCCTGGCCTGGGTGTGAGCAAAGCCCTACCTGTGTTACTGTGTCCTCACTGATGCCGCACTCACCCACGTGTGTCACTATGCCTTCTGGTGGCATATCCCGTGATTCTTTGTGCTGCTACAGGCTTAGACATTCTATGGTTCTCCCTCAGTGAAATATGGGAAAACATGTCTTTTCCTTCTGGGCATGGAGGGGTACAATTGGGGGAAGGCATTGGAGGACTAAGAGCACTTGCCTACTTCAGCCTGCATCCTCACTGTTGAGTGCATGGGTTACCAGGCAGCGTGACATCCTCACTCAGGCTTTAGCCTTACCTATACCCCCAGCCATGCCAGCTAGCGTAGAATGAAAGCACCACCAAACTCAGCCAAGAGAGTTTTATGTGTAACACCTGAGTAAGAGCTCGGGTGAACTTTGCAGTGAAAACATACCCAAAGAAACCATTCCACTCCCAGTAACACCCTCATCTTATTGAGGTGCCTTCAGAGGCAGCAAGGCGATGTTGCTCCTGTATTGTACTTCTCCAGTGATTACAGTATAGCAATCCTCAGACACTTCCCCACAGTGGGTATGTGCAGGACTGATTTTCTGCTCCCTGCAAGGGGAAGCAGGGTGAAGCAGTATTTTCTCTCTTCATGTAGAACAGGGAAGTACATTTTCACTCACACAGCACTGAGAGAGGGTGGGGATGGCAGTACTGCCAGGACTTCCTCACAGTGAATTCCACCCTGTGATGCAGAGGGACATACTACTTAGCTTGTAAACTCTGCCGACAGGGACTTTTTGTTACATGTTTGTACAGTGCTTAGCACAATGGAGTCCTCATCTAGGGCAATGGTCCTTAGAAACTATTGCAACACAAACAACAATCTGACACAAGGTGGTATAGTTTATGCCTCCCTGAGCCACGCTCAGTTAATCTGGCCCTAAATATTTAAGACCAGGAAAGTCACTGCCCTGATTCACTATAAAAGAACAATTTGTCTTTTTTACTGGCAAACCTGAATCTGTCACCACTTGCTGTTCTGTTACACCCCTAGCAATACCGCATTGACTAACACAGCTACTACTATACAGCCTTCTGGGCCTCTCTGGGTTACAGTGTCTGATGCTCCAATGACCACATGAGGAAGTGTCAGTTCTCCTTGCTTTAGCTGTGCTCCACAGGCACGTTAGAGAGAGAGAGAGATGAAACAGCAGTGAAAATGGTAATCCTCTTTATCTGATGAAAAAACCACACCACCCTTCATATACAGTATACAGATCAAAAGTGGCAATGCTATTATCAGAAAAGGTAAATCCCAAATGCCTTTACCCTATTTCCTCAGCAGGAATGCTGGGATGTTGGGGGATGGGGGGGGGGCTGCAGGCGGAAAGAGTGGGGAGGGGCCCCACCAATCCATAATCCACCTCTGATCCTCTCCCCCAAAATGTATCTATGATGAATGCGCTAGTAAAAGAGAGCACATTGTTCATTGCATCTTTTCTATTCATTGAACTTTAGGGCCAGATTCTCTGCTGCACCCACTTTTCCAAACTGTAAATGGGCAATAGTCCACAAGAGACCAACTATGAGCTGAGAATAGTTGACTGTAGTGGTGCTCCAGCCACAACTCTAATAAATCCCTTATGCCTGGGCTGGATGACAGATGACTCTAGCTAGCTGTGGTCCTAATTTACCACTCTCACTGGTAGAAAGCCTTGCTTGAGAGATCTAGCCAGTTCCCAACCTCTCAGATCCAGACCATGAAAGAGAATCTGGCTTTTAGCCTTTTCTTCCGTTTCATAATTGTTCACAAACTGAGCCTGATTGCTATGAATTTCTTCTTCTTTCTCCTTCTCTTCTTAGCAAGCTCTCATTCAGCTAAGTGTGTGAAACGCATAACCCAGTGAAAGGCCAAACTTAGTGGTACTCTCATGACTGGGACAGGGAATATGCCTAAAACAATGAGGCTCACCTGTCAATTTTTTTCCTCCAGTTGTATGAGGCGGGTGGTCTCCACTGGTTTGTTTAATTAAGGTTTCCACCTTGGCCTCAATGCTTGAGCCTCCCATATCACAGTGGGGTAAAACTGGAGCCCCAGATGGACATTGCAGTTGCCTTCATAACCCGTGTGTGTGTGTGGCTTGACTGAAATAACCAAACGCTTTACAGTAATATCACATAGTAGCAGGGTGGTTTATTGATGAATTTTTTAAATATAAGCTTCCTGCTCTCTAAAAGCGTAACCCAACTCTTCCTTTTATTGCTGGTCATTATCCCCATGTATCCTTGTTCCAGGACCAAGTGTCTCTTCAGTGCTTCCCCCAACTGCTATGAATGACATTCTCTAGACTACGTGGCAGGGAGATTCTGTGTTGTATTCTTTAAAGTGGTATGTAGCTGTGCATTATGATAGTAGTTATGTACAGCACTTGTATTTCTAGCAGGAGAGTATCTCCTAGATATAACTGCCCTTTTGTGTTCCATTATAGGAAGCATGTTAAAGAAAGACCCATACTGTTCTCTCCCTTGAGTACATTTTATTGTTCTTTCTTATTTTCCCTTAATCTAAAATAATAATTCAGGAAGAGATGACACATTTGCAATGTATATGTGAAAAATACAAGATATGCCTGACTACTTGTGATCCTCTCTCCAAACACTAAGGGCATCAACTCTTCCATACACCTGATCTTCAACACAAGACATGCAGCTGTACAGCTGGTCACCTCTGTATGTGAGCCATCTCTTAGCAATGTTTTCGTCCCACTGTCACCGTGACAGGGCTCTTACAGCACAGTAAGCAAATGACTGAAGTGAACAAATGTAACCCTTCAAATGGCTGTAAGCGAAAGTCTATAAGGAGATGTTAGCAAATAAGATGTTGTGGGCCAGATTCTGATCTCAGTTATAGTGATGTAAATCCAGAGTAATTCTGTTACATATCTTTGTATTTCAGTGGAGTTGTTCTGGATTTTCAGCAGTGTAGTTAAGATCAGAATTTGGCCCAATGTGTTTAGACTGTTTAGACCAAAAATAAATAAATAAATAACCCTTGCAAGCATAAATACATTTCTGGGCACAGCTATATAGTATGGATTATAATTACATATTTGTCTCAAGTTAAATTGCCTAAATCCTGATTTTAGATCTAGTCTGGCAGTTTGCCTGGACTAGTACAATAAGGGTGACATTTTTGGCAAGAAAAATGTTACCTTAGTGATTTGTCATCCAGCTAATTTTACCAAATACATGTGTTGATGAGAAGTAGAACCAAGTTGTTTTCAAATAGACAATAAAAATTCTGTTCCCATTAATACCAGCAGGGTTAGTTTTATTGTCAGAGTTCCTGCAGGGTGGTTATGTGAATCAGAAAACCCTTGCTGAAGATGATTATCTATGCACCATGGAACCCCATATATACACCACTACCTCGATATAACGCAAATTCGGATATAATGCGGTAAAGCAGTGCTCGGTGGGGGGTGTGGCTGCACACTCCAGTGGATCAAAGCAAATTCGATATAACACTGTTTCACCTATAATGCGGTAAGATTTTTTGGCTCCCAAGGACAGCGTTCTATCGAGGTAGAGGTGTAGTATATTATGTACACATGGGAAAAATGGAAAATGTCATATTTCGTGCATTACTCATTGTCAGCATGTCAATTCTCTGTGTTTAACAACAAAGAAAGCATAAAATACACTGAAAACTTAAGTCAATTAACCTTAAGGACTGATTCTTTTCAACTAAAAAAAGATGGAGAGAATACAATGCAAAACCATCTTAGCAAGAGCTAGAATAAGGCAGCCTCTTTACAGTGATCAAACAACGCCCCTCAAGGCTGTAATTAAAGAACTAGTTGCCTTTGAAACCACCTTTTTGGATTGCTACTTTGTTCAACAAAAACTACATTTATATCCTTTTATAAACTCATCTCTGGTTTGACAATCCATATTAGCCGCTGCTGTTATTACATCAAAGCAACCAAAACAACAAGTTAAATAGCTTTTTTCTCTGTCTCTCCTAAAATAGTACCCTTATGAAAAAAACCTACAGCAATTTTTTATTTGGTTTTCTTCTCATTATATGTACAGTAAGGTTTATTTTCCCCTCAAAAACAACAACATAAATCATAAATACAATGCATGCATGAGATGACTCAAGTTACCCTTCACATCATGGAGGGAGACAGAATGATTGAGATCAATATTTTATAATATAAGTAAGAATAATAGCCATTGAAGTTGCATTTCTGCTTTTTTCCCTCCTAACTTAGGACCTAGTTCCCTAGTTGCTCTGTGAGTGAAATGTTCATTGACTCCCATGGGAACTGTGCACATACATGGTGTCTCAGAATGAGGTCCACAATTAAGTCAATGAATAATAATTAGTTCTTACATCACCTTTTTCACCTATTCACTTCAAAGCACTTTATGAAGGAAGCCATCATCATTACTCCCATTTTACAAATAGAAAAACTGAAACACAAAGAGGTAACCTGACTTGCCCAAGGTCACCCTTAGGTCTGTAACAGAGCTGGGACTAAACCCCAGGTTTCCTGATTCCCACTTCAGGGCTATATCCACTGGACCATACTGTCAAGTACACAGCGGGTTTCTAAATATCTCTTGTTTGTTCTTTCTCCTATGAGGAACAGCCCAGAGTGCAATCTGCTAGCCCAAACATCAGACATTGACTCTCTGGACCTATAGGTTGGAACCCCTAGAGGGTCAAATTCAGCCTCTCTCCTTCAAACAGCATCCACTGATGAACTGAATTCCATGCAGCTAGTGGTGTGGGATCTCTTTGAAAGGAGGTTTGGGATGCGGGAGGAGAGGTAGTCTTGGCTTTTTTGCACAGAAGTTAAAGATTCCCTAGCATGTTTTGTAAGAATAGGGATTTTCCCTGCTGTCCTTTCGCAAATTTCCTTTCCCCTACTATTATGTTGTGCACT
This sequence comes from Gopherus evgoodei, assembly GCF_007399415.2. NCBI lineage: Eukaryota > Metazoa > Chordata > Testudines > Testudinidae > Gopherus > Gopherus evgoodei. Next base: position 107,880,106 of record NC_044324.1, read on the forward strand.
AGCTATCCACCTGGCCATAGGCATGGAGCACCCACAGAAAAAAATTAGTGGATGCTTAGATCCCACCAGCAGCAAGCTCCTCCCCCATCCCCCAGTGCTCCCACCTGCCAGCGGCTCTGCTGATCAACTCCTTCCCAGTGCCTCTGCCCACCACAATCAGCTGTTCCACAGCATGCAGGAAGCACTGGGGGAGGACTGCAGGAGGAACCCACTTGCTCTGACCCAGGGCCCTACCAATCCATAATCTGCCTCTGATCCTCTTTCTGGAATAACTGCTCAGCCAGAATGACAATAGACTGCCTTGTGATACGACATGGTCAGCTCAAATCACTGTTTTCATTAAAGCTGCGAAAAGCTCTACAGGAGCAAAGTACACAAAGTATCTGCATGCAGTGTCAATAAAACAAAATCCCTTCTTTATGGGGGCTGTCTGCTGATGGGGTTTAGCAAAAAGTTCTAATTTGAAATCTATTTTAAGGTTTTCATTTGGCTTATAAACTTTTTTCCAGCAGCATTATACTTCTGGCTAAGCAAGTAGGTAAACATAGTCATACATCTCCACCAGTAGAGGCACTATCTTTTTTCAGTCACATGTCCAGTATGAAATTCAGCCTCTGCACTGTCCCACCAAGCCCAGGTAAACAATCTTTGTGTGGGGAAGTATAGGTAGGGGATGGAATGGTGTGGGATCTCTTTGAAAGGAGGTTTGGGATGCTGGAGGAGAGGTGGTCTTGGCTTTTTTGCACAGATGTTAAAGATTCCCTAGCATGTTTTGTAAGAATAGGGATTTTCCCTGCTGTCCTTTCCCAAATTTCCTTTCCCCTATTATTATGTTGTGCACTAGCTACCCACCTGGCCATAGGCATGGAGCACCCACAGAAAAAAAAAATAGTGGATGCTAGCCAGCGAGGCCTAGAATAGCCCCACAGCTCCTCCATAGCCTCTACTCCCACCTCAGGCTGTAACCAGAGCTGCAAACTCTGTGAACCCCCAATGTGAGCTAATCTTGGCTTTCCTAACTATTTGCCCTCATCTCTCTCCTAACCGCCACACTTTTTCCTCCCCCCATCTATCTAGAGCTAGCATGGAACCAGCACCACTGCTTTCAGGGGGTGCTGCAGAGACCCTCGGCATATCCACTCCACCCTTATGCTCTCCATGCACAGCAAAATCACTATTTTGCAGGGTTTTCTATGGCTCCTGCCCTGTGTGGTGAATTTCACTTCCAGTACATTACAGTCATGCTATCTGTCATGCAGCACATTTCCTCCTCCCAAAGCAATACACTGTGTGCTTTGATAGGACCTTTCTAAAGCGCCTTATTAATGAATGATTGCATTGAGTCAGCTAGTCTGAACAAACCTGCAAGGAGAGCTCTGTTAGTAAAGATGGCCTCACACATTCATGGCACTCATCTATTAACCACCCTGGCTGAAGAGGGGCTGATTTTGCAAGCATCGAACCATTAGAAAACAAAAGGAGCAGATTTATATTTCTACATAGAAAGTGAAATTTTGAATGCCAAGTGCTTTAAGCCATTTCTATCATAATGGAATTCTCAAAAAATTACTTTGGCGGTTTATGATTTATTACTTTCCTGATGGATCGATGACACTTTTTGTTGTCTCTCATTTATTTGGAGGGCTTAAACTCTGCATGCAGGAGCATGCACACTGCACCCATGTTATAGGAAAGAGCAATCAAAACCACAGCTCTAAATGCAACATTTTTGACCTTTTGTTATTTTTACCTCTGAGAGTCAACATTTCTGCAACAAAGTTACACAACTGCCTACCAGTAATGTCACTTGGCCTGTGGTGAGAGCTCTGTTTGCAGAACTTAGCCATAGCAGCTGTAACTCCTCTTGATTTTTAAAAACATCTGTATGATGAGATTGCGTCTCTCCCCAGTCCTGAGAAAGGAGCAGACACCTTCCAGTACAGACTTTGCATAAGGGTAGTCCATTTGCCCATGACAATATTCCTATTCCCTTCCTCTGGACCATATGGGCAGCATTGTGTAGGGGAAGGACTGAGTGGGCTAAGGAAGAATCCACAGAAGTGACTTGCTGAATCAAGGCCTAACTTTAAGCATGAGGGTAGTCCCATTAAAATTAATGGAACTACCCATGTGCTTATAGAGCCATAGAGTTTAAGGCCAGAAGGGACCACTAAATCATCTAGTATGACTTCCTGCATGTCACAGGCCACCAACACCACCCAGCACCCGCATGCTAAATTCAGCAACCAAAATGAAACCAAAGTATTACAGCCCACAGGAGAATAGACTATTAAGTGCCACAGGCAGAGAAAAGGAGGGATGGAGGCACACCCATGCTCAAGGCCCCCGCTATGGCAGGCAAATGATTAAATGAGATGTACTCAAATAATCCTGGCAAGCTAAGCTAAACAAGGCAAGCTCTTCCAGTCTCCTCTCATAAAATAGGCCCTCCATTCCCCTGATCATCCTAGTAGAATCATAGAATATCAGGGTTGGAAGGGACCTCAGGAGGTCATCTAGTCCAACTCCCTACTCAAAATCATCCCAGCCAGGGCTTTGTCAAGCCTGACCTTAAAAACCTCTAAGGAAGGAGATTCCACCACCTCCATAGTAGCTGTTCTCTGCACCTGTTCCAGTTTAAATTAATCTTTTTGAATATGGGTGACCAGAATTGTACACAGTATTCCCAGTGAGGTCGGACCAGTGCCTTGTATAATAGCTAGTGTGACCAGACAGCAAGTGTGAAAAATCAGGATTGGGTGGGGCGGGGGGTAATAGGACCCTATATAAGAAAAAGACCCAAAAATCAGGACAGTCCCTATAAAAATCGGGACATCTGGTCACCCTAATAATGGCATTAACACTTCTTTATCTCTATTGAAAATGCCTCACCTGGTAAATCCTAGGATTGCACTTGTCTTCTTCATGGCTGCATCACATTGGTATCTCATCATCATCCTGTGATTGACCCACATTGCCAGATCTCTCTCCTTCTCTGTCGATTCCAATTTCTGAGACCCCAGCTTGTAGCCAAAATTTTTATAACTAGAGCCTAAGTGCATTACCTGGCACATTGTACTATTGATTTTGATCCCATTTCTGTCACTCCAGTATTCAAGGTCATCCATATCTTCCTCTATAATATTCCAATCCTTCTCTGTACTGACAACTTTGTATTAGCAGCAAATTTCATTAGCACCCCCTACTCTTTGTGCTAAGGTCATTAATAAAGCAGCTGGATACTGCAAAGCACTTTAGCACATGCTTAATTATAAGCATCAATGCAACTACTCAGAGGTTAATGGAGCTGCTTAAAGTGAAGCATATTTTTCTCAGCTGCATCATGCCAGAGCATTCAGTGCCTCGCAAGATCAAGCCCATAGTTAGGCATGGACCTTGCTGAATTGGGGCCATAGTCTCCTCTCTGGCCCAATAAAGATTACCAGGAAAAGGTAACAAAGCCTGACCTTTATTTTCCTTTCCACAGAGCCTCACCCATCCTATGAGTTCCAGGGGCAGACACAGCCAGGGGGATTCCATTAGCACCACTCTGGCTGGGACAAAGAGCTGGGGATAGTGGAGACCAAGGCAGCTTCAGAAATTCAGGGCCTTGGTATGGATGACCCTAGTGACTGGCAGAGTACCTGATTGATCCCTGTAGCCTATTTCATGAATGAAGAGGTCAACCCCTCGCCCAACCCATGGAATGATGCAGAGAGGCTCTCCCTGTGGAGGTCCTCCAAGAGATTTTCTGCCCCCAGGATCCCCTCATGTGGGTTTGTTTGTCATAGATACAACTGAGCATTCAACTCAGTAGATGCTCAGGCCATTGTTAAAAAATGAACACTCCACCACTTTAAATCATACAACCTTAATTATTTTCATCACTGTTTTTCTGGTTTTGTTTAAATTGGAGTTATATTTAAAAAACAAAAATATTTATTTAATAGCCATGAATAGACATCCTATTTATTTTATTCACATTTTATTGATGACATATATGGCCAAACCCTACTCAAATGCATTTTCACATTTGTAAAGCAAGTAGGATTGGTCCACTCCATGTTACCTTAAAGGATTACTATCAACATGAAAAATAACATTTCCATCTGATCGTTTTCTACCTACTATTGCTACAAGTAACTCCTGCTAGATTACAGAGGCAAATAAGACTTTAAATAAAAGTTCTCCACTGTTTGAGTCAGTTTGCTTATTTGTTGTTTTTGAATTTGACAGAACATTACGCAGTCCGTTTCACTGTTTTGTTGAGGGTCAGTTGCATCACGCTCATGCAGGGCTGTGGGAAGAGCTCATGAGCACCACAGGCTCTGGATGATGGTGTTTACCAGGAACAGCAGCAGCAAAACTGAAAGTGAAAATGTACAGGCAGCCAATAGTCATGTATATACAGAGATGAAGGGGAGGCAGCAGGAGTGATGAGCCCATGCCTGTTTGGGGGCATTGCTCTATGGATCACCTAAAAGATCTTTAAAATGAAGCTACTCACAGGCTTAAAAAATTAGGCTGGTACTTAAGTGTCTTGCTTTGTACTGGGGTCCTAGATATAGCTAAGAGGGTATGGAGGAACCTTCTGGATCACTGCTAAAAAAGAGCCTGAACCTGAAAGCGTTGAGCACTCTCATAACCACATAGCACCTTGCTCAAAGAGCATTAGTTCTGTACGTGTGCAAGAACAGGGGGGCGGGGCAAAGGTGGGGTATCTATGTGGGGGACTCCAACAAGACACTTCATTTCCTCACAACTTGCAAGAGTGGAGGGAACCTACACTTGCAGTTCCAAGCTGTAGGGGACTGTGGAACTTGTAATGTTACATCTGTGGTGTGCTTCCTCCATTCTGTTCCAACCAAGCCTGTGGGAATGAGATTCCAGCGATCAGGATTCCTCTTCCCACTGCAAATATGTAGGGCAAAGCTGTATAAATTACGCCTGATAGGTTTCCAGGAGGCAACCATAATCAGGAGAGCCCCTGGTACCATGATCATGCAGTAGACCTGTTATTCCAGGGACCAGTCACAGTGAGAAGTCAAGTAGTGTCCAGGAAGTGGTCCCTTTCCTCTGGCAAATCCCCAGAGATCCACAGTTTTGAGAAGTCCAAACCCCACATCACTGACATGTGTATCGAGGGAGAAGGGGGCAAATCCAGCCCAAAGCCAAATGAAAGAATTAGAAGGAAACCTGCAAAATTTCCACTCCCACTTAGAGAAAGATGAAGGCCTATATACTGCTGAAGAATCATTGTGTGTGAAGGGTGCACTGGGGAGCACGTTTAGGATCCATGTATCACAAATAGGAAGAAGCCATCCTGGACAACTCTATATTTTTCAAGATAAAAGTCTGACACATTTTACTGCCCTGACATTGGTTAAATTAAGCCCACAGAAAATTAAATTCAGTTATCCATAAAATAATTATACCAATATTAAAACATATATAATTTTTCCACATAAAAGTGAAATCTCCAACTTGCCATCCTAGCAGTAAAATCAATGGCCTTATCATAACTCACAGAACATCAATATTTACTGAAGTATTCAGACAGACATGCAATAAATCAAACTAGTTTCCAATGGCCTTTCAGTAGTTCAATCGTTTTAATAACATATTAAAATGAACTATTAAACAGCCATGTATTTCAGACTGTCCTGTAGTTCCTTTCTAATCCATGCTGATTACCAAGGTATTTGTGTCTAAATAGTCTCTGGCTCACTATTATAATTGGCTTACTCCTTCCTTTCCATTTTCTTCAGTGGTTCAACTATCCAGTGTTTGTAGCACTGAAAGTTAAGACTAAGGCAGTGAATTTATGATAGTACAAACACTGAACTGAAGTATGCTGTGTGATCCAGGTACTGCCTCTGTTTTCCCAGCTCCAAACTGGAGATAAAGATACTTTTCTCTCATTTGTAAAATACTTGATTTTGACGGATGAAAATCAACTTGTAACATCAAAAGGTTGTTATTAAGTATGACTGCGGTGATTCTAAAGCTATTGGAGGCAAGGGCTGTTTTCATGTTCAGTTTCGTATAGGGCTGATCATACTGTCAGTGTTCAGCCCTGTACAAAAAGTCCATCTGGCAAGGTTGTGCCTAAAACCTAAGGACCAGATTGTGCTCAGCAGTATGTGGGAGTGCAAAGCAGAGGCCTCTGGGAGCCTTCCCTCTTCCTTTGTGCTTCTGGCCAGAGACAAATGCATTCCCATTCCTTGCCCTGCCCTCTATCTCTGCAACCGCCAGTAAAACGGGCTTCCCATGTGCAAGCAGCACATGTTTCATCCTCTCAGAGGATGGCGTAAGAGTTAAGCTCTCTTTGCATTCCCGGGGACATTGAGCTTGCCTGAAGGACACTGGGGTTGATTCACAGGTCCAGACTTGTGCAGTGCTTTCATGCTGAGTGGAGAATTCTGATTCAGCAGTAGACTTCGTATTCACTGCTCCAAAAGGCACAAAGGCAGTGGAGAAACAAGCTCTGTTGTCTCCATATTATCCACTCCACAATGCGGCTGGAGGCTTCGTGGCTACACTCTGGCCCTTCCTTTGCTACAGTTTTGAGCATATCCCTCAGGACTGGATTTAAATGATTCTTATTCACTTCTTATCTCATTCTACATAGCTGTTCAAAATGGCATCAGAAGATCCTACATTCTTTTTGGACAATGTACCTGGTGCTGCTGTGACACAAACCCAACTGCTGGAAATATTTTTCCTCTCTGCTGTAAACTCTCTTTCATAGGTTTATTTCTTCCCCAGCTGATGAATTTGAAATAATCTCCATGATTTCTTGTCATGTTCTTTGAGGCCAGGTCTACACTACAAACTTACATCGATATAACTACGTTGCTCAGGAGTGTGAAAAACCCGCACCCCAGAGCAACATATTTATACCGACCTAGTCCCTGGTGCAGCTTCTCCCATTGACATAGCTACTGCTTCTCGCTGAGGTGGATTAATGACGCAGACAGAAACTCTCCCGTCAGAGTAGCAGCGTCTCCACTGAGGCACTACAACAGCACAGCTGCAGCACAGTACATGTAGGTAGGTAAGCCCTATGTGAATCCTCTCCTTTACTGACCATCAGTTTTTTCTATGTATAGTATGAGCAACATATTAAGAATCCCTCAAAACCACAATACAGTAAATGAAAGGCCATAGAAAAGCTAAACTGAAAGGGACTTAACTGCCTGTTGCCCCTTCACAACAGGATCATAGCTATTAAATTCTGTATGTGCACGCTAATTTGTTCTTCACGACATTAGTAACAAATTCATAATCTACCAATGTAGCCATGTTGCTACACCCCATGTGATCACTCGTGTAATTGGATGCAGTAAGAGAGATCATGGAGACTTCTGGGGAGGGAAATCCAGTGAGAAACCAAAGAACTGCTGTCCATTTGGAAATTCACATTGTATACAGGGGTCTACACTCGTGCTTACCAATATGACAACCGATAGATATCAGACTCTCTTTAAAGCTGCCATCTCACTTTAGAGAATGCAGTATAAGGCATAATACACATGCTGGGCCGTGGCCTCTCTTCCACTATGCAGTATGGAGGGGAGTATTTGAAAGTAAAAAAGGTCAGATGAGACCTCTAGGAATAGAGAAAAAGGCATTGGAGCTAATTAATCCTGCACTTGCAGGGAACTAACTAACCAAGGAGGGTCTTTACCATCTTTTGATTCAGTGAATTCAAACCTTAAAGGTGCAGAGCACCCTGAACTTCCATTAGAGTCAAAGGAATTGAGGAAGGTGAGCACTATACAGAATCAGGTCCAATTATTATAATATGGGTGCCCATTTTCCTCCAAGCCTGTGGTGTAATTCCTGCCTCAGCACCAGAGTTTGGAGGTTCCAGGGTATTTCAGAAGAGGGGTCTCATTGTGGGAAGGAGGAGTCAAGGAGCACCTGCTTATTACACCATGATCTCTTCCAAAAGAAGGAGATATCTGCATGTAAGAAAGTGCTGCCAATTCCAGCATTTCCTTATACTCTGCACCTCCACTGCTGTTGGAGAGGAGAGTCCTGGGTAATATGAGAGCACAGTTCCTGAGCACAGAAAGAGAACAGCACCGTAAGTCTAGTCTTGTGTGCAGAGACCTCTGGATCTGTATGGAAGCAGCTTCCACTCTCTGCAGCTCCCCAGTGTCTGTGGTGATTTGAGGCTATGGCCTTGTCAGCTAGTAACACTTTCCTCCCAGAGGGACTAAGAGGTTAGAAAGTCCATAAGGTAAAACCTCATGGAATGGCCCTTGGCCCTCATTATGTGGGTTTCCCCAGGGGAAGGCCCAGTCAGGAACCATGCTAATTTTCCAGTGAATTACATAGATGCCCCCGCTACTCACTTTCCTCCACTTCAGTATGGTGACCAGATGTCCCGATTTTATAGGGACAATCCCAATTTTGGGGTCTTTTTCTAATATACGCTCCAATTACCCCCCCACCCCAAGTCCCAATTTTTCACATTTGCTATCTGTTCACCCTACACTTAAGGAGCTTTGCTTTCAATTTACAGATTCCGCTCCTCTGGGTTTGCCAACTCAACCCAAAACTCTCTTTTCAAGATTTTAATTAATCTCAGCCTGGAACGTAAGTCTCAGGTTCTCAGCCCAGAGACAAAGGATTTTTCAATGCAGAACTTTAGCCACCAATGAATGGGGTCATATTTCAAATTAGAGAGTGAAAAAATAATATTTTTAGAAGCCTCTGACACATTCAGGTGAGTTACTTTCCCAGAATGCCATTTTCTAGGTCCAATAAACTGTCAAGTGGACTAAGTGCTTTTGTATTTTTGTTTTAGGTCAGTCAAAACAGGAGAGTTTGAGAAGATGCCGTGCAATAGATCATGATTATCACTGAAGATTTTGAACTAAAGTTGAAATTCACTCCTTCCTTCTTCTCCTCTCCATAAAGGAAATCTCTTGGGTATTGGTGGGTTGGAAGTCACCACACTCCAACAAGCAGGCTAAGAGACTGCAGCTCAGTCTCTCTACAGCCATGGCTAATATAATCTCTTTCCACCCTATGCAGGCCTTTGGATCTGCATATGCACAGATATTATAATCCCTGCTCCAGCTAATTCCCCCAAAGCCCCTTCCACTGCAGCATATCTGAGATTTCTTCCTAGCTAGCACAAGTGTGTGACAACTTCACCCTCACTCCCTCCTGTGCACTGCAACACTACAGACTGATGTGGAGCGAAGGACTTTCCTAGACCCTCTGCTGGAGTGAATTTAACCTTAAGAGAAGCATTCCCTTCTCTGACTTGCTACATTCTTGACTGCTTTCTCACATGGAATTTCCACTGACATCTAAGGGCTAGTTCTCACTGAAACTTTACAGTGCTGCAACTTTTTCACTCAGGGATGTGAAAAACACACCACTGAGCACTGCAAGTTTCAGCGCTGTTAACACTGGTAGCTATGCCCCTCGTGGAGATGGTTTTTTTGGAGCACTGGGAGAGCTCTCTCCCAGCGTTGTGCCACAACTACACAAGCCAAGTTAAAGTGCTGCCATAGCAGCACTTTAACGTTGCCAGTGTAGACAAGCCCCAAGAGAGTCCCATGCACTCAACAGAAACAGAATATGCAGTAGAGACTTTTGCCTTCCAGTGAAAGCCCTTTGGAGCTAGTTCAATCCTTTCATCAGGATTTTGTGGAGTAACAAGCCCCAAGAGTAGGAATGCCATGCGTCTGACTAAGTGGGTATTTGCCTGTTAGTCTATAAGATGCCACAGGACTCTGTCGCTTTCGTATAGACCAAGAGTAACACAGCTACCCCTCTGATACATGAATATCTAATACAAATACTTGGGGAAAACCCAGCAAAAAATTGCCACTGTGACGTTAATGTCAGAATCACAATGATCCATTCATATCATAGCACATCTAAAGGATCTACAGGTCCTGAACAATGTTTGTGTAGAAAGACTTTTCTCTTTCTTGCGTCAAGGCTAATAACCACACTCCTGCCTCTTAATCCCCACCTCAGTGCTTTGATGCATAAAAGGTATTACTTGCCTACCTCACAAGAGAGGTGTGAGGCTTAATCAATTAACTTTTGGGAAGTGACTTCAGATCCTTTGATTGCAGGCTTTATATTAGCGCTAAGCACTCATAGAAATGTAGGACTAGAAGGGATCTCAAGAACCATTTGGTCCATTCCCCTGCACTGAGACAGGATTAAGTATACCCTGGCACTTATGGCATTCTCAGTAACAGCCCAGGAGTGGAGGAGGTTTAAGTGCCCTGTTCCAAATCTCATCTCATCTCTATGCCTACAAGTAACTGAATGTATCCCTAACCAAACCAGCCTCCCAAATCATCTACAACTTCACTTCTTTTTTCACAGGTGAACCTCCTTTCTCAGAAAGGTCCAAAAGGCTATCATCCTTCCCCATCCTCCCTCCATTCCCCAGCATCTCCTCTCTCCAGAGTGAGGGAACAGCAGAGTCCATGAACCTCACCATGAAAAGTCTGCAACTTACCTTGGAAGTAGATGCCTGACTGGATTTGGAGAACCCTGGGGAGGGTTCTCGGATCCAGGGAATGGATGAATTTTGTCAGGTTTGATGCCATGGTCTGTGTCAAGGCAGCACATGCATTTGGTGTCTAAAGGCCAACACCTCCTGGGACATCCCCCATGGTACTCACAGGAACAGAGTCTGGGACATCTCTCAGAAACTTTCTGTTGCTGGAGGGAGGAGTGGGGAGGAGAGGTGAGGGAGGCGCTTCTCTTCTTTACTATGATCGCCACTTCCTCCTACTTTGGCAGCTCAAGGAGTGGGGGGCAGGGAAGACTAGGGTGAGCAATGCCACAAGAATGAGTATCAACTGACATTGCTAAGTTTATACTGCCTGGTGCTTGAGCATGTGCCAATTTAGGCTAAATGAAGTGCTGCTTATGTTGGTTGCAGCTGGTACCAAATTTAATAGGAAAGATGAGTTTCTGCAAAACTCAACCTAAAACAGGGAGTTATTTGGTTTGGTACCTGGAGGCACTAAATAGTCATCGATCCAAATGGAAAGGATTTTGTTTAATGTTAAAAATATCTGAAGCTGGAAAAACAAATCACATTTATTTTTGGAGCACTAAATATAGTTTTACATTTGCTCTTTTCAGAAACCACAAACTCTCTCTGGAGATATAAAATGAAACCGTTTTGTTTTTTTGTTTTTGCTGCCTTTAGAGAGTTCCTGTGGTGTAGTGAGGAAGGTGCAGACAAAAATATGGGCCTCTTTGGATCTGTGCATGACAATTGAATTTAGTTATGCAGAATAGCCAAGATTTTCAAAAGCAACTAGAGACTTTGGGGCTCTGACTTGAGATACCTTAGAAGAGCCTGGATTTCAGAGGGTAGGTGCCTAGCACTTTCTGAAAAATCAGACTGTTTTAAGATGTCTCAACTTGGGCACCCAAAATCACTAGTTACTTTTGAAAATCTTGGCCATTGTTCATATATAGGGATTTGGCTCTGTTATCCATAACAACGGTGAGTTGTGTCATTGATTTCAATGGCACTGCTCACAGGGTAAGGCATAAAGTCCATAAAATCATAGAGTCAACGGTAGGATTAGGGCTCTTCCTTGCTACACTGTTTCACACTCTGCAGTGACAGCAAGTTCTTCCCAGAGGCTTTGGGTACACTTGAGAGTTACAGCGCTGGTGGTGGCTTTACAGCGCTGTAAATCACTCCCTGTCCACACTGGCAAGGCACATACAGCGCTGTATCTCCATATCTCCATGGCTACAGCACTGGTTGTACTCCACCTCCCCGAGAGGAATAAAGAGTATAGTGCTGCTGCTGCAGCACTGGAGCACCAGTGTAAACAGGAAATAATCTTAGTACGCTGTGACTGACCTCCAGAAGCTTCCCATAATCCCTTTAAGTGAAGGTCTCACTCTTTGTTTTGTTGTGAACTCCGGGCTCCCTGGAGCTGCTTATCAAAAAAACAAACACAGCTACTGTTTGTTGTGAATGAGCAGAGGCAGGGGGCTCCTTTTGGAACCGCCACAGCTAGTCTTTGCTTGAGGAGAGAAGCAGTGTGGCAGGTGGGGGGGGTCCGTTTCAGCAGCGGCTGCTTATCTGGTCTGCGAGGGAAAAAAACAGCTGCTGTTTGCTTTCTGTTAGTGAGAGAGAGGGAGATGGGGGAGGGGCTCAGAACTTGCAAGGCAGCTGCTGACACAGTGTCGGCTCCAAAAATCCACTCTTTCTCCCCTACACTCCCTGTCACGCTCCACCCCACCCCGCCTTTTGAAAAGCACGTTGCAGCCACTTGAACACTGGGATAGATGCCCATAATGCACCACTCCCAGTGCCGCTGCAGGTGCTGCAGATGTGGCCATGACAGTGCGCTGGTAGCTGTCAGTGTGGACAGACTGCAGCGCTTTCCCTACTCAGCTGTACAAAGACAGGTTTAACTCCCAGCGCTGCACAGCTCCAAGTGTAGCCATACCCAAAGTATCTATGCGGTGTCAGGATAAAGCAGCAAGGTAGCTGTTTAATCAGATAGGTGGGGGAGGGGATGCCACCTACTTTAATTGTGACAGACTGACAATTTCCTGAATGAACTTTATGGGATTAAGATAAATTTTACTAAATTAAACCTTATTGAATTAGGATTAACACCTTTGGGGTACACTTATTAAAAATGCAATTCTGTGTTGTGGACCTGCAAGTTCCATCCCAGGTTGGGAGGAGGACGCTAATAAACGTCCTCCATTATCAGCCTTAGAAGCCCTCTAGAGTTCAAACTGGATACTCCAGAGACCCAGAAACAAAGAGAAGACTTTTGGATAAAAAGCCTGAGTTTAGGCTGACTCAGGGCCTTCTTCCTGATTCAGCAAATGGATAGAACCCTGGTCCATGGAGGGCCCCAGTCCATAGGGTAGGGTTGGAAGGAGGGGGTCTACTGCGGCCCCACAAGTTCCAATCGGAAGCGCTGATGAACTTGTAAGCACCAGCAAGCCTTAGTGAAGAGTGTCGAAAGCCTGCTCTTGCCAGAGCCCAGCTGAGAATCTGGCAAGTTTATTAGCTGTGTGTAGGTTATTTAATTGGTTTTCAGTTGTTTTATCTAATGCTTTTTACCTTGATTCTAATCACTCCATTATCACTCTTTGAAGAGAAAGCAAGCAGGTGTGCTTAGGCAGACTGTCTTTGCTGGGAAATACACAGTGAAAGCAGGGAACTGTACAGTCTGGATGTACGCCCATGTCAGAAGGCGGAGAGATGTTTCTCTCCAGCCAAGAGAGAACAGCAGGGAGCTGGATGCCTGAGATTGGGTGCCCTTGCTGGACCACTGAGGGGAAATACAGGTGCAGGTGCACTGCACTATGTAATGAGATGATGAGCATGATTGCCACCTGCTTTAATACTGGGGATGGGGGTTAATTTGTTTGCTTTTCTGACATGTTTTAAAATTGCCTCTTACGTGTATAACATGTCTGAGCTGTCCCTTATAAATGGGAAATGTTGACAACTCGTGTCCCCAAATCCCAGGGGCATGGGAGCCAGTTTTAGGGACAGGGTATCTGCACCAGGCACTGGATGAAGGAATGAGGATCTGATTCTGGGATGGGTAAGGGATTGCTTTACAGAATGTAGCAGATGGTTTTGTGAGCAGCGAGGTAGCAGGTGGAGAGATCACCGTTAGCAGCTGGTAACACTGCAGGGTAGAGGCATGAAAAAAAAGGACTATGGTTCTAGTAGTGACAGCTATTATTGTTGTCCTACCTAGAAAACAGATGCAGGCAATTATTTACTTGCTTTATAAAAATACCTTCTTCCTTCATTCCCTTCCAGCAACAGACACAGACACACACAAATTAAGCAAACATAATTAATCATGGGGAAAAATAATGCGCATTTCCAATCACCTTTCAGTTCAGTCATAAAGACACACAATAAAGGGTTCCGCCTCACAGGGTCCCAGTCCTGCTATGTATTTCTAATAATACCACCAAGCTCTAATACGTCCCAGTCCAGTGTTCTATCTACTAGGCAATGCTGCCTCTATTTGAGTAGTCCCAAAAAGTTCAATGCGAATTTCCGTGTGCTTAGACATTAAGCATGCATTTTGCTGGATTAGGGCCAGAGTGCTCAGCCCCTTGCAGGATTGAGCTCATAAAATTCAATAGTCTCCTAGGACAGAATGAGTGTGGAAGTTGGCTGAATTCTTCCGTTGCCCCTGGAGGCTGGGGTCAATCCAGGTCAGAGCTGTGGTGCTGCGGCCATGTCTTCCAACAGGCCCACACTTGTCCATATTGACCCAAGTCTGCGGCTAAATGGCAGCTTTCATTCTTTAGGGTCTCCTTTGACCATCACTAAATTGACATATTGATTTTCTTTAAATTTCTTTTTAGTTTCATCTGACATCAGTAGAGCAGATTTGCTGGAATGCAGCACCATGATGAATATCTAATTAACAGCAATTTATGCAAAATTATAAATTGCTTAAAAGTCGTTTAAACCTGAGTAACTAAACGTATAAGGCATAAAGTACATTTCTCTCAGGAACAAAATACAGTAAAAACTGTGTTGTTCAGCACTTTATCAACTGGAAAGCTCTATTAACTGGCATTTCTGGTATCTCCCAGTACAAATCTTCAATCTAGTAACCAGGACTAGTATACTGCCTAGGAGGTTATGCAATTGTACATTTTGCACTCTACCTTTATGCAAAAGAGGCAGAAGACAAGTAAGCAAGCTGATATCAAGGATTTATTCAAAAAAGCAGCTTCCAGGGTGTGTCATAGGGTCATTACAGATTCAGCCCAATCTCCTACACCTTCTACATCTACAGTGATTATTGATGATTATGACGACTCTGAGGCACTGCAAGACCCTGAAGTGCGTTTTGAATAATCGAAGATTAAATTATGTTCAATATAGTTTTAGTGTTAAGTATATTTTTAATGATCTGAATATACGCCATGTGCTGCACATAGTGATAGATAGTATCATAAGATAACCTACTGTGTAGAAAACTTTACCTGTATACACCTAAGTGCTTCAAGAAACCAACCACTCTGCAGTGCATTACCACTACTGGGTTGGTGAGTACCTATATGCTATTTTATACTTGATTCATTTTATTGTATTCTAATTCTTTGAAAATTGGTATTCCATTTGTAGTATAACTCTCAGTTAACCAGAATTTTTGATTAACTGGCAACCTCCATTCCCCCAACATGTCAGATAAAGCTTTCACTGTACAACTGTCAGTTGCCATGACAAAAAATTAATATGTTTACACTCATCCAAATCAGCAATGCCACCCACAGTTCATGCATTAGCACAGGAATTCTAGTCTTACTAGCACATATCATGGTAAAGTAGAGGTGCCTTTCTGTACTCTCTATCACTCTAGGGGAGCTGTTTTCAGTTTTCTGTGCGGTGCAATGTGAAAAGAGACATTTGCCATCTCTAAACAGTCACTCATTCCAAACTGTGCATCAAACAACGCTTTAGCCTCATCACCACAAATTACTGAAAGATCCTTGATTCTTGATTCTTCAGGTTAGACGAGTGGTCCCCAACTGTGGGCACCAAGCAACATTGGGGGCGGGGAGAAATGTGGCAGGGCCCAGGCCAGCCCCCATGGGGGGCAGGGAGGGAGTGCCACCTAGCCCTACTCTGCTTTCCCCCAGTTCCACTCCACCCCCGCCCCCAGCTGCAGTTCCAGCTCCCCTCCTGGCCTCAGTCCCTTGTTCCTGGCCCAACCACAGGTCCGGGCCCAGCCGCAGCTCCTGGGAGGACATGGACTGGGTAAGGGGAGGGACATGGACAAAAAAGTTTGGGGACCACTAGTTTAGACCCTCTGCTTAGCAGAACATTGACTTGAAGGAATCTCTCCTTGCTATTCATTCAGGCTCCAGTGCTGAGAACAGGAGTAATTGGGTGAAGTACAGGTAGATTATAAAAAAAAAGGCAAAATCCTCCCTCCAAATCCAGGACAGGCTGCAGCACTAGGCTTCCATCCCCTAGTGATGGAATAGAGATCACAGCTGCTCCATGACAATGTTGTGCAGGGTGACAGGGCCACTATCAGGGTCCCTGCCAACACTGCCTTCTTCACTAATCTATGTGAACCCACCACAGAGATCCCCTCTGCAGCATGCACGGGCTATACTGATCATTCTGCATGCTTACTCAACCCCTAGAACCAGGCATAGTGCTTCAATGCCACAGGGGGCCATGCTGCAGGCCCTATGCACCAGCACACATTTCACCTAAAATGCATAAATCTACAAAATTCAAGCTGGGCATATGCTCTTTTGTAGCCATTCTGTCTGCAGCTCGACTTGTGGAGGATATAATTCAAGGAGACAAGGAGAAAGAGGAGACCCTGTGACAGGGGTCTTCACCCCGTACTTTCCTTTAAGCCGTTAATGCAGGCTAAGAAGGGGGCCAATTAACCAGACAGGCCACAGCTGAGGGAGATCAAGTGGCTTAAGTAATCCCCTGAGTGAATGAGGAAGCCTCGCTGAAGAGGAACAAGCTGGGCTGGCTTTTTAAAGTCAGGAAGCTGATGGCAGAGGGGGGCTGAAGGGAAGCAGTCTGCAGCTACTCCCTGGGAGAAGGGAGGTATGTTTGGGGGCTATAGAGACAAATAACCCATGGTTACTCCCTGGGAGGAGGGAGTTGTGAGGCTAGCAAACCCAGAGAAGTGAGGATAGCCAGATGGTATGGAAGAGGCTCCAAGAAAGACAGCAAGGTTCAGGAGGGAGCAGACCTTGGCTGCTGACTAGAGGGTCCCTGAGCTGGAACCTGGCACAGAGGGTGGGCCAGGGTTCCCCTGCCAGCCACTGAGGAAGTGACACCATGGGGCACCGAATAGGAAGACTGCCTGAGACTGCTGGTGAGGAGAGATGACTTTGATGCGCTGGAAGGAAGAAACATGCATAGTGACCTGGTTGGAGGGCCAAGTTGCGAAGAAAGAGCACCTGGAATTGCAGAGACAGACAGAGAGCAGCAGCAGGATGTGCAGCGAGCAGCAGAAGGGGGCCTCTGATTTGGAAGCAGCTAATCCCCAGATCGGCCAGGAGGAGGAACCCCTAGCAGTGACTGGACCCTGTCATACACCCATTTATCAATCCATCACAAGACAGGCTACTTCAGGAAATGGTTGGGAACTAGTGACTTATAGGATAAGATTGAGAGATCTAAATATATAGAAATTAGCTGAGCAATGATTAAGGAGACAACAGAGACAGCTGGTCAAAAAATGGAATTTTCAAAATTTCAATTAAATTGTTCCGCAAACATTTTTCCAGTAGCTCACACAGTGGTTGGAATTTTCCAACAATTCCAAAATTCCAACACATTTTCCAATCAGCTGTAACTATAACCATGTACAATTGTTTATACTTCTCCAGCACCAAGGATGAAGAGGAGTTATATATATAAGGTGCGTAACCAGGCATTGGAATTCCGAAGGGAGATGCTCACTGTGAATGGGGTGAAGGAGTTTATTAGCTCTAGGTATAAGGGATATAGAGGAAGTATTTGGGCAGAAAAAACCATAATCCATGAAACAGAGGAACAGCCAAGACCGGGGAGGAAATTTAGGCTGATGTTTTTAGTTTTTGATGTTTAAGTTACCAATCAAATCAGTCCTCATGAAAGCAGTAAGTTAGGAATCAATGTAGTGTGTATATAGATTCTTTTCAGAGCAAGTTGGGAACTCCAACTGCCAGAAAGAATAAATTTAGACAATGTTAGGAAGTTCTTCCTGACACAAATGTATTGGGCTATGAAATAATCTCCCCAGGGAACAGGTGAACAACTTGGTACATTTAAACCCAGACTAAATAAATCACTATAAGGTACCGTGCAACAATTCTGCACAAGAGGAGGTGGGAAATGGAATAGGAGACTTAATAGGCATATTCTAATCTCTTTGATTCTATTATCTCAGCTGCTGAAGCAGAACTTTACAGTTTTTGATGACACGCCTCTAGAGAAGGACCCAGCATACTTCCAGGAAGCGATGTTGGTGACTTAGTGGTGGGGATGCTTTCCTCTGAATCAGTACTGATTCAGAACCCAATGTGGTCCTGTGCAGCCTAGGTTGGAAGTGACTCACCGTCGTCAATTAACCGTGTCTTTTCAGTGTCCTTTGTGAAATAAGTTGATGGTCTCAGTCCACTACTTAGTGGACATATGTCCACATCACAAAAAACACCTTCACAATTGGCACCTTTGCCTTGCTGGCAGTGCCGGGGCTAAGGCATGCTAGCGGGGCGGTCTGAGAAAGCTACTTTTATTGCTGCACCTGTTCTGTAGATAGAGAGAATCAATTCTTCAGTATTATCATCTGGCCTTTTACAAGCACTGAAATCACTTCCGTAAAATACAAGACTAGCTCAGTTAACTTGTCATCAACACGTCTTTTCCTCAAATAGCTGCAAGACAAGTAAATTGCTTCTAATGTTATTTTAATAAGATGTAGTTGAAATATTAGGGAAAGTTATTATGTGCTATGTTTCAGTATGTGAAAGAAAATAGTTTTTAATATTCCTACCAACTTCCACATCAAACCTCTGCTGACATTCACCTCAACACCTTCATGTTTGGTAGAGGCCTTTTTATCTAGCAGACAAAGGCATAGTGAGATCCAATGGGAACTAAAGCTAGACAAATTCATACTAAAATAATAAACATGCATTTTAAAGTGAGGGTGACTAGCCACTGGAACTTATCAAGAAATGTGGTGAGTTCCCCATCGCTCAAAGTCTTTAGATCAAGAATGGATGTCCTTCTAAGAGAGCTGCTCTAACTCCACCACAAGTTGCTGGGCTTGAAGCAGAAGTTGCTGGGTGAAATATTATGGCCTGTTTTATGCAGAAAGTCAGACTAGAAGATCATAATGTTTCCTCTTGACCTTTAAATATATGAAAATTGTGATGCAGCATGACCATAATGTGAATTTTCCATTATGTTCTCAGTAGCTAATTCTGAAGTTGTTTGACATTTTCTTATGGTTCAGCAGTGAGAGCTTAGACTAGCTTAATAATAAACCTAAATGGCTTAGCAGAACTTGGTGAAAGTCTGCAAGCCATGGTTCTTGAGCCCAGAGTGCTAGTTGCCAATGTTTGACTCTAATAGACAGTCAAGAATCAAGTGTACCCCCCAGGGCATATCTTTATATATTATACTTTAAAACTTAGTAACATTTTTGCTAAACTATTTTTGACTGAACAACCACCACCTAGATATAGAACATTTCCTATGTTTTAGGGACTGATCCATCTCCTATTGAAATTAATGAGTGGCTGTCCACTGAGTTTAATGGGAGTTGGACTGGGTCCTCACAACGGAGGGTTAATAGTTCTCTCTGGTCATTGGTTCCTAAGAAACACCATACACAGTGGGTGATATTGCTATTTTAATTTACTAGATTTTGCTATTTTAATTTACTAGATTAAAGTGAAGAACGTTAATCGCTCTTTTTCAGTTTCTTTAATGCGTGTTGATGGCTTCGCGTGAACCAGAAATTTCTATGAAGTGTATCTCTAGTGCACTAATTCAGAACATATGATCTGGGATTATATGTCGTTTTAGAATTGTGCATGAATTTGACATGCATGAAACTGAAAGGCTGGAGTGCCACGTAGTGCAGCAGCTCTCACAATGCAAACCTAAACCTACCTGGTGCAGAAAGGGGGGTGATCTGAAAAGTAGGCGATGAGCCAAAAATTCCTGCTTTCTAATCCCTGTTATTGCACTGACTCTGTAGTCCTGGGTAACTCACTTAAACTCCCCACCTAAGTTTCCTCCATTTGTAAAAGGGGATTGATACTTACCTACCTTCACAAGCATATTGTGAAGATTGATTAACATTTTGCAGAGTACTTTGAAGATACAGTTATGTAGATACTAAATACAGTATTACTTATTATTGTATTTCTGGGCCTTTCTAGCAAAAAGACAATCCTGCCAAGTAGTAGTAGTTATGCAGAATAGGCACCAAATATTATCATCACTTGATAAACTAATTCAGGATTTGAAACCCCAGACCTCCATCTGTGTCAGAGCAGAGTATGAATGCCTACTCTTACTGTATCTAGAGCTGTGTGACTAACTGATTGTTTGGTTCACTGGCAATTAAAAAAAAAAGTCAGGTAAACCTCCACCCAAAACTTTTTGGAAATTTGGGTGAATTGAAAATTAAAAAAAAATTCATTTCATGTCAAGCAAAATTTGTTTTAAACCTTTTATTTTTTAAAAATAAAAAGTAAAAAAATTGGAAATAAAGGGCCGCCACACTGACCTAAAACACCCCGGCATCAAATCTCGGAGCCTGGGACAGCTGACTTGGGCTTGCAGGGCTAAACCTGGCAGTGCAGATGTTTGGGTTCCAGTCCGAGCTCAATCATCTACATTGCAATGTTATAGCCTGAGCCCCACCAGCCCCAGTCAGCAGATTGGGCCAGCCACAGACATGCCACTGGTCCTTTATTGCCGTGCAGATGTACCCTTAGGTGCCATTCACTAACTGGAGGAGATGATGAGCGGACACCCAGGTCCAGGTCCCCGCTCTGGGGCAGAAACTTGAACCCAATTCTCCCATCAAGTGAGTGCCCTAATCACCAGGACATTGGCTATTTTGGGAGGGGCTGGGTCTGTCTCGCAATCTCTCCTGTTGAAGCTGTTCCATTTGGCTGTTGGGAATAAGAAGGACGACCACTTCCTACTCCTTTTTGTGGGTTTTGAAAATGTCAACAAAATGAACCACTTCCTAATTTTTTTAAAATTTCCAACTGAAACAATTTGCTGAAATTGACCAATGCACGTGTTTTGATCTGAATCTACATTTTTTTATCTAAAAATTTCACCATGTGCGAATGACATCATATTGTAAATTCTACCTAGATATTTATACAGCCTCCATCACTGCAGTATCTGAACACGTCACAATCATCAATGGATTTTATCCTCAACATCACTTTGAAGTGAGGAAGTATTACTCCCATTTTACATATTGGAAACTGAAGCAAGGAGAAATTATAACTTGCCCATCTTTACACAGGAAGTCTGTGACAGATCCAAAAACTAAATCCAGATTTCCTGAGTCCCAGACAAGTATCTTAACCATCAGATTACACTTCTGTCCTTTGTAAATAGTCACAAATGTAGAATAAATTATATGCGCCAATCTTATGGAAAGACAATTGTCTAAAAGAAGGACATTACTAAGTTTGAGAGAGGAGTATTAAAGGTTTACGGAGGGCAGAAATATTATTTAATTTATCTTCAAATTACAAAAAGTTTGAAATAAATGTCCAGTCTAGTGTGACCAGATGTCCCGATTTTATAGGGACAGTCCCGATTTTGGGGTATTTTTCTTATACAAACTCCTATTACCCCCCACCCCCCCGTCCCGATTTTTCACATTTGCTATCTGGTCACCTGTGTCATATCTTCAGTGCAGCTGGGGACATGTTGGAGGGTTTTTTAAATTAATCTGAAATATCACTCTCCCCTTCTGTGGTTTCTTGAATGTTGCACTCTGTAATTTATTTTTAAAGAAGCAACATAGGATCTTGGGTGCCATCAAAGAAATCCAAAATAAATGTTTGCACTTAGTTCCTGTTAAAAGGAAAAGACACTGAATTCATTTAAATATATTCGTGAAAGATTGATTTTCCCAATGGGATTTACACATGTACTTTCTCTAATTATTCTTGAAATTTTGCCTATCAAGTGACAATTTTCTACAGAAAGGAAGCAAAAACAGCTTGACTTTCCTTGACAGCAAAGAGCTTTAAAGAAACTAGAATGAAAACGGCATGTCACTTTCCTCATCTTTGCTAATGTCTCATCAGGGTATGGCAACATTTACAGCCGTACAGCAAAGGAGCGCTCCCACAGCAGCGCTTTGAAGTGCGAGTGTGGTCGTGGCGCCAGCGCTGGGAGAGAGTTCTCCCAGCGCTGCAGGTACTCCACCTTCCCGTGGGGATTAGTTTTCAGGGCTCCCAGCGCTGGGGCACTGTTTCCACTGGTGCTTTGCAGCGCTGTAACTTGCTGTGCTCAGGGGTGTGATTTTTCACACCCCTGAACGAGAAAGTTGCAGCGCTGTAAAGTACCAGTGTAGCCAAGGCCTTACAGTGAGAAAACAACAACAATCCATTCTTAAGCAAGCACCCTTGTGAGGAATATTTAGACTAAACAGAAAAGCAAATGTCAACAAATGCATCTATTTTTATAACATTTGCCTTGATTTTATTTTGTCATCTACTCCACTGATTTATCGTAGTGTCCAATGTGTTAGCTGAAAACATAATCGGAATTGCAAAAAATTCTGTAAAGCAGTAGAACTCGGTTACATTTGTCCATTCTTATTTAAACTGAAATGTAATCTGTCATTTAACTATTCCTATAAAAACAAGCAACTCTTTAGCATCAGCAGGCATCCTAAAAATAAATAATTAAAAATTACTCCTCCAAATGTACAGTACATCACACACAAAATCTTGTTAGCTGAGTTAGGAAGTGGCTTTTGACAGCTGGAGAATGCTTTTAATTGCAATTTCTTCCAGTGTGTGTATGAAGTTCAGTCTAAAAGCAGCTTCATACCATTTCATTTTAACACTTAAAATGGGTATTCATTTAAAGAATCAGGGTCCCCACAAAATGCTGTTGACACTTTCAACATGCTGGTTAAATTGATCGTAGTAATTTCCTATCTTCTGCAAGACACTGATACTGCACTGCTGCAGAGCAAATGTTTCCCACTCTTTCATAGAAAGGTGCAGTACAAAGGTTTAAATAACGGGTGGAATTCATTGCCATGTATTTGCAGTAGGGTGGGGGAGAGTTGAACATGGATGAAGGTCTTTGAAAAAGTCTAAAAAAGTTGCTGAAAATTGAGATTTGGCAATAAAGCTCATTTTATGGGGACAGATGGTGCGAGATAATGGCTGGTAACCACCAAAACGTCTAGCAATGGGGAGGAATAGAGGTAGAAGGGTGATTCTAAATCTCTTATTCCACATTATATTGGAGGTTGAGGGGTTCTTAGTGGGACTTCCTAAGCTCTATCACAGTGACTGACATATAGGTTTTACTTTGGGTCTTTTGTGCATATCATGAGCAATGTTTATTTTTGCTTACTTTCTGGTTGTCAAGGCTGAATCCCCACTCTGTAACTCTGAGTGCAGGAAATAGGGGTCTGCAAGGATTTTAAAAATTAATACTTGCCGCTCCAGGTTTGTACTGAACTCTCAAGGTTACAGCTTTTCTCTGACCTTGGCTTGGTAAATGCTGCCACCACCAAAAGCAAAAAAAAGCCCTTGAACCCAGGAAGGAACACTTGGGAATTTGTCCCTGTGGGGTACCCTCAAGCCCTTTCCCACACACCCCGCTCCAGGGAAGAGCTCAGAAGGAAAACAAATGAGATTAGCTGTGGCTATCAGCTAATCAAACAACATGCACAAACCGCTTCGGACACCAAAAATCCAATGATGTTCTTAAAAT
Organism: Gopherus evgoodei; assembly: GCF_007399415.2. Lineage (NCBI taxonomy): Eukaryota > Metazoa > Chordata > Testudines > Testudinidae > Gopherus > Gopherus evgoodei. The sequence continues at coordinate 107,903,603 of NC_044324.1, forward strand.
AAGTAAATTTTATTAAAACAAAAAGAAAATACATCTGAAACTTAGGTTTTTGCTAGATTTTAAAGGAGCAATTCCAAAAATTAAGCACCCAAACTAGCTTTCTTGGGGGTTCAGCTTAAAGATTACAAGCAAACAAAAGCATCAGAGGTTAGCATAGAGGAGATCCACAAGCCAAAATAAGGAATAAACCTGATAGCGTCAAACTAAACATTCTCTATCCAAATTATTTGTTCTAGGTATGGAAGATACTTTTTAATACCTGGTTCAAACCTTACACCGCACTCCTGTTTATAGCATTGCTGCTCTGTGTTCCTGCAGCCCAGAGAACAACAGACAAAAGGAAAGTTTCTTTCTCCATTTTAAAAAGTTCTATCTTCCCATTGGCGCTTTTGGTCAGGTGCCCACTTTTTTTTTCTTTACCCAGGGGACTTTTAAACCCTTTACAGGTAAAGCAAGTAAAGAACAGCTACCCAGAGGGATTTTACAGCTAACTGGCTGGCTGGGTGTCCATCAAAGGGAGCTACCTCCCACCCTTTATTTATCACACTGTTAGTTATCTGGTTTGGGATCAGGCTTTGATCACACTTCCACTGAATTAAATAGGAAGATTTAGTTGCACAAGGGATTCTGAATCAGGCCCCTAGACAAACATTTGGTGTTATACAGATGCTTGCCCTTGGACTTCTATGGAATCTCCAAATCAAGTAGAGAATTATCCCCTTGCTATAGAAGACCTTGTTCTTTCCTTCACTGTACGCAGAATTTTTGCTAACAATAGCAGAGGTCACAGTTAACATTGGCCAGTGGATATCACATACTGTATATACCAGTTATTTCCTATTCTAAGTGTAAAGAAATATGGTGGTGCCTTACCTGTCCCTCTGTGGGTTACAATTGGCAAAGAATGACTTTTCCTATGGTGATTCTACATTTAAACACTACCTTTCCCAAAACTACTGAGCCACAGCTAGCTCTGCAGTAGAGCTCAACAGCCAGATGGACAATTAGGGGGATGTGGCCTACTAGCATGCAGCATGTTTCCTACTAGGGCAGAAGGAACCTTTGGCCTCTGAAGATTCGAACTGGGGAGCTTGAAGGAGGAGACCACTAGAAGGCACATACTTTCTCCAGTTTTATTGGCTGATGAACCTGTACCTGGGGGACAGATTTAGCATTCAGTCAGTGAGACAATGCAGATACTCTGTCCTTTGGCAGTCTAAAACGATCTTTTCTTATGCAAACCATCTGTGTTATATGCTTCAGCTTCCCCAGTACATGTTTTGGTAATTTCCTGTTTAAAATACAGGGAAGATGCTTCACTGTTTGTTGCCTGTCCTGCCTCAGCAGCTTTTCGGAGGCTAACTATTGCATTCACTCAGGTATCATGATTAGCAATACGAGCATACAAGCATTGTGTCCATTTCTGGTTGGGAACAGCATACACATATGGGATGTCCGCTAGAACACAGCCCAAGCCCTTTCAGCTTAACCTTTTTCACAAACTACATTTAAATAATCTGAGGTTTTAAACAATTTGTAAGGAAACATCCTGGGGCTCTAACTTCAGAGTTTAAGTCCTTCTGCCAGCACTTCAGCACATTTTCAGTTTGTTGCATCTACATTTCTTTGACATCTGAGAACATTTGTGACCCTTAGGCAACTCCCCCATGTGTTCCTTGCACATGTCCTCATATATACAGTGTAGCATTTGGACACTTCTCCCTGCCCTCAACCAATTCTTCAAGGTGCTGAGTACCTTGTGTGTGCTGTTCAACTACCTTCAGCATGGCTACTGAGCACCCTGTGTGATCTGGCCCTATATGAATAGTCTGAAAAATGATAGTCTGCTGCACTCTTCGCATCTCTTTAAGGAATATTTATAAACATGATTGTATACAGGAGAATTATGTCAACAAATTAATCCAGATGTCTCACTGCTGGAGGGTAATATTTTGAGTCCAGCATATGGTCGCTTATACCAAGATACATTCTTTGCCCATTTAGATGGAAGTGGAAAGATGGGGATGTGGGTGGTCAGGCACAACAGAGACAGGAACTGGGGTGGGGGGTGAGAGCCCGGGTAGTGCATAGGAGCAGGGATTTGGAGCGAGGCAGAACAGCAGGAATCACAAACAAGATGAGGGTCTGGGATAATGAAGGCAAGAACCAGCTGGGAGGCAGGGCTCAGGAGTGAGACAAGTAGGCAGGGTCCATAGCAGCAGCGAGCCAACTAGTTGCTCAACTTCCTGTGCCTCTTTCTGGCTTAAGCAATGCTTCCCAGCCAATCAATCGGGCTCCACATCTCCCCCAATCAGGAGCTTTGTGGGTGGGACCCAGCGGCTCAGGTCTTACTCTCCCAGCCTTTATTGCTCCTTCCCTGGACTGTTTTTATTACAAGCTCCTATTCTCCACTTTTGTATCAGGGAGTGAGGCTGCGGGCTTCCTCACTGCAGACCCTCCGTTGCCAGCAGCTTGGCTTTATAGAAGTCCCACCTATTTCCACCCAGGTGAGCTTCATGCCCAATTAAGCCTCATTGCATCCTAGCTCCCCTCCAGTTGCTGCCTATGACTAATTGGCCTGTCTTGCCTATATTAACCTCTCCCGGGCAATTGTGGGGTGGACACCCCATAACAGATGCCACAATCCTAACTTTAAGTTACAGACATAAGGGAAGCTACTCTTGACACATGCCATGTGATATTGCATAATGCAGTGGTCCTCAAACTGTGGGGGTGCAGAGGAAAGACGGGGAGGGGGAATGTGGTGTGGCCTAGGCCAATCCTCGGGAGTGAGCACCACCCAGTCTTGCTCTGCCTCCAGCTGTGCTCCCAGCCTCCAGTCATGGCCCCGCTCCTGGCCCCCATCTCCGCTCCCGGCCCCAGCCTAGGTGACCAGGTGTCTGGATTTCAACCAGAATGCCAGGTCGAAAAGGGACCCTGTCAGCTCCAGTCAGCATCACTGACTGGGCCATTAGAAGTCCGGTCGGCGGTGCTTCAGGGATAAGGCAGGCTAGTCCCTACCTGTCCTGGCACCACGCTGCACCCTGGAAGTGCCCAGAAGGTCTGGCTCCTAGGCAGGGAGGCCCTGGGGCTCCTTGTGCTGCCCTAACCCCGAGCACCAGCTCCGCACTCCAATTGGCCAGGAACTGCAGCCATTGGGAGCTGGAGGTGATCGTGCCTGCGGACAAGAAGCAGCACGCAGAGCCTCCTTTCCCCACCTAGGAGATGGACTTGCTTCTGGCTGCTGCCAGGAGCCTACCTTAGCCCTGCTGTGCCGCTGACCAGGAGCTGCCTGAGGTAAGCCTACACTGCAACACCAAGCCCCACCCCCCTACCGCAGTTCTGAGCTCCCTCCTGCACCCCAAACTTCTCATCCCAGAGCCCACACACCCAGCCCAGAGCTCAAACCTCCTCCACACCCCAATCCTCTGCCCCTCCTGCACTCTGAATCCCTTGGACCCACCTCCCCCCAGCCTGGTGCCCCTTCTTGCACCCCAAGCCCCTCATCCTCAGCTACACCCCCCAGCTGGATCCCTCACATCCAACCGCACCCCAACTCCATACTCCAGCCCAGAGCCCCCTCCCACACCCTGAACCCCAGAGCCTGCACCCCCAGTTAGAGCCCTCATCCCCTCCTACACCCGAACCCCCTGCCCCACGCAGTGAAAGTGAGTTTGGGTGGGAGCGCGCAAACCACTGAGGGAGTGGGAATGTAGTGAGAGGGGAGTGGGACCTTGGGGAAAGGACAGAGCTCAGGTGTTCAGTTTTGTATGATTAGAAAGTTGACAAACCTACCCCAGCCATGGCTCCACTCCTGGACATGGGAGTAGGGGAGTGCATGGGGGGCAGACACATTCCATTACAGGTAAGCGGGGGCATGCGAGGAACAGTTTGGGCACCACTCTAAGATTGGAGAACAAGGAATTTTAACTCCATCTCCTGCCAAAATCCAGCCTAAATTTGAGCCAGCCATATGAAATCCTTTTTGCCAAAATAAATTACATAACATACACCATGGAAGTCACACTACACAGTGGCCCTGCACCTGCCTGCTCAACTCTGACCCAACTACTATGGAGGAAATGACTGCCAGAACAGGATAGAATTTGCTGGTGCAATCAAGATAGACTCTTGTTTCAGAAATGACACCCACAAGGGTGCAGCTCTCATCTTGATCCCACATACGAAAGCAACTCTTAACAACAGCAGCCGTTGCACAGATCAGCCCTATAAAAGGCTTATTCTGAAAAGCATTCAAGCCTGAACACAGTCTTTTTAAACACCTGTGGCCTCTACCAACTCTAATAATGATAGTTGATTTAGAAACTCAGGTTAATCAACTAGAGAACTAGACCAAGACACAGTGCCCAGGCATGAGCCTTTCCATGATCAAACAAATGTGTTGCCTGACTGAAAATCTGGAAAAGATATAGTTGAGAGTATACATCAGGGATCAGCAACCTTTGGCATGTGGCCCATCAGGGAAACCCGGGGGTGGGCCGGGACATTTTGTTTACCTGCAGCATCTACAGGTTTGGCTGATCACAGTTCCCAATAGCCGCGTTTCGCTGTTCCAGGCCAATAGGGGCTGCGGGAGGTGGAGGCCAGCTTATATATTATCACAATCTGGAGGTGCTGTGCTTTGCCAGATGCTGTTTTGTGCATGCCACTGAAAAGTTATAAGGTATTCCAAAGCTTGCAAAAATTATTCTTTTTTGGTTCTCAGTATTGTTATATCTAGGAGAGTATTTTTATATAGTTTTCATTTTTTATGCTTACTTGGTGGGATGTGAAAAATCTCTTAGCATATGGAGTTTCAAATTTAGTCCTGATTTCACAAATGATAAAAAACTATTTTCTGACCCAGATGGAAGATAGAAGTTAGAGAGGCTTACAAAATGCCTTTGAAATGGAGTTTCCTGTCCCAAGAAGGCAGTAAAACATCCATTCTTAGTTGGCCAAGAAGAAGTCAGTATGTATTATTATTATTAGGTACCATCTCATGTGCTTCGCACTGCACAAGCCAATCCCTGCACAGTCTGGGTACCGGAACTCAGTACTAGGAAAATAATTAATCTCAGAGAAAACAGCCTGCTATGAAAGTAACATTTTTGTCAGGGATGACTGATTATTTCAAAACACACACCCCCTCACGCTCAGGTCATACCCATATGATCAATATCCAGGAAATTTTAAAAGATCAAACATTTTTTATTTTATATTATTCATTTAAATTGGTTAAAATTTGTCCCAGTAATAGGGCCCTACAGTTTGAGATCTTCAAACAGACTAGTTGATTTTGCCCCTCAAAATCCTATTGAAATTAATGGAAGTTGCCAGCTAAATCCTTTAGCCAGCTTTGAAAATTTCAACCCCAATATACAGAAGCAGTTATTAACAGATCATTCATTTTGAGACAGCAAAGACATCAGTAAATCTTCGCAAGTATACTTGACTATTGTGGATCTGCAAAGGTTAGAGTTCTGTCTATTTAACAAAGGGAAAGTATGAGCAATAAACCACCATGCAGGTTCCTTTGTGAGACTGGGATCATTTTAACTCAGTGCAGACCTTTCTGCATGCCACTGAAAAGTACAGTAGAGAATGAGAGTAGCTTTCACGTTTATTTCAGGATCTCAGGGTTTCTTCTGAAACAGCAGCAGAATCAGGCTTTAAAAGGCCTTTGTATAGTCATTTGTCAGTCCAGGTGGCCTAGTCCTGTAATGATTCCATAACAAAAATGTCTTCCAAGCCATCTCTTTCTTTTAATTTAGTGACATACTAACAGTACTTACCTAGTATTGCGTCCCTCACTTTGTCGTATTAGGACTTATAGCTTGGAAATCAGTAAGTCATTTATAATAGCAGCTAAGTGAAGTCCTGCAGTTGCTTTTATTTTCATGTTTGTTAATATAATATTGTGGGCAAACATCATTAGCTCAGGAGCACTATTCTGTGAGCGCTTTCTCTCAAATGCAACAAATGCTGGTGGCTGCTCACACAAGCTCAGGATAAGGGTTTCAGATCAAAACTGGGAGATAGTGAGTGACCTTAGTACTGCTTTATGGAAAATCTACTGAAGCCTTCAAAGGAACAGCCAAACCTTGTTCTGTAAGCATTTAGAGATGAGGCTATTGAGGTCAATCACTTTTTTAAATGTTAGACCAAAGAATAACTTTTGGCACTACATTCAATTAAAATTACTTTTGTTGTTCTTGGTCTGTTTTCATTGCGCAATATTAAGCCAACTCAGAAACTGCACCCATTTTAGCTCTGACAGCACACGAATCCACTGATTATCCTTTATTGCCACACCCTGGTTCTCTTACTTTACATCTCTATTAGCAATTTAACTCAATCCTGCCTTCACTTCCTGACAGAGGTAGGCTGGGAGGGCTGTATTTGGATATCTGAAACAGAGCAGAGCAGTATCCAGGGAGTTCACAGCTTGCCTTCCAATGTCTGTGTCGCTACTAATGCCGAGGCAAGAGGTGGGAGCAGATAGGACAGTACTGAGAATGAACCCTGATTTCCACGGATGGCTAGTGGGCATGAGCTGACAGATAGTGGTACTGGTCCTGGTAACTCTTGCACAGCCACAAGGTAAAAAAAGCCTGTTCTCCTCTACGTGCCCTGGGCAGAGGAGAATCCTCTCCCTCAGCCACAGGACTTGTACACTTCATTTACCCGAGGTGCTTGTTCTGCTGCCTGTGGGGCAGCTGCTGCATACTCCCTCCCCTTCTCTTCTTCTGTCTTGTCCAGGGATAAGGAAGGGACCATGTAGCAGCTTCTGCCTTGGAGGAAGGAGCTGGTGCTGCTGCTAAGTGAAGTTGGCAGTTGCTGCTACTGGGTAAGAAAAGGAAGGGCGGTGGGGAGAGCTGGTGCAATGATGGAAAATTCACCCCTCAGAATTTGCTTCCACTAGCCAGTTCTGACATGACTTATAGTCCTCATTCAGAATATGCAGCCTTAAGGACTCCATTACATTTGTATCTTTAGTACAGGAAGAAATTTCTGATGGGTGAGGAACACCCATCTGATATTACCATCCCGACAGGGACTCTTCCTTGGCCTGGTAGAGAACAATTTCTGAAGAGTCTTTATCACCCATCAGTTATGTGCAAGGTCACCCCGTCAGCAAGAGAGTACAGAAACTACATGTCCACATCACAAGATTTAAATTTCACTGTTAACTAATTGCTCATTCATGATAACTACACTATCGCATGACTGACCAGTGTATTTTTGGTTAGGAAAGAAGTAAGATGGAACTGGATGTTGTGCAAATCAACACAGAACTTTAGCACTTGCATTCTGTAGTCTGTGGGCCACCCCTGCAGATGAGGGCTGTTGCAATCTGATTCTCTCTATGTAAATTAGATTTTGCTTTCCAGTTCAGCAAGTGACAAATGTGGTTCTCAGTTAGGCACAGCTTTTGCCCCACAAAACATTATATGGCCTCTCCTTTGGTCATCAAGAGTTAGATTTGGTGATCTTCTGCAAAGCTTGTCTGTTTTTCCAGGATTTTTATGGGCAGGCGCTTGAATGTTGAGAGATCTACAGCTGATGGATGGGATGGGATGTACTGTGGTGAGAAGTGTTTAAAATTTTTTATAAATCTATTAAGTGGTTTGTAAGCACCCTCGCATGGGCCAAACTGGGAGATGATTGAGTAGGACTGGGTGGATTAACAAGTTACTCAGAGGATTCAGCTCATCACCTGGGAACAGCTAAAAGGGGGATGGTTAAAGGGGAGACAGAAAAGGGAAGGCTGGAAGGAAGGACAAAGAAGGGGGAGAAAGGCAAAAAGGCTGAGGACTTGAAAGACCCAGAGCAAGAGCAACAGTGTATTGCAATCCAGGGTAACCTGGACAATATAATAGATGGGGAGACTTCAAATGCAGGGGAGAAGTCTGATGCTGCAAAAGATTGCATATGATATGAAGACAGAAGTGCAAAAACTGAGATGTGGTGGATACCCCCTCCATCGGAATGTACCTTTTGTGGCCGTAAGATGGAGAAGAGAGTCTCCTACAGTGATTTTAGAAAGTCGGCTTAAAGAAACTGCTCGTGGGATGGGATGGCAGCCCCCAGAGAAAAGGCAGAGCCTCGGGGAGGAGAGAAAAGGCACTGGTAAGAAAGAAACAAACAAAAACGCAGTAGATGCAGTGCGAGTGGGAATTGCCTAGAGCTGGATCACTTCTCTGTGCACTTTGTAAGTGTCCCCAGATTGGGAGATAATTGATTAAGGCTGGGTGATTAACCAGTTAACAAGGCGATTCAGATCACTAACTGGGGATGGTTAAGTGGGAGACACAGGAAGGGGGAGGGGCTGGAAGGACATAGCAGCCCCAGATCTAAGAAAGGTGAGAACTCTTTTCCCACCTTCTCACCCTGTGCCTAGGGGGTACAATGAAACTCAGGAAAAGCTGTATGGTGATGGGACCTGAAGCTGCATACAACCTTGTAAATAAAGTACACTGTGATGGGATTACGTAAGAGTGTGTGGGGACTGCTTGCTAAAATAAATCCAGGGTGAGGGAGCATGCCTTGTGACTTTCTTCCTTTAAGCAAATATGGACATCTGTTGGAATCCACTGACATTGCACTACTCCAGCAACATGACAATTTCTTAGCAATGATAATAAATGAAATGTTATCAAAATAAGCAATAATATGGAATCAACATATTTTTATAAAAGTTGTTTAATTCGCCCTTACTTTACATTAGTATTTATAAGCACCTTGTCATTTTCTGTCAATTCCAAAAACAACAGGAGACTGGAATGATATTAGCTAGCAAAATATGTCAAGACTTGTTACTGTGGGTGAAGAACTAAGTAAAAACACATGACTGTTTTGTACACCAAGACCATAACCAGAATCTGGCATTGATTTATTCAAATTTTGCTTTGTCAGATGCCAAAGCTTACATGTCTGTAAACATCAAAATAAACATCATTTAATTTTACAATTTGCTAAACAAACACTTCTTACCCTGAAAGGATACATGTTGTCCTCTTCTCTTGACCTGTGCTTCAAGCATTGTTGAATAATTTGTTCCCCTAAAACTGTAACGGTGCTTAGAAACTACTTCCAACATTGTGCAAGTCATAAGCAAGGCCATTTTAATGTGTGCGGTTTCCTTATATATTCTTTCGATCAATATTCAACTAATGCAACTGTGAAAAACTATACATTTTCAGCAAAATGTTTTGATTTTGGTCCTGTAGTTAAAGACCTATAACCGAGTTGTTTACATGGATTTAATTCACAAGCATGTACACAACAAAATCACTATAGCAATGTTTCCTCATCTATGCATAAAAAGTATGTCTTCTACTTACACTACAACATACAAAAAATAAACTACAAAAATCGTTTACACTTGATTTCAGCAAAAAAAGCTTTCTTCAAGAAAAATGATTGTTTTTTCAGCCATCAAAAAGGAATGCAAGTAAACAATAAATACAATGTGCTTTCTCCATATAGACATATTTACACTTGAGTCTTTGGCTTATGTTGAAGTTTCTCTATAAAGAACTTTATGTGATCCAGCCATCATTGCACATTAAAACAAAATAAGCCAGTTATATAGAGTTGCAACACTTGAAACGTATAAAGAATGAATTTTACTATCAATCTGCACAGTTTTGTTTTACTTTAACAATTTATCAAAAGGAAAAGGAAAAGGAAAAAAAATACCATATAGGAAATATTGATACATGCAACAGATGGTGGCTCTACTGTAATTGACAGATGGCTGTATATACAAACACTGAAAAGTCCTAATTTGAGCAAATCTCTTCTGACTCTGGATTTCATTAAATTTATTTATGTGACATTAAATGTTGATACTGTATACAGGCATAGAAACAGACTGAATTCTTTTATTAGGATCCACAATTTCATAAGAAAAATACTTCAGCATTTAAATTTTAAAAGTCCCTCTCACTAAAATCTCTCTTCACAGGTTGAACAACTGTTGTCAAAACAGTTTACTGAGCTTCATATACTTGGTGCACTTTGTCACATCCATTCCAACTAAGATGATTCAAGGTATTCCAAAGCGACATCATAGCAGAAACGGTATTGTTCCTGAAAAAAAAAGGAGAGAGAAAATTAAAGAAACTGTCTAATATATTAAAGGGCAGGGATATCTATGAGCACCTATATTCTCTGAGTACTGCTGTGCCATTTCAGTCCATACAAGTCTCACAAGATTTTTCTTTTAATTTATTAAAACATCTGATGTCAGTTCTGATTTTAAACCTCAGCCTAACCACCACAGTGGAAGGGAAGAATTGGCCACACATGGCAATAAGCTCTTTGCTTCCCTGTGATTTGTTTTGCTTCTGAGTTAGTTATAAAACTCGTAGTTTTCATTTTCTAACAAAGTGTTTCTCTAGTGAACTACTTCAGTCCCTGTACAACTGACAGCTGCTTCTTCTAAGTCAAATGGTATTTAGCAGTAAACTAGCACCAGCATCTTAATATCATTCAAGGGAATACTGAGCTATGATACTGAACTGTATTAGGCCTCAAGACAGTGTTAGAATTTGTGATAAATAATGTAATGTCAAATAGATCAGAAGGTGCATTTAAGTGAGGAGATCAGCAAGTACAGCCAGGAAAACTAATATTTATTTTTAACAAGGTTGCTGTTCAATGTCAATATTTGAAAAAAGAGAAGTTGATTAAATTCTATCAGCTTTTAAAGCTAAATGAAATGAGCCTGGTCTCATGATTTACTTTAGGTTGCAAAATCCACTAGCAGGAAGTGGTGGGATATCTAAAAGGTTTTATTGCGCTGCTTACTTTTGTTATCTGATGATCTTGTTGAATGTAGGGCAGATGACAATGCTACATTGGTTTTCCTGGTTTGTTTTCTACTAACGACTCAACAGCTGCTGCTGCTGTCGTTCAAGAGCTCTGAATAAAAGCCCACACAATACACACCACAGAGAAACACACCTACAGAAATTTAGTAACTGCAGATTAAAACTACAATGGATTTGGGGCTTTTAAAAAAATAAAGAGAAGTTTTCAGACAATTTACCAGAATCATACGTAATATACATTGGAGTCTCTTTATAGTAGCCCTTAAGTATAGCAAGTAAATTTCCATGTGATCTGACCTGCTTTCACTCTCAACAATGAGCTGGAATCTGAGCACCAGTTTTGTGCGCTACATCTCAAAAATAGCGTGCTGCATAGACTCGATAGTTCTTTTAGCAAGATGGCCACAGGTAGGCCAGATACGTTCAATAACCTCCCCCTTACAGCTGTTAACATTCTAGCTATCATTTAATCCACTCGGTACAGCAGATGGAAGCAACTATGATGCTGGCAGATCAGGTCATGCTAGAGTGTACTCAAGTCAATTCATGTGTGTATTAGTATAGCTCAAAGTACACTGTTAACTGCAGAAGAGTGTATTTGGTGTTTAAACTTCATAAAACTAATGGGATGTTACATGCATTGTTTTTACTTATCTGTGTCCTGTCATAGTGTAACAGTAAACATTTACATTGTAAATACTCCTGTAACTAAATAACTCATCAGACAAAAAAGAAGTTTTGTGGAAATGCTAATGAAGGAGAAAAGATACTAGTTCCAATGCAAATGACCATTGTGTGTGATGACCTGAGGTTGGAGGCTCAAAGTGCATTCGTCAGTCAATATCATCAGAGGAAAAGCCCACATGGGTAGAGGCTCTGTTAGCTTGTGTTCTGTAAGAAGAAGCTATAAGAATGAATGCAAAGAAAGATCCTTTGGACTCTTTCAGGGAAGTATACCAGATGCATAGTGGAGATCCCTGGAGTTATTCTGGGTAGCCCTGGAAGACTTTTGGGAAACTGGTAGTTTATTACATCACTGTCACCATTTGGAGTTACAAACTGTGATTCCCCTGTACATATATTGTACCTGCTTTAACCTCTCAATAACTCTCATTCTTTTTTCTCAGCTAATAAATCTTAAGTTAGTTTACTATAGATTTAGCTGTCAGCATTGTCTTTTGTGTAAGATCGGAGTACCAAATGATCTGGGGTAAGTGACTGGTCTCTTTGGACTGGGAGAAAACTGATGTGGTGTGATTTTTGGTTTGAGTGACCAGGAGTTCACATTTGTTACTGGCTTGATGAAATCTAATTACAGAACACACCATCAGGTTGGGGTATCTGCTCTGTTTTCTGACAGTCTGCCCTCACAGTTGTGAGCACTCACCTAGGCACTCACAGTTGTGAGCCACTCCAAACAGTGTGACAGCAACAAACAATAATTAGGGAAATCATATCATGTACACCTGAAGTCTAGTAAATTCTGACACCTGGAAAAAGGGATGTATGAGGAAAGGCAAACTACACAGATTTTGTTCAATATGTCAGTTCGAAGGGTCAGAAGCAATTTTCACTGTATATAAACCATGAACATTTTTAATTTCAATTGGCATATCTGAGCTCAGTGCTAGAGGCAACCATCTGTCTGAAGAGTGTGGGTATTTGCGACATTGGCGGCTGTCAGCATGAGAGTCAAATGGCAAAAATTCCAAGACATTCTCCAACCTGCTTTCATACTTAACCATGACAAGAAAGATCTTAATGTTTAAGGATTCACTTTTTCTAAAGGGCCTTCACTCAGTCTGCAATTTTGGTGGCAGGAGTGGAACATGAACAGGTAAATTACCCAGTCTGGGGAGAGGGTGCATGTGTGTGTGTGGGGAGTGGGGTCGGGGGTGGGGTGGGAGTAAAGCTGTGTCTAGAAAATGAGAGACTGTATTTCAAAGTCAGGCATTTAATGTTTTTTAAAAAAAACATTTTCTTTAGAGTTATGGTTTCTTAAAGCAAGTTTACAGTAAACCCCCCTAATCTATTAAAAGAAAATATGTTTTAAGATTAAAGTTTTCCTGCGTCATTTTGGCTCTGTCAGAAAGCAGTGTTACAAATTACCACAAAGGCCCAGAAATAGCAATTGCAATTACAAAAAAAATATATTCCACTTCACAGTTTATTCCTCTTAGGAAGAACTGTCTTGGCTTGTAAACTTTTAAGATGGTTTGTCTGAGCAAAACAGGCTATAGTGTTACTTTAAGAACATAGGGTGATCTTGAGAGATTATAGTGTACCCTAAGGGATTATCTATATTTACCGGGGGATTGAGGCGCAGCGATAGATGCATCAGCGGTTGATTTAGCAGGTCTAGTGAAGACCTGCCAAACTGACCGCAGGTCACTCTCCCATCAACTCCTTTACTCCACCTGAATGAGAAGTGCAAGGGGAGTTGACGGGAGAGCGTCTCCTGTTGACATAGTGTAGTCAACCCTGTGTAGTGGACCCCGCAGTAAGTAGATCTAAGTATGTCAACTTTAGCAACGTTATTCACGTAGATGAAGTTGCTTAACTTAGGTCCATCTCCCCCTCAGTGTAGAAAAGCCCTAACTGTTCTGAATATTTTCCTTGAAAAGCAGGCGATATGGCAGCTGTTTATGATGCTATCCAATATGTAGTCCTTCTATGCGCAATAGGGTTCCAACTCAGGATGTAACAATTCACAACAGTACATCCACTCAGAGCATTACATTTACTGTTAGAATTATACTAGGGTGATACTTGCAGGTCACCTAGCTCTAGTAGATGGATTACTATGTTTTTTGAGAACAAGATTCATGATCTAGTACTTTTGGTCACACCAGTGAAATGATGAACAACCTGCATCCCAAGTGAGAGTGCTCCCAAGTGAGCCATATCAATACACACTGTATATTATCTTTCTTGCTAACTGGCTGTCTGAATACCAATCAATGTTCAGTAACTTACCGGAGTTTCTACCATGTTTGGCTTACTATTCCGTAACGTCTTTACTGCGTGGAAAACATCAACAACATTTTGTCTTTTGACCATTTCAGCAACTATGCCTATAGCACAGAACATTCCACTTCGACCACCACCATTCCTGAATGTAAGCAAAACAACAGAGTTAATACTTCTGTTACTTACAGATATACCTGTCACATATATCTCACCTTTAATTTTTGTAAAAATACAAGATAGGGGACCCATTAGATGAGACAGACCTTTATCAATCCCCTCATAGCTCTAGTTGATGTGGTTTGAAACATCTGACGTCACTGGCAATCTTGATACTATTTTGAAACAATTGTGGTGTGCTATATAGCTCATTATGCAGCCTAGTATGCTATAACACAACTTAAGTGGGCAGGAGAAATTAAAAGCAAGTGTTATGAATATAAACTGCAACATTTTCCATTTGTTTCTGGAGGGAACTGTTTTAAATCATCACAAGCTACAAGAATAGTGGCAGAATATTACTGGAGTGTGGTGTTGATTTGATCTTTAGAGATGCTGCTAATCTTTTTTGTAACTTTTTGATATTATTTCCAAAAGTTCCTGGAAAGATTTTTTTTTCTTGAATATACATTTAAATTACGTAAACAAACTATATGAGTCATATGGGCATTCTGGAATTTTGCCGTAGTTAAGAGTCAAAAGAGATCTGTGAACACTTAATTATAAACCTCCTTTTGAGGGCAGTTTATTCAACTGCTAAAATTGAAGCTTTAAGTTGAAATATGGTAGAAAATAGTTTAGTCACTTTTCATTCAGGCAATGTAAAAAAAATATAAATATACTGGTTTTCCCAATTTTCCTAAAAATAGCTCTCTTTTAAAAAGATGACATTTAATTGATTACACATATGGTGGGAGTCAGTGTTTTTTTTTCTTCTCTCTTCTTTTTAAATGACAGGGCTAAAAAAGCAGGTACTGCCTACATTCTGTACATTAATTATTTTTCACTAGCACTAGTATAGATGTAACAAAAACGTCTTTGATTTCAGGTATGCATATTCTTGGTCCAGAATGACACAAAACAGCTGTGATGTGTAAACTTGTTGGAAGAGCACTATTCAAAATATGCAAAACATATAATGAAAAGCTTCATTATATGTCATCTCTTGCCAGTTAGTACAAAGAAGCATCCTGTTAGATTACTCAATAGTATAATGGCATTGGATCAGAAGTCACTTGTGGACCCTCATTTATAGCCACCTGGAAAACACTGTCATTAGGTGTAAAAGGAGAAAATTGGGACTCCAGAAAACCCCAGCAAAAGGGAACACATATCTGTCCAGCCAGCCACTTCTATTGTGCTCATCTCCACAGTATGTAGGTTCCAGTGGGTGCAAGTACCAGGGCCAAAATTAAAGAAAACAAACTAAGACATATACAATAGAATGTATTAATAGGAGCACTGGATTGAACTTAAAATAATGAATTGGATGCTAAAGAGTCCAAGATGCTGCCATATACCCAGTTGGCCACAACAAAATTACTCACAGACAGTGAATGATAGTTCGGCCTTCCCCTTCTTCACATTCCTCTTGCCATTTTTCAACTTGAAGAATTAACTTCAAAAATGATCGCTTGGAGCCTGGAACGTCTCTGTGAGAAGCCCATCCCAAATACTGGAATTGCTGCACCATCAGATAGCCTTCCTGTGGCTGATGGAAGTCAAACCACTTTACATTAACATGGCACATTTATAATCAGTTTATGAAAACTGAACAGATAAAACAACACAAAACTAAATCAGACGATATATTGCACACAAATTCCATTACATGTATGTGCTGAGCATACATACAAAGAGATAGCATAAAGGTGTCTGTGTAAGTATTACAGAAATAGGGCACAATGGAACAAGTTTAAGAAGAAAATGTTCTGAAGTAGTTGCAACTTAGGACATCAAAGTTTATAGGGCCACTAATTTAACCACTCCTAAATAAACTAACAGGGATATTTCTCTGTTTTTTTAAAAAACATTCTACCTCTACATAAGCAAAAAAACCCGTTGTTGAATCTGTAGACCTTACAGAGAAATGCAGTGGCTCTGTAGGAGCACTTATCCTAACAAAGTATTTCCAGTTATAAAACAACAACAAATGATGGTGGCGTACAAATATGTTTTTTGCTTGAATGGAGTCTGCTTCTTTTGCCAGCCCATCATATCCTGATGGCAAATCTCTGAGCCTTTCCTAAACTGAGTTTCAGACACAGAGTGTTCTGGGGTGGCTTAGAATGTTTCAGAAAGGTTTCCTGTACCTGGCTGCCCTAAAGAATAAATAACTCACCCTGGTTTCATGTAGCAGGGGCAGGCAAAGATGGAAAGAGATGGTGCAGAGAGAAAGAAAGGTTCACAGGAAAGAGAGACAGAGGAAACAAAAATAAAAAAGCCAAAACAGAAAAAAAGAAATGGAGAGAATGAAAATAAGAGATGGAACAAGTGAAAGCGACAGGAACAAGGAAACTGCAACATATAAGAAACAAAAAAGGACTACAACATAATCATTTAATGTATTAATATCTCTACACTGTATTGAATTTCCTAGACACAACAAGGAGAGTTAAAAGGAGAGATGAAAACATTTTGCTTAACACTCCTTTCAACCAAAGCATAGAATTTGGATAAAACATGACCCAGTTCTGAACCATCCATGAGAAATAGCTTGGGAAATCAAAACCCGACAGAAGAGCCTTTGCAACACCCTTTCATTTCCCCATATCCATTATCATCATTTATGAGTTAAATTAGAAATATGCAACGTACTTCACACATGTTGTCCAAACTTGATCTCTAAATATGAGATGTAACAAGTGAGGGTAATAAAGTGGGGGGTGGTTACAATAGCATAACCTACTGGTTCTCACAAATTTTTCTTTAACTCATTGCATACAGGCAACATAGCAGAAATGAGTTTCTAGCGGGGATCTGAAGGAGAAGGTAGTGGCGGGTAAGCATGGTTTGAGAGTGTGTTGAAAGAATGCAGGACAACATGAAAGAAGGCAGAGACAGTAATGGATAAAAGATGAAAAGTGCATCAAGACTTGCATCATTACTGGAGGTGGAGAGAACATGTTAGTAAATGTAGGTCAGGGCACAGTGTCTCAAGAACCTCCAAAACCAGAATAACTTTGAGTCTTTTCATATATATTTAGTAGAATGTCATAATGCTTCTGCTTTGTTTTGCGGTTCTTGCACCACAAGGCCCACGAGGTGTTAATTATATAACCACAAGTGTCCTTCAGATATGCTTACATGCAATTTCATATGACAGTTATAAAATGAAATACTGCTTGTGGCCATTATAATAGGCAGCTGCAGAAAAATAGTTAAATCTTAGGAACTGAATGTTTAATTAATATTGTATATTTAGTATTATGTAATACTTAAATCCACAATAGCCCAGTTAGCTGTTATGATGATGATGATGATACTTACTCTTGTTAGATTGCATATCCTGAAAATTCTGTTTATTACATCACAATCCATTGAACAAGACATGCATTCCACTTGAATAGGACCATATCTCAGCATTCCTTCTTCAGGCCAATACTGTGGACAGCCCTGAACAAGAATAAAATGTATATAATTAAAATTTAAGTTGCATCATGAATATTGTAGTATTTCATTATTATTATAACACACTTTATAGTACAGTAATATATATGTTAATTAATACTAATTAGTTATTGAAAAGCAAAGCCACAGGGTAATTACACTGTAATTGCAGTGAAACTGCACTGTACATTCACCTTATTACGAAGCATAACCACCCTGATGCATTAATTTGTTCACAAAACCTCCATACACGAACACTAACCTGTGCTAAATCAACTTCATTTAACATTACAACAGAGGTACAGCCATAGTCATACACTAATCTCCAGAAATCTTTCACAGTGTTTGGCAAAGGATGTTGTGTGACAATGAAAGCAGCTGGTTGCCTGTAGCTCTGTAAAGAAAAGAAGTGAGTAGGGGAATATTAGTAAAGAAAGCACTGAACAACGATTATGCAAAGTCTGGGCCTCTTGGCAACATAACTAAAACAATGTAGTGGAATAAAATCTAGCAGTTTTAACCAGAACAACTATTCAAACAATAAGATATTTAAAGTGGGAAAAAAAACAGGTCACATATGCATAAATCTCCTTTAAATTAATCACTTAAAGGTTGAGCCCATTGTTGCCTGTTTTGCTGAACTGGTGCTTATATTACATGCATTCATCTAGTTTCAGATTATTTTAGAATACTTGCAGAGATGTATTAACCCCATTTTACAAAGGGGGATACTGAGGCACAAAAATATTGATTTAACCAAGTTCACAGAAGTAGTCTGTGACTCAGCCAGAAACTGGACCTAGATCTTGAGTCCCATGTTGGTGTGATAACCACAAAGCCACCTTTCCTCTTGTAACTGATCCTAAAGCTTTTTTCTTTTCTTTATAAACCTCTCTTTGGGCTGACATCAAAAAGTTTTCAAGTCTTAAAAAACACTTTTTAAAATAGTTTTATTGGAGAAGACTTTGGGCATTTTACACCCCCCTCCCTGCATCTCTTGGTTGGAGTTGAACTCAGGTTGTGAGCATTGCTAGGTTGTCACTAGTGGAAGGAGTCAACAGAAGACCAGCAAGTGACTGTCATGTACAGTTGCCATCTGGGAAGAATGATAGTCTGGGGGAAGGAGGGGGAGCTGGCAGTTATTTTTAAAGGCAGAGAAGGCTGGTAATTAGGGACTAATTCCCACTGGTAAGGACAGAGCTGTGTAGTTACTGATGTACTCAGGCTGCACTATCTCCTACTGCGACTGGAATACTCCTGAGAAGACTGGAGCTGCTCTATCTTCTGACGGCTGCAGTCCATGTGGCTGCCACTGGGGGTTTTCTGGCCCTGCAGCACATAGACTGATGGCAGCAGAGAGGAGGCACAAAGCAGTGCAAACAGGCTGCAATGGGATTAACCCTCCTGGAGGCTGAGAACAGGGCTGTTCGTACCTACTCCCTGCAGCCTCCAGCTCCTGGAGTCCCGGCAACACATGGGTTGCAAGTAGCAGAACGAGGAGACACAACACAAGCGATACCAGCTATTATGGGACTGATACATCAGATCACATTTTGGGGGTATGGGAGCAGAGATTGAAAGGGATGGGGTGGCTTGGCAGGACTTCCTATTTTCCACCAACAAATATGGAATTGCTACCCACAAATTGTTAGCCCAAAGCTCAGATGAGCAGTATTCATTTCTGGACCAGTGACAGATTTGAAGATGCTATATATTGTGACTATGGAGGAATGGAAATTGGAGATTTAATACAATACTATTAAAAAGGGGAGTTCCCAGCTTTCCAGAGGATCACAGAAGCACCGAGACATCTGAGATATCTAATGTTGTAAAGGAACAACAAAAGTTAGTGGATTTTAAAAATGTTGCCAAGACTTCCCTCTCCCTTGCTTGTTAAGACTACTTTACTGAACACTACAGGAAGAAAGAATTGCCCTTTCTTTAACCAGCAAGAGTTCTCTCTCATATTACACAGGTTTTCATGGCACGTTACACAGACAAAGGAGATAGTCTCTTACATCCATAAGAGCAGCATTGATATAGTTGCTGCTCTCCCCATCAATAGTAATTAAGAAAGGCAGACATCTGTCAGGTGGCAGCATATCCATGAAGCGATTCTTGTCATGATTCCTTGGCAAGCAGGCTATGCTGCAATCTTCAGCTTGCAGCCGAGGTGTTACAGAATTCAGGGTCTAAACAGCAAAGGGAATCAATATCATGTTATAGTGCATCTTATATATAGTGTTCCTGACATTCATTCTTTTATTTAAAATGTTGCAACGTGGGAAACATGAAAAATCACAAGCAAACAAGAGCATGTGTCTGACATTTTTTCAGTTAAAATGAATGAAAGCTCAGGTATGAAGATGCATCAGGAACTACTAAATGGATCCTCTAAATGCATCCCCCCTAACATGCAATCCAAAAGGAAGAAAATAGAATCTTGTGAAACACATATGAACTGTGTCTCACTTGCTTAAAATGCAAAATAAACCCCCCATCCTGCCAGTTCAAGGTCAGTACTGTTCATTATAGTCAGCAGTCTACTGCAATTATAATCTAAGAAGGGTATTTCCTATTTAAAAGTGACCTTGTAAAGTACATAATAAAAGAAAAGGGTGTTATATTATCTTAAATACAAGAAAGGGACAAAGGTTATGAATTGATATGAAAGTCTTTTTCCTTAAAATAAATTATATGTACCTAGAGGCAAAAAAGTTGCTATTCTATGAAGAGATACCAGTAACTGTAAATACCTGAAATTCATCTTTGAGATGTGAAGAGTTTGTCTGAGAGTCTATTCTAATCATATCAAAATATGCAGCTTTGAATTCACAGACAGGAATGGCAGTTTCTCCACATAAGCAAGCTTCCAAAATGGCATCATGAATAAAGATGTACTGCTCCTACCAAAGGGGAAAAGAAAAAAAAAACCTAGCAATTTAAAAACAAAATAAAATCTTACTTTCCTTCAAGATAAGCAGATCTTCCCCCTCTATAAATCTTATTCAAAGCAGCTTCCATCAATGCATTGGATATTGCTTTAGCACCTTATGTACAGTACAATCTGCCTAAGTGGGATGCAGTTAATCAGTATGTTTCCCTGAGAACCAATTTAAGTCCAGCGATAGTACGAGCATAAGTACACTAATTTGCTTAATGGGGGAATTTTCAGGAGATTCTGTGGTGCATAGGTCAGTGTGGGAGACAGTCTCATGCTGGTTCTGCTTATTTGGTTCCTTAATAGTAGCTTTCAGTTCCATGATACATACAGAAAGCATATACAATGCTTCAAGCACTACCTGCTCCTAGTAATTATGTGGCATATTTCATGCTACTTATATGCATGTGGACTGGTATACCTAGTGTCTCATACCTAGCACTGGGCAGGCAATAGACTCAGCACTATGCCAATACAGGAAATGCTGCCTCCTGATTTTGTTGGCCTGTTGTGAGTCTGCAGCCCCCAGTCAGCTGCATTACTATTCCAACAGTATCTTTTGTCAAATATTACACAACACTCCAGGCCTGTCGACAGCGGACAGCAAAAAGGGCAATTGCCCAGGTGCCTGGGCGATTTAAAAGGGCCTGGGGGCCCCCGGGGCCACAGTAGAAGTGGTGGCAGTCGGGAGCCGGGGCCCTTTTAAATTGCCTGGGCAGGCCACAGGACTCCTAGGCGTGCGAAACTGCTCTGGGCCTCACGCTCTGGAGGACCTCCAGGGCCGGTGTGATAGGCCAGCGTGGGTCATCCCAGAAGTGACAGATTCATCACTTCTGCCCTGGGCCCCAGCCCCCCAGAATTTCTGATGGCGGGCCTGCAACACCCACCGTATGTTAGTCACATCAGAGAGTTTGTAACAGACACAGTCTCTGCCCACAAAGAATTTAAAATCCAAGGGTAGACAAGAGGTTACAAACAACTGGTAGAGTAAGTGGAGGGGATAATGAGAATGGCAGTAAGATTGTGTGGTGACTCAATGGAGTGAACGCTTCATGATGGTAGCTTTTATTATTTCGTTATTAGAGAAAACGGTTACTAACCTTTCTATGTTCTTTGCGATGTGTTGCTGCTCATGTCTATTCCATGTTAGGTGTGTTTGTGCACCACATGCACCATTGCCAGAGATTTTTCCCTTAGTGGTATCTGTCAAGCCAGCTTTAGCACTCTCTGGTGCTGTGAACTTATGCGCCGGTTTAAAGAGTACTGCCAGCTCTGCATCCTCTCAGTTGCTTCTTGTCCTTAACTCTGACAGAAGGGCAGGAGGGTGGGTTGTGGCACAGACATGAGCAACACACCTTGAAGAACAACAGTTATGGAAAGGTTAGTAACTATTTTTTCCTCTTTGAATGCTTGCTCTTGTCCATTCCATGTGAGGTGATTCACAAGCAGTACCCCAGGAGGGGGCTCAGAGGTCATGGACATGCTGACAGCAACATCACTCTCCCAAAATCAGCATTGTCCCGGGCCTGTTGGGTGATGGTGTAGTGAGATGCGAAGGACTGTGCTGATGACTAGGTTGTGGCTCTGCAAATGTCCTGGATTGGGAACTGTGAGAGCAGAACTCTGCTGACGAAGCCTGGTCTCTTGGCTGGCCTGACTGATATGAAATTGTGTCAGGAAAGCCAGGTCAGGGCCCAGCTGGACCTTGTCCTTGAAGAACTCCATGTGAGGCGGTTCTGATGTAAAGTTCTTGATTTCAGAGACCCTTCCGACCAAGGTGATTGCAACAAGGGGCATGATGCTAGCGGCTTGAAGAGGGGACCTGAAGGGCCATGATCCATTTGCTGTGTGTGTAAAATCTCCTCACCACAGGCTCTGTCAGCAACTTTTCACATAGGCCCAAAGTCCAAAGCTTGGTTTGAGCTGGGGGCCTAGTTAACAAAGAACAATATTGGCTAAGAGAAGCTGAATAAACCAGAGACAACCTTGCTTCTTATTAGATAAAGCATAGTCAGCAGAACTCCAGATGGGGAGCAGTAACTGGTGTCCTTGAAATTACGGACATACCAGACATTGGAAGGGGCCTCAGAATGTCCACTCCTTAGCGCAGGAAGGAGATTGTGAATACTCTCCCCATATACCAGGCTAGAGTTCATGGAGAGGCCCAAACATGTCAGTATGAGATATGACATGCTCCCTTCCATAGATGCATCCCCCATGCCAATGTTAGCTTTTAGGAACACAATGGGGCACCTTGAAAGCAATTTCTATTGCCATGTACTTTTCAATGTCTTTCTGCTTTAATCCCCAGGAATGTACCTGTTGGACAATCAGAAGAGCTACTTGATTCCTATGGACCCTAAATCAGGATTCAACTTATAGAATGATAGAATATCAGGGTTGGAAAGGACCTCAGGAGGTCATCTAGTCCAACCCCCTGCTCAAAGTAGGACCAATCCCCAAACAGATTTTTGCCCCAGATTCCTAAATGGCCTCCTCAAGGACTGAACTCACAACCCTGGGTTTAGCAGGCCAATGCTCAAACCATTGAGCTATCCCTCCCCCCATATACAGTATGTTGTATGTTAACCTAAAACCATGGGCGGAGCCATTATGTAATCTTTTAGACTACTGGCTTATTGTGCTTATCTTGTCTTGCTGCTAGAACCTATCCAGGGGCTCGGGACCTCCCATCCTGTCGCTTCTCTCCGCCCATGAATACCCTATATAATCTATTGTAATCAATTGCTTATTAGGCTCAGAGGCACTGACAAGCAAAGTGACACTCTGGCAGCGCTGTGCGTAATAAACCCACATACTTGACTACACGGTGTCCATTTTGTTCCTTTGGGAGAAAAGTTTTTGTCAAAAGATTTTGAAAGAACCAGGTTTAAATCCTATGGGAGGATTGGCTCATGGACCAGAGGACAGAGCTTCTCCAGCCCTTTGAGAAACATACAGCTATCTTGTGGGAGAACGCTGACCTGCCGTTCACCGGTGGGTGGAAAGCTGAGATGGCTAAGTGCACCTTGATAGACAAGAGGAATCAGGCCCTGTTGCTTTAAGTGCAGCAAGCGGTCCAACATAGACTGAAGGGAAGATCGAGATGGAGAGAGAGCTCATTGAGATGTGCATCTTGAGAAGCGCTTCCATTTGGCCAGGCAGGTAGCCCTGGTGGATGCCTTTTTACAACACAGCAAGACCTGATGGACCTGTTCTGAGCAAGCCTGTTCTTCTGAGTTCAGCCATGCAGCATCCATGTAGTTAGGGACAGGGAAGCAAGGTTCGGGTGAAGCAACCAGCCGTGGTCTTGTGAGATTAGGTCTGGGCTGAGTGGGAGCAAGAGTGGAGCTGCTACTGACAGATCCGGGAGCACGCCGAACCAGTCAGAATGAATTTTGCCTTGTTCGTTTGACTTTTAGGAGGACCTTGTGAACCAGAGGGATTGGAGGAAAGGCATAGAATTGGAGCTCTGTCCATGGGAGCAGGTAAGCATTGGAGAGGGAGCCTGAGCTGTGCCCAGACAGCGAGCAAAACTGATGGCATTTTTCTGTTCTGTCTGGTAATGAACAGGTCCACCAAGATTAACTTGGTGACCTTCAGGTGAAGGGACCACTCATGGTGAGAGGAAAGGGATCTGCTGAGGTGATCTGCCAGTACATTCCAGATGTGACACCTCAAGATGAATGAAGTACTTTGTACAGAAGTCTCAGACAGATAGCCTCCTGACAAACAGCTGAAGATTGGGCTCCTCTCTGCTTATTGATATAGAACATGGCTATGGTATTGTCTGTAAGGACTTGCACCACATCTCCTGAGATCTGGGGAAGGAACACTTGGCAAGCTAAGTGTACTGCCCTGAGCTCCCTGAGATTTATGTACAGGGAGAGTTCTTCTTGGGAACAGAGGCCCCGAGTCTGAGGTGGGCTCCCCACCCTAGGTCGGACGCATCAGAGATTAAAACTACTGATGGTTGAAAGGTAATAAAGGGCAACCCCATCATTACCAATCTTGGGTCTTTCCACCAGTGCAAGGAGGCGAAGACTAGGGGAGTACTGGAGTCCAAGTGGTGTCTGCTTAGGGAGTATACTGATGCTACCCAGATCTGGAGGGGTCTGAGGCACAGACTTGCATGCTGAACCACGTAAGTACATGCCATCATGTGACCCAGTAGCTTGAGGAAAACCCAAGCTGCCCTAATTGGATGGACCATAACATTGGATATCAGGTCCAACATACTCCGGAATCAGGTCTCGGGCAGAAAGGCCCTGGGTTGGGTCAAGTCAAGCTATTCTCTGAGCCAGGACAAAAGTTGACTTTTGCTCTTTTATCAGCAGGCCCAGGGCTTGGAAGGTGGTATGGACTGTGCTGATGCTGGAGTGTGTGGAAGCTACTGGGTTCTATTGTTCTGGATGGGTGGGCTCCAGTTTGGGAGCCGGCAAAGAGCTGGCATAGCCTCTGTGCTGTGTGCTCCTGGCTCCATAGTACTGTTCTTATTCAGGAATTCCTCTCACTGTGGATAAATAGTTATCTGCTGCCGGGGAGGGCGGGATGGGTGACTGATTAAGATGATATTGCTGTATTGATTAGAGAAATAAAATTCTGACTTAATGCAGCTAAGAAAGCATTAGATCCATTGCAGATAAACTACCATACCTCTGTTTGTACCATGTTGATGCGACGTGACCGTAAGGCTTTGACACAATTGTAGATATCCACAACACCTTCTCTTTCTGCCATGTCTAGCATGATGTCAATCACAATGTAACAGCCAGTTCGTCCAGCACCAGCACTGGAAAGAATTAGCAAATAATTTCAGAGTACTCCCCATCATCCAGAAAATCTACCTCACAAATTTAGCAAACTCTATTTGGCATTTACAAGTACACACTTGGAACATTAACCTAACTTCTCACACGTATCTTTCCAACCATTACAGAATCTCCAGTTTCCCCCTTTATTCCTCAGGATAGCATTTAGACAGACATGAAATGTATACAACTCAAACAAAAACTTTTCAATAGATCTCAGATTATGTAAAAACAGTATCAGTGAGGTTCCTTTTTAGTAACTCAGAACATTCCTTCATGGTCCAGAAACAAACTGTAGTAACAGACTTGTTAGATGACAGAGATCTTCAGGATCACTATGCTCTTTATGGAATCACTTCAAAACATATAGGACTTATCTTTATTCTGAGAGACTAAGGAGGACTATTTTTTTCCAAGGGACAATTTCAGGTAAGAAAATTTGACTGTGAAATGTAGACTCTCCCTTATACTCTGGTTTAGGCAGTTAACCATCTTCCGGTACAATATCAGAATTGTATGGGAGTCTCTCCTGGGTTTTTACATAGCTATTATAGATATTTGAAAAGTGAATTCCATGCACAGCTTGGCTAACTCTATGTGCAGAATGTAGTTAACACATTTGATGGATTTGCCAAGAAATCATATTTCAGTGAACTGTGCCCCATAATGGAAAATTTGCAAAACTTACATGGAAAACAACACTCTTTAGTTGTTCCCACTCTATCCAATATTTCAGAATGTTGTTTCACTGGATGGATCTATTTGTTGCCATATGTTCAATTAAATATTCTACTCAAAATTATATTTCACAAAGGCACATTTTAAATGTCAACATAGCTGTAACAAAATACCATCCTAGTACTTTGTCATAAAATGTTGCCATAGAGCACGTTAAACGTTAGCCTAAATTATAACAAGGTTTGGCTAACAGTTCTGAGGAAAAAATATCTGTCCATACCAATTGGGGAAGTTGTACTAGAATTCAGCTATGTTTAAACATTACTGTAGCTAGCCTAGTTCTGCTTCCAGGGTGGACAGGGCATTGAAAGAGCAAATTCATTCCCAAAAATTAAACAACAACAAGACAAACCCCACAACTTCACAAGAGACTACTATACAAGCTCACATATAAAGTTGTAGAAAATTCATCTACCTCTTCTCTACACACCTGCAATGTACAACAATAGGCCCAGCACTAGGAGGGTTAGACAATTTGACACGACGTATAAATGAAAGGAGGCCTGTGGCATTGTAAGGAACTCCATGATCTGGCCAGCCTGTGAAATGGAACTGTTTAAGTTCACGGATTTCATTGTAACCTCTCTGCCAAAGACAAAAATAATATTTTGAAAGAAGTTATTAAACTCGAAATATTCAACACCCAAAATATTCTCTGGGTCAAGCAATGACAATACTGCCAGAATCTACATACTGTCTTCTCAAACTAATTTAAGCAAAGAACATGGCATTCTATGTTTAAAGGAAAACTGATTTTACAATGGAATATAAACACGGCTATTAATAAATTGCTCGTTCATCTTTATCACATATACATAAAAAGAGGAGAATCTATACTAAACTGCTTGGCATCTTATCCCATAAGTCTTATATAGTATAATGGCGCCATAGTGTGATATTTTGATAACGTATTGCAAACCTGAAACACATAATACTTATATTTGCTATTAAAGTATGCTAGACCAACTGTTCTAATAGTTTTTAGAGTCAACACAAAAAAGCATTTTACTGATATTTCTATATATATAATTATGATTCTCCAACCTGTGCAGACAGGTGTAACAGTTCTACCAGAAGACTACAGCTGTTCCACACCAGCTAGTATTTGCTATCTCATATTCATTTATGTTATACTCTTAGCCCTGGTCTAAACTATGGGATTAGGTCGAATTTAGTCGCATTAGGTCAATTTAAAAATGACTGCGTCCACACAACCAATCCTGTTCTGTCAACCTAAAGGGCTCTTAAAATTGACTTCTGTACTTCTCCCTGATAAGGGGAGTAGCGCTAAAAATCAACCTTTCTGGGTCGAATTTAGGGTAGTGCAGATGCAAATCGACGGTATTGGCCTTCGGGAGCTATGCCAGAGTGCTCCATTGCGACTGTTCTGGACAACACTTTGAACTCCTATGCATTAGCCAGGTACACAGGAAAAGCCCTGGGAACTTTTGAATTTCATTTCCTGTTTGGTCAGCATGGTGAACTCGGCAGCACTCAGCAGCACAGGTGACCATGCAGTCCCCCACCAGAATGGTAGAGTGTAGAATACTTCTACGCTCCCCATATCATCTCCATCCCTGAGGTTATTGCAGATTAGAAGGTGAAAAAAATGCACTGGCGATGACATGTTTTCCGAGCTCATGCAGTCCTCCTGCACTGACAGGGCACAGCTTAATGCATGGAGGCATTCAGTGGCAGAGGCCAGGAAAGAATTAAGTGAGCACAAAGAGTGGAGGCAGGACGCGATGCTGAGGCTAATGGGGAAGCAAATGGATATGATGAAGCATCTGTTGGAGCTGCAGGAAAGCCAACAAGAGCACAGACCCCCGCTGCATTCACTGTATAACCGCCTCCCCTCCTCCCCATGTTCCACAGCCTCCTCACCCATATGCCCAAGAACGTGGGGGGGGGGGGGGGGCGGCGGGGAGAAAGAGGCTCTGGGCATCCAGCCACTCCACTGCAGAGGATGGCCCAAGCAACAGAAGGCTGTCATTCAAAGAGTTTGATTTTTAGTGTGGCTACAATAAGCAATGTGGCCTTGTCTTTCCCTCCTCCCCCACCCCAACTGGGTTACCCTGTCCATTATCTCTCTTTTTTTTAAATAAAGAAAGAATACATGGTTTCAAAACAATAGTTACTTTATTTCGAAGGGGGGAGGGTGGCTGGCTTACAGGGAATTAAAATCAACAAAAGGGGCGGGTTTGCATCAAGGAGAAACACAGACAACTGTCACACCAAAGCCTGGCCAGTCATGAAACTGGTTTTCAAAGCCTCTCTGATGCGCAGCACGCCTTGCTGTGCTCTTCTAATCACCCTGGTGTCAGGCTGCTCATAATCGGACTCCAGGCGTTTTGTCTCAACCTCCCACCCTCACCATAAACGTCTCTCCCTGACTCACAGATATTATGGCGCACACAGCAAGCAGCAATAACAACGGGAATGCTGGTTGCGCTGAGGTCTGCCCTAATCAGCAAACAGAACCAGCGAGCTTTTAAACATCCAAAGGCACATTCTACCACGAACTGCTTCTTACTACTGTCCAGGCTTCATGAGCCATGGGACCAAGGAGTAGGCTGGGGTAGGTGCGACCATGCGATGCTGCCATGGCATGGTGTCTGCATAGGTAACCCAGGAAAAAAGGCGCAAAACAACTGTCTGCGTTCACGGAGGGACGACTGACCACATGTACCCAAAACCACCCACAACAATGTTTTTGCCCCATCAGGCACTGGGAGCTTAACCCAGAATTCCAATGGGCAACGGAGACTGTGGGATAGCTACCCGCAGTGCACCGCTCCGTAAGTCGATGCTAGCCATGGTAGTGAGGACGCACTCTGCCGACTTAATGCGCTTAGTGGGGACATACGCAATTGACTGGATAAAATCAATTTCTAAAAATCGACTTCTATAAAATCGACCCCTAATTTCGTACTGTAGACATACCCTAAGTAATGAACAAGTCAGGATATTGGAGCAACATTAACTTCTGTAAGGGTCAGGACATGCCCCAGTGAATGGAAGATTGTTAAGAACAAGTTACTTGGGCCCAGCGAACAGGCTCATTTTTAAGGTCAGGAAGGGAAGTGTACAACACCAGTCAAAACAAATTATTGAAGTACAAAAGCTGTGGGTATATGAATGATTGGGAACCAGTGATATAACACATTCCTCCTATGGTAAAATAAATTCGGCATTATGGAATTGTTAAATAGGCAGAATGATTTGGTATTGTACTTGTGAAAGACACTGTTTAACAAACTGAACTGCAAAATAGCAATATTCTGATGATGTCTTTCAAAGAGCTTACCCTTTCAAGGGTGAACGTCCTGACTACATACTCTGCAAGTGGCTCCATTTCCACACAAGTCACTTTGAAGTCCCCATAAACTTCGGTGTCATCAGGCCAGTACTTATAGCACTTGACCTAAAAACAAAATTAAAAGGCCCCTTAAAGCATATGAAAGTGAAAGCATGTCAAATAGTAACTTAACAATTTATATCAAAATTACTTTCAAAATGATGTAGTCATATGAACCCTACTGTGGACCAGATGCACCAACTGTCAATCAAGTACTGTGAAAGCTGTTCATAATGTTAGTGTTAAGTGTTTATGCTGATTTACACATCTCTCCACAAAGGAGAAATAAACTTTCTGAATTAGTGAATCTGAATTCTATAGTTTTCTAGTAAGGAAAGTATATTTTTCACTGGTTTTAATTAATGCAGTGGGATGTTTTCCATTTCAATAATTATGCTGTTGTAAAACAATCTCAGGTGTTTTATTAAAGTAATTCTCAAGAGAGTGGCTAATCCTAAAATGCAAAATAATCTGCTGATTTCTATCTGCTGTTAAAGATGATGTGCACTTGTTGTCTAGTCAGCTAGCTGTGATCATCTGAGCGTAGAGTAATATACAAATGTTTCTTATGCACTATATTGTATTATGGATTGAGGCAGCATTGTTCCCTATTCATTAAAATAGCATGGCAACAGCCTGATTCGTTGGGTCTTTTCTTTATAAAGCAGCCATATTATATAATGCTACTTCATGTTGCAAGGATATATGAACTCCCCTTCATTCCCAGAGTGAAGGGTGTTTTTCAAAAGACTTTTCTGTATTTTCTTCGGCAATGATAAACAGCAGTTTGAGAGGCTATTCTTAGGATATAACATTTTAAAAATAAAGTTCCTTACCCGTCCAACTTCAACTAAATTTGTAACCATCACAACACAAGCTGACTGTTCCTGCCATATCATTCTCCAGAAATCGTACACTGTTTCATGGACTGGACCTGGAAAAAAAAACATTTAGCACTGTGTAATAAAACTACTACCTGACTGAACACTAAAACCAAAATCTTTTAGCATAGGCATTTGATATGCAGAAAGTTATTTGCTCAGATATGAAAGGATCTAATAATCCCTACCGAATTGCAGCATTATATTGATGACGTTCTTAAACCATAATGTTATTCATAATTGAGGCACAAGTGTCTCAATTTAACCAAATTACCACTTGAAAGATATTAAAGTGTAAGTGCTCAGACACTGTAGTAGCTACTCAGACAGTATGATAGAAGCCATATGTGGATATAATTTTTTAGTTTTGTTTTAACACTTGTTAATTAAGGTGGTTGTAAATTCTAGTGTAGAAACTACACAAACATTTGATTGAGGACACAAACACTTGCTTCTACTTATGTTTGATCGCAGGCTGTAGCCAAGGTCTAAATAATGACATGGTTGTGCCCTGTACGGACAATAATTTATAATTGTATTAATTAAATGTGCTAAAACACAACTAAATGTTCAGGTGCAAACATAATCGATAAAGGTAGGTAGGCATATATAGATTCCATTAGAGCCCAAAGAAAAGGACTTTGCACTGATATATGACAAAAACTTATGGGCCAAATTGTTAAAAAGGTTTCCATTTAGTCTCTAATTTTGCAGGTACAATCAACTACAAGTCCAAATTATTAGATTTAGACATCTAATTACTTCATTTGTGACCATAATTGAGTAGCAACGACAAAATCATATTATTTATGCCTGTAATTGGTTGCAAATGCATAATTAGAGGCAGTCTTTAAAATGTGGCCCTGTATTATGAAATGGAAACAATTTAGTCAAATCTGTTTACTTTTCTACAACTTGCATAGCTTCACCTGAGGTGTGAAGTGATTGATTTATACAGAAAATGGAAGCCTCCTCCTCTCCTGTCCTTTTCCTTCCAGAGTGTTGAATTTGGAAGACTTTCCTCACTTCTCTCTGCTAACAGCCTCACTAGTCAAAGCTCCCCGGGAAAGACAGCCCATCTTTGGTCTCAGCTTGTCAAAAAACTACTTCAATGGTGGTAACTATGTCATTATTTACCCCAGCAATACTGGTCTTGGACCAATACCACACAGCTTCATAACATATAGTACTATGAGAAGACAAACACCTAAGATAGGCTGAAATTTTCCTTTTCTTTCAGCCCTTCCCTGACTTACCCTCAAATTGCAAATGACTGTAGTAACTATTGACTAGATTTATATGGGAAAAAAGTAATAGGACGAATAAGAGTTGCATTAATTTGTTGCACTAAATATTGAGTAAGTTAATTTATGCATGCTCCATGTAGGCAAATTATTTTAGATTGCTGCAGCACAGAAGGATAAACAGTGGCTGCTGCAAACTATACACTACATACCAAATCTGGTTCCATTTTTATATCGTACATAAAAGGGTAGAGTCTACTGATTGTTATGGAGCAGGTTTGCTGGGTGACATTGCTCTGGAAGATTCTTACCTTGGGTTGCAATGTAGTGACTTGGTCTTTGATAGCCCTAAAACAGAAAAATAAGTTGGTTTCTATACTTTAATACCAACCAGAGCAAGCTAGGGAGGGGAAAATGAAGGCATAATGGACTGTAAGACAGCTTAGCTATAGAAAACCTTTTCAGAACAGACTAGTAGCTAAGAACTGTGTATAGGTCAGGGGCGGCTTCGTCAGCCCAGGCAAGTGAGGCACAGCCTAATTAAGAATTCCCAAAAGGTACAAAACACATTTTGCATACTCTTTTTTTAAAAATTGATAAATATATACAGATTTAAGGACAAATTATGATTTGATTTAAATGTCACAACTCTCTCTCTCCCCAGTGGCGAAATGCAGTACCAGAAAGTTTGAAGGACATAGTGCTGTTCAGATCTTGGTATAGCTAATTGTGCTTCCGGAAGCTGCCTTGTTATCATGGCAATTTACCACACCCACAAGTCACTTTTTAAAGGCATTGCTATGGTAACCACTGATTGGTGAGGCCACGGGCAGGACTGTAGCAGTTAGGCCCAGGAAGCAGGAAGTTTGCAGGGGACAGGCCTTCTGGCTTCTTGCACACACTGACCTCACTCCTCCCCCCCCAGCCTCATCCCCCCACAGGGTGAGCTCAGAGAAGCTGCTGCTGAGCCCTGCAGCCTACTTCATGTTCCACCTCCCCATGCAAGCTGGGTAGCAGTGGCAGTGGTGGCAGGTTCAGCTCCCAAATCTGCCTGCTGTTTCTTCACTATCAATAAGGTAACCTTTATTTCTACCCCGGGGTAGAAATAACTATTTTGTGATTTGTGCCTCACCTGTCAAAAAAGTCAAGAGCCGCCACTGACTAGCTCATAACAAACAGATCAATTAAGTCTGAAAAGGTTCCAATGGTAACAAATAAAATGGAAAAATTAACATTGAAACTGAGCATACTTGTACTGTAACAGTAAAAATTAGCGTAGTCAGGTCACTAGGGTTATTAATTAGTCCTTTTTTGACACCCCCTTTCTCTGCTGAGTGCATCGGGCGGCTTATTTTAAATTTAGTGAAAATGATCTTTGCCTTCACATCACCAAAAGTGATTAGTCCTTGTTGCCATAAGCAATGAAACGAGAATATAATTTTCATTTTCTTATCAAAATAATTTTAATTACAAATGCACAAAAATGTCTATTAGAGCCATACATAATAATAACACAACATTCCAATGTTAGAGCTGGACAATGTGTGCGTGCGTAGAATGAATGCCCTGCTGCATTTGGGTACAATAGAAAGTTTTGCAAAATGTTTTCAATATTATACAGAGTCTGTGCCCGTGTATTATATTGCACATGATACACACACATGTATATACACACACACATATACAGAAACAAACCTGTACAACTGAACCCTTCCAGCTAGCTGGCTAAGTTCTAGTGCTTGCTTGTCTGCACATCATCAACTGTCAATTATTAGAATGTGAACTGCAAGATGAATGGATTCTGTACTAAATTAACTCGTAAAAAACTTATTCAGGCTGGTACTAGTAATAAGATAGAAAGATCAGGGTTGTAGGAAGGAACTAAATTTAGTAGAGCTAGTATGAGAGGAAGTGGTATAAGTGATGTGATATTCTGTGAGAATGTGAGAGAAATAACCATAGCTATTTGCTGGGTTATAGTCTTACTAAGCCAACAGGGTCAAACATTCATTAGAGGAATCATGGATCTTTATACTCCTTGTATCCCCTTGTTGCCACTAAACTGACAGATTTTCACATATCCATGCAATTTGAACCCTCTCTCTGAGAACTGTTTAATCATCCTTGCCAACGATTGATTACCTTCCTTTGCAGCTCATAAAAATCCTTTTGAACAGTATTTTATTTGTGTTTTTAGAATGGACTGGCTTACTCAATATTCTTAAAAAACACCCCGGAAGGACAATCCAATCCCCCATGAGGTTTTAATATCCAGCTCCAACTTCAAATTACACAAGTTTAACACAGTGCTATACTCTCTTTATACACCATGTTTTCAGGAACAAGTAAAAAATATTTTCAGCAAAGAGCCAATGTAAGTTTGTGGTCTTCCTCCTTGGTTATGATGAGATGGTGTTTTTGTCTACATGGGATAACAATACCTCTGAGAAACGGAATTTATCACAAATCAGGGGAAACATTTTGTGGAAATCCTTTGTCAAAATATCTCTGGTCCTACACATATCACAGTAGCGGAGATAAGAAATTCAGTGCTATACGTGTAGCAGAAACTTTATATCCTAGAAAGTCTCACGTTTTACAAACCACCACTGGAAGGGAAAAGAGTTAGTGTGGTGCTACATATAAAAGAAGCTGAGAAAAATACAGCCCTTTAAAACACACCCAGTAAATACTCTGGGTGATATTATTTTTACAGGTCTTTCATTCATCCATATTATTTGCCCTCCCAGCCTCTTTCTTCTCAAGGTTTCGGTTAAACAAGGTTATATTTTCTGGACCAATATACATGGCAGATCTCTTAAGATTCCTGTTCCTTTGAACTCCTGACAAAATGTGGAAATTCAAATTTGAAAAAAGATGTACAGTGATATTATGTAGAAATCAAGAAACTTATACTACATTTCTAAAATATTATAAATATATATGTTTGTGTATATACTGTATAATATCCAATTGTCACCTGAAGATCAAATATTAATTACATATTCAGCTTGATGACTATTGCCCTTAAGGAAATAAATAAGGCTATCCTCCCCAACTCCTTTCCAAGCCATCTATTAGAAACACCACTTTGATACATTTTCAGAACCACTACTTTACAGCATACTATCCAGCTTCTCACATAAAAATGGGAGGGGAAAATAAAAGCTAGTAACCAAAACCATCCAAAATAAAATTTAAGTTAACAGCAACTTCTCTTAAAGAGGAAGTTTATCTGGTTTATGTAACTATACCTAGAACTATGTTAACAGTCTAAGTGATCTCTTTAACACAGGTACATACATAAAGTATTTACACAAAAGAAAATGGGAAAAAAAAGAACAGATATTACATGAGGTAAATTAAATGAAGCATGCGTTGATATCTAGTAATAAAAATAGAAAAGTAAAGTAATTAAGAACAATGTCTATAGCAAATATTTACAATAGGATGCTGTTATTCACATATAGTGGTACTTACATCCCTGTACAGCCAAATCTACAGCCCAAACCAAAGTCAGATGTGAAAGAAAGCACAACAATGTCAGTGAGTACTGGGACGTAGAACAAGGAAAGTGTACATTTTGTTCTTAATTAAAAAAAAAAAGCTTTCAATAATTTTGTAGGCATAACATGCAAAAAGTTTCACATACAGAAGCTAGCAGGGTGAAAGGGAGAAATCCATGCAACCACTTACATCTATATAGTTTGCATTAATGTAATCTGAAGAAGGATCATCCTCAACAGGTTGCAAAATCACTCTGGAGTGGTCATCTGTAAATTTAATATAAGAAAAAAAATAGGTAATAGAAGTTCCTTCAGACCTGGCTTGAATATAAATATGAAATAAATGGCAGGCAAAAGATGGTTACTCACCTTTGTAACTGTTGTTCTTCGAGATGTGTTGCTCATATCCATTCCAGTTAGGTGTGTGCGCCGTGCGTGCACATTCGTCGGAAAACTTTTACCCTAGCAACTCAGTGGGCCGGCAGGTCGCCCCCTAGAGTGGCGCCGTCATGGTGCTCGATATATACCCCTGCCGCCGCCCGCTCCTCAGTTCCTTCTTGCCAGCTACTCCGACAGTGGGGAAGGAGGGCGAGTGTGGAATGGATATGAGCAACACATCTCGAAGAACAACAGTTACAAAGGTGAGTAACCGTCTTTTCTTCTTCGAGTGATTGCTCATATCCATTCCAGTTAGGTGAATCCCAAGCCTTACGTAGGCGGTGGGGTCGGAGTGAAATGTGGCAGAATGAAAACTGCTGAGCCAGAGACTACAGCATCTCTTGACTGTTGAACCAGGGCATACTGCGAAGCAAAGGTATGGACCGAGGACCAATGGAGCTGCGCGACAGATCTCGTGGGTAGGAACACGAGCCAGCAAGGCGGCAGATGAAGCCTGAGCCCTGGTAGAATGCACAGTGATGTGGCTTGGGGAAATATGAGCCAAATCATAACAAGTGCGGATGTACGCCATCACCCAAGATGAGATCCTCTGAGAGGAAAACAAGCAAGCCCTCCCTTTGGTCTGCTACCGTGACAGAGCTGGGGCACCTTACGAAATGGTTCTGTCAGCGCAATATAAATGCGAGCACTCCACAGATGTCCAGGGAGTGCAATGGGTGCGCCCATTGCGTTGAGCTGTGGGTAACATGAAAGGCCGAAACCACCTTAGGGAGGAAAGCTGGGTGCGGTCATAACTGCACCTTGTCTTTGTGAAACCTAGTGTACGGCGGAACCACCGTAAGAGCTCTGAGCTCGGAGACCCATCTGGCCGATGTAACAGCTACGAGGAAAGTTGTCATCCAAGACAGGTATAGCAGAGGGCCGGTCGCGAACGGCTCGAATGGGGGAGACATAAGTCTGGTTAAAACTAGGTTGAGGTCCCAGGTTGGGGATGGGCGGCGCACCCGAGGGTGCAAGCGCTCCAAGCCCTTGAGGGACCTCGAACCCATAGAGTGTGAGAACACGGAACGTCCACCTTAGCCTGGCTGGAAGGTAGAGATGGCTGCCGAGTGTACCCTCAGCGATGATACCGCCAGGTCCTGCCGCTGAAGGCCAGAGGGAGGCCAAATAGAGGGGATCGAGACCTCAGTAGGAGCAAGATCGAGCGTATTGCAGCTGTAGAAGAAACGCTTCCACTCGGCCCGGTACGTTGACCAGGTGGAAGGCTTCCTGTCACCCCGGCTCAGTTACGCAGCAGCCACACCATGAGGCGAAGAGGCTGCAGGTCCGGGTGACGAAGCCTGTCGTTGCCCTGAGTGATGAGGTCTGGGTGGGGTGGCAGGGTAATTGGGTCGGATATTGACAGGCCGAGCAACGTGGTATATCAGTGCTGCCTGGACCACTCTGGAGTGATCATGATGATGCGCGCTCTGCCCCTGCGGAGTTTGAGCAGGACCTAATGAACCAGTGGGAACAGTGGGAAGGCATAAAGGAGTTGGCCTTTCCACGGCATCAGGAATGCGTCCAAGATCGATCCCGAGGAGAGACCTTGGAAGGAGCAGAACATCTGGCATTTTCTGCTCTCGCGGTGAGCGAACAGGTCTATGTGAGGAAACATCTCCACTTCTGGAAAGCAGAACGCCTCACATGGGGCAGAGTGATCACTCGTAAGACAGGAAAGACCTGCTGAGTCAAAGCGCCAAGACGTTCCGAACGCCTGGGAGAAAGGAAGTCACCAGCTCCATCGAGTGGGCCATGCAAAAGTCCCAGAAATGGATGGCCTCCTGACAAAAGGGGGGAGGACCATGTCCCTCCCTGGTTATTTATGAAGCACATGGCCATTGTGTTGGCTGTAAACATCGAGATACCACGCCTCGCAGCTGCCGCTGGAACCCCTGGCACGCCAGGCGGACTACTCTCATTTTTGGGGCATTGATGTGGAATGCCAGCTCCCGAGAAGACCAAAGGCCTTAAGCTCGGAGGTGACCATGAGCACTCGAGCAGAGAGATGACGCGTCCGTTGTCAGGGACAGTGAGGGCTGGAGTGGATGGAACCGCATCCCTGCCCACACTAGGGAGGGAGTTAGCCACCACTCTAAGGAGCCTAAGGTGCTCGAGGGAACGGTGACTACCATGACCATTGGCTCCCTGTCCGGGTGGTATGCCGAGGTGAGCCGGACTTGGGGAGGACGGAGGCGGAGCTTGGCGTGTTTGGTTACAAACTTGCGGGCAGCCATGGACCCAGGAGACTGAGACAAGTATGAGCCGAGGTCGTTGGGAAAGCCTGCAGACCTCGGATGATTGTTGCCATCGCCTAAAACCGCAGTTGTGATAAGCAGGCTCCGGCTAGGTAGGAGACCAGGATAGCCCCTAGGAAGTCCAACCTCTGCGTGGGAACCAGAGTGGATTGCTCTATAGTCATCATCAGGCCTAGACCTGTGAATAAGACTGTGACGATGCCCACGTGCTGAGTGGTTTGTGTCTCGGAGCCTCCTTGGATAAGCGAATCGTCCAGATACGGAAAAACGCATATCTGACATCAGCGAAGGTAGGCGGTGACTATGGCCATAAACCAGAAGTACTGACGGTTGGCTAGAAAGCGGAGGTATCTCCTGTGCGGAGGGAAGATGGCGTTGCGAAAGTACGCGTCCTTCATATCGAGGGCGGCATAGTAGCCCCCAGGAGGCAAGGATGGAATAATGGTTCCCAGGGATACCATGCGGAACTTCAACCTTATCCTAAACTGGTTGAGTCCGTGCAGGACTAGGAAGGTCTGAGACCTCCGTTCGAGTGGGGGACTAGGGCATAACGGGAGTAAACCCCCTTGCCCCTTTCGTCAGTCAGCGTCTGCACCTCTTGTATGAGGAATTGCTCGTGAGAGGGGTCCCTGAAGGGGGACAGGGCTGGAACAAATTAGAGGTGGTACCTATGCTCCACCGTGCGCAGGACCCAGCGATCTGAAATTAACTGGGGCCACGCCAGGAGAAAGCGGGATTCGGATCCCGGCCTGTGACTGGTATACCGCCCTCAGGCGCACCTTGGAAGGTTCGTCTTTGGTCCCAGTGGTAATTGCGAGGGACCTTGACCTTGGCTCTCTAGGGGTCCTGACGTTCGTCTGCGACCACCTTGGCCTCGCCATTTGCCAAAGTCCTGTCTCTGGCTAGGCACAGAGTATGGCGGCTGGGGACAGAAAGGCCTGCGTTTGGTCGCTGGCATATGCATGCTGAGAGAGCGCATTAGGACCCTATTGTCCATCAGGCTTCGCAGCCTGGGGCTGTCTTTGCCGCGAAGAGGCCTTTACCAACAAAGAGTAAATCCTGAACGGCATACTAAGGCTCTAGCCGGAGGTTTGAAACCTGAAGCCATGAGATGCACCTCATGGCGACACCAAAGGCCAGAGTCCTAGCTGCTGAGTCTGCTACGTCCAACGAGGCCTGGAGGGATGCTCTGGGTACCTTTTTCCCCCGTCCTCCAAGACGGCAGCGAACTCTTGGCAGGAGTTGTGAGGGAGAAACTCCATAAACTAAACTACCTTCACCCAGGTGCTATAATTATAGAAGCTAAGCAAGGCTTGTTGCTTTGCTACCCAGAGCTGCAGGGCCTCTGCAGAGTACACCTGGCGACCAAGCAGGTTCATTCGCCAAGCCTCCTTCGGTTTCGGGGCTGGCGCCCGCTGGCCATGCCAACGTATCAGAATCATGGTCCTGAGCATAAGATCTGCGCATGTGGGATGACGTGTCTGGATGGCCATGGAGGTACTAAAAGAAGGCACGGGCAGAGTCTCTGACTCTATCGGACCTTGCCCAACTCGGCACCGGGGACTGGCACCGGGAGGCGTACCAGTACCTGGAACGAGATCCAGACCTGCAACCAGAATGGTGCCGGGAGGTCGACCGAGATCTCAAGGCTCGGGGAGAGGCTACAGGAGTCAAGGTACCTGTCGTGGTGCCAGGAGTCAGAACGGTGCTGATAGTGGGTCGGCGAACGGGATACCAACCGGTGCGGCGAGTGCGACCAGTACCGATGAGGAAAACAGCACCGGGACTGCAAGTGGTGTCGGGTGTGCCGACGGGACCTGGAGTGTCTGCGAGACCGTGATCATGAACGGTGCCGCTCTGCTGTGCTGACAGAGGACGGTCATATGAAGAGACTGTATTACCCGCACCGGCGGTGCCGGGGTCAGGCAGCATCGACTCTGTCCTGGCAATGAGATCCCTCGCCGTTGGTAATGTCTCCGGCGTGGAGGGAACAGCAGGCTCAACCACAGTGCATACTGGGAAGCTGTCAGGCACCGGATTCGACGGCTCTCGTGGGACCGGGATTGACGGTACCGAGGTCGTCAGAGCTTCGGTAGGTGTCGGTGCCGGGCGATCCGACCTAGACGAGCTCTCTGGCTGCGGTGCCGTCGGCACGGAAGCAGCAGGAGCAATAAGCTCAACCACGGCGCGTGCTGGGGAGCCGTCAGGCACCGGATTCGACGCCCTTGTGGGGCCGGGATCGACGGTGCCGACGTCGTCGGTGCCTCAGCAGGTGTCGGTGCCGGGCGATCCGACTTAGACGAGCTCTCTGGCTGCGGTTCCGTCAGCACGGAAGCAGCAGGAGCAATAAGCTCAACCACGGCGCGTGCCGGGGAGCCGTCAAGCACTGGATTCTACGGCCCTTGTGGGACCGGGATCGACGGTGCTGACGTCGTCAGTGCCTCAGCAGGTGTCGGTGCCAGGCGATCCGACTTAGACGAGCTCTCTGGCTGCGGTGCCGTTGGCACAGAAGCAGCAGGAGCAGTAAGCTCTACCACGGCACGTGCCGGGGAGCTGTCAGGCACTGGATTCAATGGCCCTGGGGGACTGGAATCGACGGTGCCGATGTCATCGGTGCCTCTGCAGGTGTCGGTGCCGGGCAATCTGACTTAGACGAGCTCTCTGGCTGCGATGCAGGTGGCACGGAAGCAGCAGGAGCAGGGGGCTCAACCACGGCGCGTGCCGGGGAGCCGTCAGGCACCAGCAGGAAACGTAGGCTTTCTCGACCTCGGAGGAAGGGAGCGGTGCTGAGTCGACTTCGGTGCCGGCGACGGCCGGTGCTGAAAGGCCTTGGCG
Organism: Gopherus evgoodei; assembly: GCF_007399415.2. Lineage (NCBI taxonomy): Eukaryota > Metazoa > Chordata > Testudines > Testudinidae > Gopherus > Gopherus evgoodei. The sequence goes on from NC_044324.1 coordinate 107,944,030, forward strand.
GTACCGGTGGGGTCCGGTGCCGAGGAGGCGCTTCTGCCAGCCGCTTGATCATCGCTCGGTGCCAAAGGTGGAGAGGTAAGTGAAAGTCCCGCTCCTTTTTGTTCTCGGCTTAAAAGCCTTGCAAATGGGGCACTTAGCTGTCAAGTGTGATTCCCTGAGGCACTTCAAACAGGAGTCGTGTGGATCTCCCTTCGGCATCAGCTTCTGGCAGGCTGAGCCCATTTTAAAACCCGGTGAGCCGTGCATGGGCTCCGGCACCGGGTTCATGGAAGGGGCTACTTCCTGAACCCCGCTAACTATTACTAAACTAACTATGTTAGCAAAGAAAAAACGTATAACTATACAAATATATATATAAAAGGATTATAACTGCATAACTATATATGAGAACTATGAGTAGCTAGGGAAGTGGAGGTCAGCTAAGCTGCGCTCCACTGTTCCAACGACCGACACGGGCGGTAAGAAGGAACTGAGGAGCGGGCGGGCCGGCAGGGGTATATATCGAGCACCATGACGGCGCCACTCCAGGGGGCGACCTGCCGGCCCACTGAGTTGCTAGGGTAAAAGTTTTCCGACGCATGTGCACGCGCGGCGCACACACTTAACTGGAATGGATATGAGCAATCACTCGAAGAAGAACTGTAAATTACAAAGATCTAGTGCACTGGAAAGGCTTCTGAGGAAACTACTAGTGCTTGACAATTTAAAATCTTTAAAACGGAGGGATTACCTCATAGTTACACAGAAAAGAGTCTTTTGTCTGAGGGTCTGAAAGTGTTTCACAATGGTTAATAAGTTCCATTACCCCTGTGTAGTTAGTAGGTATCACAATGATACATAAGGTAAATAGAGGCAAAGAATCTGTGTGATTTGCCTGAAGTCACAAAAGAAGTTAGTGGCAGAGATGGTAAACTAGAAACCCAAAAAGTCCTGACTATGAGTCCTTTGCTCCCAGCATCATGTAACTTCATATATAGCTCCTTAAAAAACTGCAATGTTCATATTAGCAACATGCTTTCAATCATTTAAATGTGATGAGTGGCATTATTACTGCATACACAATTCCCATATAAAATATTAATAAAATAGGTTTACCCCGTGTTTGAATCTAAGACCTGGTCTACACCCCTTAGTGGCATATTTAAGCTTACCTAACCCCCAGTATTGAGAGTGCTAGGTGGACAGAAAAATTATTCTGTTGACCTAGCTACAGCCTCTCAGGGAGGTGGATTACTTACACCAACGAGAGAAGCCCTCCCGTTGGAGTGGGTAGTGTGTACACTGAAGCGCTATAGTGGCGCAGCTGTTCCTCTGTAGCATTTTAAGTATAGACATATTCTAAGCTATCAAAAGTATTATGTCTAAGGATTCGAGAGAGACAGGACTCCCTGCTCCTAGTCATCAATGTAAAACACACCTATGTTACACAAGTGGGGTTCAGACACAGTGGCTACAAGCAACAACAACAACAAAAAGAGCGTGTGGACAGTCTGAGATACTTTAACCTGTAATACAATTATAGGTGAACAAAACTACAATTAATGTAACATTCAAAGGGATTTTGTTACTCTGTCACTTTCACATGTTTAATCTCCCCATGCATTTTATGTACAAACATAAAATTAAATACACATTAGCCCTGAAGGGAAAGAATCTTTGACAATGGCACAAATTCTGAAGATAGCACTGTATTTCTGCCCTGATCAATAATGAGCATTTGGTTTTGTAAGCAGATGTGCCACTGCATTTTTTTATTTTTACTTCAAAAAGCTGTTCAATAAATACAGCAGTATATGACAATTAATATCAGCACAGTCAAACACTGACCGCAAGCCATCTAGGAACTTACATGCTATAATGTTTCCATATCGGTTCTTTGTTCTGTTTTGATCCTTTTTAGCGACATCCCAAGATGCTGACTGTCCCTCAAAGAAACTCTATTAAAAATAATAATAGATAGATAGATAAGGAAATTAGTTTAGTAAAACCTATGTAATTTTTTAAAACAACATTGCTAAAGATATCTTTTTTAGGATAGCATGATTATGTCCTGACAGTTCTCTATCATAAAAGAATCTCAGCTTTGATTATCTGATCTGTCACCCACTAGCTTCCTTGATAGCAGAAGTAGAAATGTAGCTATAGGAAGAGGGAGAGTCTCTCTCTCAGTGATCCCTACAGGCTAATGAATCAGTTAAGGACTGATTTCCAAAGGGATTTCAAACCCAGTCCTCCTGGCCCAAAATAGAGGGAGCTATGATGGAGGCTTGATGGAGGGCTGGAAATGGATGGTCAAGTGCACAGCAGTCTTCACAAGGTGGGGAGGAAGGAAAAGAAGAGGAATCCCAGATGAAATATACACAGACTGATCCTCCCCACTCTTATAATGTACCATAATATATTCAGATACCTACTGCCTGTTCTATAATTTTTCTTAGAATGGAGCAGGCATTACTCTTGAACATAGCAACCATGAAGACTCCTCCTAAAACTCTTGCTGTTCGTGCTCTAATTTTAAAGCTAAAACTTTAAAACTACTAGCAAAACATTTTCAAACTCCTCTCCATATTGTGAAGGGTGTAAAATAAAGGTTGCTATCTCAGCGATGGCAGATGAGACTTTTCTCTGTGTTCTTTTCCATTGCCCACAACATGTATTCCATGCTTCTATCTAATTGCTGAAGGCATGTGCCACTATAGCTTCCTTTCTGGGTGTTGTGCTGCCTCTACCTGGGAGATCAGCCACAGAAACAGAACAGTTACTATGGAAACAAATTTAAAAGCACATTCTCCACCACTGGCCCATGTTAGGGCAAGGAGAGATGATGCAGGAGACCATCCATCAGAAGTAGAAATCAAGGACTAAACTAGTCACTGCTCTTTGTGCACTATGGAAGCACAGCCCTAAAATGAAGCATGGTATAAGAAAACACTGACTAAGGGGAAAATGCATGTAAGTGAAGAGGGGAAATGGCAGAGGTATGATAAAAACAGCTATTAAGTCTTGTTCTCCTATTAAATACATAAGTAGATGGGGGGGGGGAGGGCTCTAAATTTAATCAGCAAAGTTTACCAAGCAAGTGGTTACATCATTTTAAATATAGTTGTAATTGTATGCAAAACTAGTCTGTAACACTTTACTGGCTGTACTGTTTCTGACATTCTAACCTCACAGAATCATCCCAGAGAATCCAAAACCAGAGGTGGAGGAGAGCTATCTGTCCATCTGTACCCACCCTACACCACCAGTGCTGGATTTTTCACTGTTGGATATGTCTAGCGCTTAGTCCAGACTACTGTCATTTGGAATGTCTCAAGTAATAGAACTCCTCTCCCCACCTCATTCTGGGATTATCCCACTACCTAATACATCTCCCTGTCAAATTTTCTTTCATCCCATTACAATTAGTTTAATCCCTCTGCAACCAAGAGCCCTCATTGCAAACAAGATACTGTACTCACAAGGGGTTTTTCTGATAAGAATAATTCATAAATAAATCACTTAAGTTCTACCTCATACTCCTCTTTAAAACCATAGCTATCAGATGTCTTCATGAGGTTAATATGTTGCAGCAAATCAGCTACTCTGATGGCCGGATGCAGCTGTCCAGTCTGGTAAGGGGACTCTGTTCCTTCACAAAGGTAGCGAGGGACATCCAGCAGGCGACTGGACTCGGCTGTCGCACTGTGATTCTCATCTGTGGTTACAAAAGCCCAGAGAAGTAAGTAACATTTATTCTAACACTAGTGTATACACCTAAAATGAATCAACTACAGTAAAATTTTCAGCCTATTATTGAAACAGAGACTTACAGTTTCTCATCACTTCACCTTCCCCCAAAATTTCTGAGTGTGCAAGCCAGCACCTAGCGCATTCAGGGTGTTAAATAAATTTATTTATTTGATTGCAAACACACTGAAAAGATTGAGATTCTCTGTCCTGTAGAACAGAAGGTCTAAGGATACTTCATTAAAAAGCTAAAAAGATAGTTTTTAATGGTCACTTTTTAGAAAACTTCACTTTCTCATTGTTATCCAAAATTTAAACTTTTCTGAAACAAGCTTATTTAATAAAGACAACAAAACTATGAAATAAGCAACATAATGAGGACAGCTCTTCCGTGCTCCCAGCTCACCATAGTTCTACATCCAGAATCAGTGAGTTCAGATCCCAGTTTAAAAAACAAACAACCCGACCCCACCAAACATTGTAGATTACAGATATATCATTTGTTATTAAAAAATCTTCATATTAGGGTTAAGCCTACATAATCCATTTGGGATGCAGAACCAACACATACAAAAGTGGAGACTTTAATACTATCATTGTGCTACCGATCCTTCAACTGAACAGCTGAGTTATCACGTGCCCTGATTTCCGCTGGACACTCTCCATTTTAAGTAAAGAAAGAAATACTATTTATAAAACTAGTATGTAACAATCCTCTCTTCTTGAAGGACTCCAAAGCACTACTCAAACCTAAGCTGATGTATGAACTCCATAAAGGGATCACTTCTTACATTACTGACAAGGAGTCAACAACTTTTGTGAAACACTAATAGCATACAGCAATTCTACTGACTGGTTAGCACAGGAAGTAAAGGTGAATACCACTTTCAACATTCCAATTAAAATTATAGGTGGTATTTAGGAAGATAGAATGTAATACAGAAACCAGATTTTGGCTGCTGGGCCACTCAAAGTATGTTGCTGCTGTTTTCATGTTTTCTTAGGCAAAAGCTGATTTATCATTCCAAGTCATTCCATAAGAGATCCAACACCCATACATGCTACTTTACAATCAGTCTACTCCTGTCCCTTCCAAAGAACCAAGCAGAAAGCCCTAGCAATATAGCCAGCATTTTAAGGTCTGGACAGCATTTAAATATTCTCTACAATTCTGCCAAAGGTGCACACAACTTGAATGCTGTATCAAATGCCATCTTAAGGTAAGTAACCTCGCTCTGTAAGCTGTTACACAAGAGTTGCTAATTTCAATACATTTATGCCTCATTAAACCCCCTAACAGCATGAGTGACATGTACCAGTCACTTTTACTGTGGTATTATACATATTAAACCATACACATTTCAAACATTCTCTTGATGTGCAGTTCTCTATAGTTTCTTCCAATATACTTACCAGTAATAGGCACTTTAACCCATTGAAGCAGCAAAAAAACAAAGAGTGAACAAGAACATAAGAAATTTATTTGAAGTCTGTATTAGATTAGAAAATGACTAAACGATAAATAGCATTAAAAGTTATGAGGCTTTATAATATTTCAAATAGTTTCTAAAACATAAGGGGTATATCACGCCATCAATTTTTAAGTAGAGCTCCCCACTGAATCCAATGGAATAGTATGGATCTAAGAAAACCAAAATTATCAGAGTAACTTACTACTAGATAAAGTATATAGAATGGAATGAGACACTAACGTGCTGAAAATGAACTAAAAAAATCATTCATATGTCTCGTACCACTACAACCTAACACAACCTTTAGCTAACATAAGACTTATTTGCTATAGTTCTGGTCATATGAAAAACTGCTCATCTGTGAAAAACAAATGAAAAGTATGCTGAGATGTGAATACATACAGAAACTATTAAATTCTCCTTCAATTAACCTCTAGGGCTTCCTCTTCACAGTTATATGTCACAGTACAGTTTCAACAGATTTACCATTGGCTATCTACAAATTTGTTTCACCTAGATGAATTAGTAGTTTCAGTAGTTCTAATGTCACTGCAAATATAGTTGGGCATGGCCTACATGAATAGTAAAAGCCTGAGATAATGTGTATTAGAAAAAAGCCTCCCAAAGAAACACATTAGGGAAAGTTCAATTTTTAAATACCACTCAACCAGTAAGTCTAATTTTGCTGACTTTTTAGTAGTAAAGCAGCCTTGGTAACTGACTGAACTCTAATATCATTCATTAGATTATATCAAGTCAGAAAATGGGACACAAATATTATTTTTCCACTGCATTTTTAAAACCATTTTCTAAAAAACAAAGTCCTTCAATATTGTTTGCTAAGCCAAAAATAGAATAAAATAAAATAAAAAAATAAAAAAATACAAAACAAAACCTCTTCAATTTTTGAAATAACTCCAAAGTCACCACTGCCTACGACTCAGAGGCATTTGAAAACTGTAATTACATAAAGGGTGGAAAGCACAAATCAAGATTTTATTAATCTTTCCTGCATATTAGATATTTAATCTCCCCTTCCTCCTAATTCTTTAGTTAGAAAATAGAGCTTGGGGTGCTATCTAATCATAATACAGGTTTTTGTTTTGTTTTTTCCCCCACCAGGTTCTAGCCTTACAGATCGATTCATCTGGATTAGTCCTAGTGCCACGGGGAGGTGAATACCTATAACATTTTACAACTGTTATCATTTTGCTCCTATTCACTTAGCACTCAGAGTAATTTTAAATGCAAGAATTAAAGAATTTTTTTTTTGCATTGACACTTATTTCAACTTTAACTGAGCTGATAAACTGAGTACAGAGTTGAATATACCTGCATTGTCTGATAATAGCTTGGCTACCTATTATGTAAAACAAGCAGCTTCAATACTGTATACAATGTATTTGTTGTCAGAGCTATAAACCATGCAAGGAAATGAAATCCATGCAGGAACAGAGGATGAAGGACTAGATCCTCACCTAACACAGCAGTCGGCACAAGTGGATCATTGGGCACTGCAGGAAAACAAAGCTCATGAAGAAATACATTACCCTCAATTAGTGTATTTTTAAGAAGAAAAACAACAACATGATAAAATGCACAGTGAAACTCTCATTAATTTTGTTACAGCAAACAGACTGAATACTTCCAGTTTACTTGACATTATACATAACAGAGGGGAAAAGAGATCTCTTATGTGCAGTATATTTATATTAATAGCCAAAACAAAATAAACTTCAGCTGCATTAAATTAGGCAATGATGTTTCTATGTATAAGATACAAGCAGAAGAGATTCTTATTTGCAATGAAGTCAATTCAATAAGCTTTTATTCTTGGAAGGGACATGGTCCCTCACTAGTCTTCATTAGCAGTGACATAATAGTTCACTTTTACAGAACTATGCCTTTCTTTTTCAACCCAACCCATCCTTTAATGTGCAACATTTACCCAACACCCCAATTCCAATAACAAAAGGGTGTTCCTTAAAAGCTTGACAATTATTTTAGAAAATTAAATAAATATTTGCAGTTAATAGCTTCATTATTTGCAGTACTCAAGGTATTTCCTATAGTAAGTACAGGGAAAAGACAAAGAAACGCTGCACATACTGATGTAACCACACCTTAGTTAAAACTGGCAGGATTTTACAGGCCCTGATTAGAGCTGTTGGGAGAAATGTATTCCATTTCACGGACGATTCTGATATTTCAAAATCTGATTTGGAATGAGAATAAAAAAAATTCTATTTTTTTTTGCAAAATGGAATAAAGTCAGGGTCATTGGGCAATCTGGCTGGCTGGCTGCTCCAAAGCTGCAGACCCTGGAAGCTTGGGAGTCAGCATTCCCAGGGCTTCCAGACACACTGCTGAGGAGCTGGGTGAGAGAGATGGCAAGAAACCAGGCAGGTTGCCAAACCTGCCTGGCAGGCAGGTTGCCATAGGAGCCCTGCCTGAGTTCTGTTTAGATTCTGACGAATTAGCAGTCGCTGGCAAAATTCTTTCCAACTCTAGCCACAGTTGTACACAGCCACTAGTATAGTACCTTAACACCATACAGAAGTGGCAAGCTAGGTTGGTATTAAACTGAAATTGGATAGGAGATGCTTAAAGAAAGTTATCTCCACAGCATATTGAGCTGGACTGACTTGAACAGCAAGATCTAAGGTTACCCCCCAATTTTGTTTCCTATATTACAATATAAGACAATGCTGCCAAACCAACAAGAGAGTTTCTGCTCAGAGTTCTAATGACCTCCAAGTGCAGAAAAGTTAAAAACTAATTTTTGACATTATAACCTACATTTTAAATGTTTTCCAACAATATTAAGGAGCAATAATGCAACAGATCAAAGATCACTGTTATAATTACTACTCAGTTCTGAAATGAATCATGAAGTATTTGCAAGTACTGATATAGACTGTGATTCAGGAAAGCATTTAATCACATGCTTAACATTGACTTAAGTGAAACTTAAATGCCTTCCTGAGTCATGACCTTATAAGTACTGTAGTAAGGGAGTGTGTGTGTCTGAGGGGGGTGGGGGTGGGGTGTTGATCCTCAAAACTACACATTTCAGTAGTAACCTTTCCTGTCTTCAAAGAAATAAAAGTATGTAGCAAACCTCCAAGTATGCCAGCAAACATGCATTTTACAAAAGGATGGGAAGTTGAATTGTTGTTCCCTGTTGCAACCTCCTCACCTCCAAAAGAGAGAAACTCATTTGGAGCTCATGCAAAAAAATAAATAAAAGCTAATTGATTATGGTAACAGACATTGTGCAAAGTAGTCATTACTTAATAATTTGGTATACAATGCCCTTGCCTGGGTAAAGACTATTTTGGAATGCAATTTAAAAAGGTGCTATAACAAACACGGAATCGACTCTAGAAGGTGTACTAATCAGTACTAACTATAACTGGCTTCAAGTATATCAAACAACATGACACACTCCTATGGAAAAATACTCCCAACCCATTATACATAAGCATTCCTTTCTAAAGACTTTTACTTCTCTTATCTCCCACTGAAATCTACATTTGGAGATTGGCCCTATATACCAATGGTTCTCAACCTTTCCAGAATACTCTACCCCTTTCAGGAGTCAGATTTGTCTTTGTACCCCAACTTTCACAACACTTAAAAACTACTTGCTTACATACAAAAGTGTCACGGCACAGCATTACTGAAAATCTGCTTACTTTCTCATTTTTACCATGGAATATAAATATTGTACTTACATTTCAGTGTACAGTATATAGAGCAATATAAACAAGTCATTGTCTGTATGAAATTTTAGTTTGCACTGACTTCACTAGTGCTTTTTGCCTGTTGTAAAAGTAGGCAAATATCAAGATGAGCTGATGTAGCCCCTGGAAGACCTCCACATACCCTTGGTTGAGAACCAGTGCTATACGCAACAAACCAGAAAAGCACACTAATCTGTCTTTCCTATTCCCTTATAGCCAACTACAGTCAATAGGATCTAGCACTGTTGTACTTACATCTGGGGCTGAAGTTATGAGAGTCCATAAATGTGATTGAGAGAGGATCTTCTGCATGAAGGGTGCTCTGATCAGCATAACTCCTATCCATTGCGTTCACCATGTGTGTCATTTCTTGTCTGGTGTTCCCCATGGCGTCCTTGCGTTTCTTAGCAAGTTTGCTGCCCAGCCAAGAACAAAGAAAACCCAAAACACCTTAATATTTGATGAAACATTAACACCTGCAATAGTAATTAATGGTGCATGTGAGCGGGGCTTGGTGGCAACAAGCAAAGGCCAATGATCCAATAAACACAGCTGCAATTATATTTCCTGCTCTTTGAGAGAAAGAGAGAATATAATATTTATGCTGCATAAATACTTTCATATCAAAGAATCACAGAATATCAGGGTTGGAAGGGACCTCAGGAGGTCATCTAGTCCAACCCCCTGTTCAAAGCAGGACCAATCCCCAGACAAGTTTTTATTTCTGTACCTAATGATATTAATTTTTTTCCAGAGTGTAATTATACTAATATAAACAAATTAGAGGTTGTAGTTATATTTTAATTAAAATGATAAAGAAGTATCATCTGTACATGCAATTTTATCAACCATTCCCATTTAAGTCTACATTTTGATTTTATAACTGGATAATTCATTTCCTTGTTCTTCCTAGTAGGAAAAAATCATTTTACCATTGAGATTACTTTATTAGCCAAGAAATCCAACAACACAACATAATGATTCAATGCAGATTAATGGTACATTTCATGTTAGGAGCTGCTCCTTCCCTTTACATACACAATACTAAATCGTATGAAATTTATCGTTCCTGATGCTAACTTTTTTGTTCAGAAAAATCTGTATTCTATGCAGTTTGAGAACACTAGATTTTTTGAATGAGCAACCACAGACTGTGACTGTATCACACACAAATGCCATAGCACTCTGAACTGTATAGCTAAAACCAAAATTTAATAGTCGCTGCACATGAACTGCACATTGAGGAAATAGTTCAAGAAACTCTCCTTCTGAATGCAGCCCCTTTGAAGTCAGAGCCGATAGGTTATAGTTGTCATTTTAAGTCTTAAATGTGCATTTAAAGTCTTTAATGTGCAAGGTATTACACAACGTGTTCTCTAAGTCTTTATGAATGATCTACATACATTTTATTATATTAATAAATATAAAATATTCAAAATTGTTACTGTAGTAACAACTACAGCTCAAAGCAGTTTGGCTAAGATAACCATTTAGCATGATCTTCTTGGATGAACCACAAGCACCACAGAGAAAAGACATAATCAGCATAGCAAATACTGTATGCTGAAAAAATATTTTTTTTAAAAGCAGTTTAATTTCATGATCTTTTTCTGTTCAAAAGCAATGTTATTACCATAGTGTTAAATGCTTTTACAATTTGCATATCTATCTTATATTTCATGGGATAAAAGTTCTGTTAGAGCCTTCTAGTGTTGGCTGCAAAATTTCAATATTCTGCAGCTGCACAGGAGAGGTTAGTGAGGAAAACACTACTGCAGAATAGGGAAGTGATCTACCCTGCCATCCAAAATAGGAAGTGGGGCTCTCTCTCCACTAGATACTAATTCCTTTGAAGTCTGTTTCTCAGGTTTCACAAACTTTATTCAGTTTTTAAGGACCACCAAAAAGTGTTGAAGATAGACAAGGCAGAGCAGATCTGAGAACTGGTCTGCTCGTATATAATCAAGCAGGGAAGATTTTTAGATTGCTCTAACTCCTTCCTCTCCTTGACACTTTCATCCTAACAACCACCAGTCTGTTAAGGAAGTCATGAAGATCTTCTCAGACTATTATTCTTTAATTAAAGCCCAAGGGGTCAAAAATTTAGAATTTTGATGTCCAAAAATAAACATGTTCACATGATTCCATGAGTGAATAACACATTTTTGGTGTCTCCTTAAAACACTTTATGATATAGGTTTTCTCCAGGCAGGCATTTTTAGAGTAATTAGCAAAGTTTGTTTATGCAATATTCCAGCTGAACAAATTTGTAAAAAATAGAAGCTCCAGAACTGAAAATGCTCCAGATTTATTATTGCTATCTAATTTTGTCAAAGCTTTTCTGAAACTGGCATTTCTAATTCAGGCTCCAGTTTTCTAGTATTAAAGCTTTTCAGATATTTTCTAGACTTTAAAGCTCCCAGTTTTAAAGGCCATCTCTGGAAAGGAACAAAAAAGGTTATAAAGTCTACTCTCTCAGCTACACTAAGCCCCCTTTTAAAGCACCACTTTGTAACAAAATTTGCTAGCTATGCTATATAAATCAGCAACCACTGAAATGCTTTACAACTTATTAATGTATAACAGTAGTTTACTACTAATTCTTCTGCTATGTGTCAACTTCCTCAAAAAAGGCCCATTGTGTTCTAGCACTACAATGTATTGACTCTTTGTAGGCCTGATCTTTTCTAGAGGCACATCCAGTCAGACAATTAAGCAATTTATTATGCAAGTACTTGAGACTGACACAAGCATAAATGTTTCTCATTGTCTATCAAAGGATCCAAGTGCATGACCATAAGGCAGGTTGGTGTTTCAGGGGGTGTCAAGAGGGAAAAAGTGCTCTATCATAGTATGAAACTATGCAGTTAATTATCTTTGGCTGAAGCAATTCTTATTTAACAAGGAAATTATAATTCATCACAATGAAGAAGAGAACTCCATTGTTAGTTTACAACATTTGTTTAGCTTTTTCAGTTTATTAAATGAAGTCAAGTAAATAACCTGTTTAAACAAAAATGTAGAGGAGCATCCATAATCAGGCACTCACTGAGCATAAGCTTTAATCCAGTGGTTTTCAAACCCTTTTTTCTCACAATCCAGTTGAGAAAATTGTTGAAGCCTGCGACCCAATAGAGCTGGGAATGAGGGGTTTGGAGTGTTGTAGGGGCTCTGGGCTGGGGCAGGGGTTGGGGTACAGGAGGGGGTCAGGGCTCTGGGTGCAGGCTCTGGGGTGGGGCCGGGGATGAGGAGTTTGGGGTGCAGGAAGGGGTTCCGAGTTTGGGGAGGACTCAGGGCTGGGGCGTGGGCTTTCTTCTGGCGGCTACCAGTCAGTGGCACGGCAAGAGTGCAGAGGCAGGCTTCCCACCTGTCCTGGCACTGCGGACTGCACTGCGCTCCAGCAACAACCAGCAGCAGGTCTGGCTCCTAGGCGGAGGTGTGCAAGCAGCTCCCACCCACAGGCACCGCCCCCACCAGCTGGGAACTGGCCAATGGGAGTGCGGAGCCAGTCCTTGAGGCAGGGGCAGCACGCAGAGCCCCGTGGCCCCTCTGTCTAGGAGCCAGACCTGCTGCTGGCCACTTCTGGGGTGCAGCAC